>NC_051155.1:76994490-77367792 GCF_013339745.2 Dermacentor silvarum
CTGCAGTGGACATAAAATACGGCTGATGATGATGATGATGGGAGACGAGAGAGGCAGTCAGCGTCCTTGTGCAGACGTCCAGACTTGTAGATGACAATAAAAGAAAATTCCTGGAGCCGCAAAGCCCAGCGACCAAGCCGTCCTGCCGGGTCCCGGAGGGAAGACAGCCAGCAGAGGGCATGGTGGTCTGTAATGACCGAAAATGTGCGGCCGTACAAATATGACCGGAACATGGCGACAGCCCACACTAAAGCCAAGCACTCACCCTCGGTGATGGAGTAATTCCTCTCAGAAGGTGACAGCAGGCGGCTGGCGTAAGGCTATCACGCACTCGGTACCATTCTGCTGCTGGGCGAGAACAGCACCGATGGCCACTGGCGTCAGTGTGGACTTTGGTCGGTGCAGATGTATCAAAGTGGGCAAGTATGGGAGGGTTTGTCAGAAAGCCGATGAGAGCGGCGAACGCGTGAGCCTGCTCCGGGCCCCATGAGAAAGGCGTGTTCTTCTTTAGAAGATCTGTCAAAGGGCGAGCAACGTTGGCGAAGTTTTTGACGAAACGGCGAAAGTAAGAACACAGACCGACGAAGCAGCGCACGTCAGAAGCAGAATGAGGCACAGAGAAACTGCGAACGGCGCGAACTTTATCCGGGTCTGGTTGTACACCGGTTGCGTTAACGAGATGTCCCAACACGGTAATCTAACGGCGCCCGAATTGGCATTTCGTAGAGTTCAGCTCAAGGCCGGCTTTTCGGAAGAGCGCAAGAATTGCAGCAAGTCGCGTAAGGTGGCTGCTGAACGTGGGAGAAAAAACAATAACGTCGTCAAGATAACAAAGACAGGTGGTCCATTTGTAGCCTCGCAGAAGAGAGTCCATCATTCGTTCAAATGTCGCAGGAGCATTGCATAGGCCAAAGGGCATTACTTTGAACTGATATAAGCCATCAGGTATTACTGAAGGCAGTCTTCTTGCGGTTCATTTCATCAACAGAAATCTGCCAGTAGCCGGATCGAAGATCAGTGGAGGAGAAGTATGTAGCTCCGTGCAAGCAGTCCAAGGCGTCATCGATGCGTGGTAATGGGTAGACATCCTTTCACGTGATCTTGTTTAAATGGCGATAGTCCACGCAAAAACGCCAGGTACCATCATTTTTCTTCACAAGGACGACTGGCAAAGCCAAAGGACTGGCTGATGGTTCGATGACCCCTTTGCGGAGCATTTTGTCCACTTCTCATTGGATTACTCTACGTTCAGCATTTGACAACAATAGAGACACCACCGAATAGGATTCATGTCTCCAGTGTTTATACGGTGGTGAACAACAGATGTTTGGCCGAAAGGGCGGTCGCCAAAATCAAAGATGTCACTGCACGATTGGAGCAGGAGACGGAGGTCCTTGGCCTGAGCAGACGTGAGGTCAGTTGCAATCATTTTGGCGAAGTCATCCATGAAAGAATCAGAGCTGTGAGCTGCAATTGATACTATTAATCCACTCTCGGCATCCATACTCTCAATTTCAAATTTGGACGTACTAGAAATGCTGGCCAAGAACATGCCGGCCGGAAGCACTTGAGGGCACAGGCTGAATTTCAGAAGCGGGATAACAACGTCATTATTCGTAACCGTGATCAGCGTATGCGGAACAGCAACGTTTCGGTTCAAAAGCACGTCAACGATGGGGCGAAGCACATATTCACCGTCAGGAACCTGTGGCTGTGCGTCAGGAACAGTATTTTTTGTCATAATACGGAATACAGGCCGCAGAGTACGGCTCGTAAACACATCGGGATAATGAGGTGTAATTTCATGATAAATTTCTCGCTATAGGTAATATAGGAGCCCCTTTCTCACAATTATGTCTTGGTTGAGAGCACGTTTGCTGAAAGTGGACTAATTGTCCGCGCTTTCCGTATAGCTACCGATGTGACTGTGACAGCCTTTCGCTGTTTAAAGCTTTAAGCCTTTTGATGCCAAGCGCGCCTAAAATATACACAAACAACGCGCTTGTGCGGAACAAGAAAGGTCGCAAGCATCATGCGAAGGGAGGGATTACCCTTCTACGGGTTAGTCGCGTCCTTGAGCAAAAAAGAAAAACCGGAGAGTTTTTAACGACGGGCTGTCGCTCTTATCGTTATCACAAATGACGACTTGCGCCAACGTATACTGCGCTTTGTCGGGAAGCTGTTATGGTTTATTCTTTAGAAAGGGTATTTATTTTTTTTGCCGCAACGTAACTTACGTCATCGGGGCAGATTTTTAAAGTATAAAGGTAATGTGTCAGGCGGTGGTACCTAGGTGACATGAACTCCCGAGAAAGATGGACTTGTACAGAGGTGAGCACTGTTAGGGTGAACACGCGAGCGCGTGGCCGACGGCACTATCAGCGCCGCGTAACAGCCATCGTTGGAAACATTGCACATGCGCAGCATGTGCTTTGCGAAACACTCTTTCCACCGCGCGCATCACGTCATCGATACGCTTGTTCGTCGTCTGCTAGCCGCATTTTTTGTTCGCTGAGCTGATACCTTCAGCATTTCAATGTCCATCTGGATTGAAGATTGGCGCGTGAAGGAAAAAAGTGAGTGTAAGAGGGATAATTATTAAACTTTTTATTCAAGAAAATTGCACTTTTGCAATTCAAGTTAAACAAGACCATGAGAACAAATATAAAAACATGAGCAAATCTAATAGCGAGTCATGTGACCACTTACAGCAACGACTGCAGCTATTCTGGACGGTAACGAGTCGTAAAGTGATCGAACATATTCCCGATCGGCTTTCAGCCTTTCCCACTCGTTGCAGACTTGCGCCCACAACTGGTCCGAAGTCGCGGAATAAAGGGGCTTCCTTGGCAAAGAAGCTTTCAGACGGCCCCACACGTTTTCTATCACATTCAGGTCCGCTCCTTTCGGAGGCCATTCCAGTAGCTACATGTGCTGCTCCGCCTGGAACTCCTTGACAGCCCGCGCCGTGTGTATCGGTGACCGGTCCTGTTTGAACAGGTAATCACCGTCTGGGAATAAACTGCTCGCATATGGCAACAGCACATTGTTCAAAATGTTGCAGTATTGTTCCGACGATAAGTGTCCACGTATACGTTGCAGGGGCCCTAAACCATATCTTGAAACAGCACCCCACACGTTCACACTCGATCTCCCACTGGCAGAAACACCTTGCACGTTGTCCGGGTCGTTCCTGCGTGGCATTGTGACGTTAACTAAAACAATTGCTTTTCAAAGCAGCAAGTTTGCCTCACCGTGTGCCTGGTAGTCTCCAAACACGCAATCTTTGGTCTTGTCGCGTCGAAAACGTCGACTCATCCGAAAAGATGACGCGACCCCACTCTTCTGATCTCCATGCTTCGTGCAGCTCAGCGAACTGCCGTCGTGCGTCCTTGTGTGCCGCCGTTAGTAGTGGCTTCTGCGCTGCGACGCGACTGCGAAGGCCCGCAGTACGCAGGCGACGTCGAACAGTGGTGTCCGAAACGTCCAAATCCAAGTCCTCGCGTATTGCTGGGGCTGGCAAGAAAGGGTTACGAACAGCAGCTGCAACTATGAGGGTGTCTTCATCGTCTGTGGTAGCTTTAGGGCGGGGCGCGCGGGGTGCATCCTGAATGCGACCTTCATACTTGTAGGCTTGAATTATCCTGTTCAGTCTTCAGGGGCCTATTAACTAAAGCGCCAATATACCGCTGGTAATAACCTTTCAGGGAAAGATCGACAATTGAGCGCCGTTCATCATCGGGAACCCTAGCCATAATACGATCTGGCGACAGAATGAACGGCTGCGAAAGATGTTTGGTTGTTTTATATACGGCGTTGCATGCACAACAACTTTGAAGGGAACGAATAGACACGCCCCCATAGATATACAAGTTTTTTTGTCTTGTTCTGTTCAAGCACAGATGTTTAAAGAAATCTTAAAATGCAGGATGCATGGGCTTAGAAAACAAAAATGCGGCTAGCAGACGACGAACAAGTGCATTCATGACGTCATGCGCGCGGTGGAACAATTATTTCGCGGAAGGCGTGATGCGCATGCGCAATGTTTCCAGTGATGACCGTAACGGGGCGCTGACAGTGCCGTCGGCCACGCGCTCGCGTGTTCACCCTAACAGTGCTCACCGCTGTACAGTCACTTTCTTTTGGAAGCGCTGATAACGTTGCAATTTAAACCACAATGGAACTTCGTACATGGTATTTTTCCTAACAGCTTAACGGAAGGCTAATCAGTCCTGATATTATTAAACTTATTACTTTTTAGCAAAGACACTCTCCGATGACTTCAATATATATATACAATAAAGGGCTCTGTAATTTACACCCTGACTTTACGTAGGTACGTTGGCGCACTTCATGTAATAATCCCAGTCAGCCTACTCACATATACCGCATTACTAATCACATCTACAGGTGGTCACATCAAGAGAGGTGCATCCCAAGAAGACGGCTACATCCCAAGAAGCAATTGCCTACCTATTTTGATTACTTGAAACTCGGTACGCTTAAGACAGGCCAAAATTCGAATAGGAATGCGTAGTATGGAATTAGTATGGAACCTACCGTGACATAGAACGTATGCGTTACACTCGAGTCTGTCCAGAATCGGACAGTAACATTCATTTACTTTGACTATTCATTTATCATCAGCGTTAATAAACAAAACGCATGCTGTGCCGATCTTTCCCCCCACCTCACCCCAAATTCAGTTGGGCGCAGGCTACCACCGTGCTTCTGCTACAAACAAATACGTACCCTTCACCCACCCGCCTCCACCTTATATTCCGTGAAGTTTACAGTACCCTCAACTGCCGGTGCTGTGGCACTCACCCGGCTACGCTTCCGCATATGCTGTGGGAGTGCCCAGCACAGTACACTCACATTCTTACCAGGACCCTCTCGTCGAGGTTGCGTGAGGCTCTGCGGAGCTCCGCCCTCGACGGCCAAACCTGGGCCACCCAGCACGCCCGTGAGGCGGCGGCGAGGCAAGTCTCGACGTCCCCTCATCGCTATGTTTGCGTCGTGAAGTCGCCTGAGCTTGCACAAGTTATACATTTCTACGCTCCAATATTCCATCATCAAGAGTTCGCGCTTGTCATCACGAATAAGCTAAAAAGAAACCTCGCCTTCAGAACGTATAGTCAGCGTCAAAAGCTTTCGTACCCCGGAAGGTGAAAAAATATTTATATTTCTACGCCTTAGTCACGCATCGTAGTATTCGGATTTACAGCGTATACTGGTCTAGAGTAAACAAAACAAAAGTTTTGCATAGTTTTACTGGCTGCGGGCGTAGCTGCGTTGAAAATGAACTTATGCGCAGAACCTCGGCCGCGTAAACTTTTGGCGGCAACTGTGCGATTGACAACCTGCATTTTCTTCATTCTGCACATAAGTTTTTTAATGAATGGCCTTCCAGCCAACGTCATGCCGCGCTTACACCTATTTAATTTTCAGGACAGCCATCTCAGACATGAATTATTAAGTATAAGAACTGAACTATTATGTAGTACGTCATTATTATCACCAATCAGGTGTAATAAATATGTAAACAAATAAAGGATAATAACATTGCCTATGAAATTTTACTAAAATCTCAGGACTACTTCAAAACTTCGCCTGTTCGTCTTGTGTACGTCCCTATACTTTCTAGGAAACTGAAAGGGAGAAATTCAAGGCTGAAATTGACATCTCTTGTGGCACCATGGCAGAAAAGGGAAGGTGTGGCTTAGTGGGCCCATATGAAAGGATCAGCTGCAATTGTGCTACTCACGCGCAAGGAACGACACTTTTGTATTTTATTTACAGGCAGTAAAGTGATAAATGGTGTCAGTGGACGCTGGCGTGATCATGACAATACCACCGTACCAATATGGGCCATAAACGATTCTAATAATGGAACATTTCTGCAAACCCTCACGGTCCTTTCTCATGTTTCTTCAATTGTTGAAACACGTTAAATTTAGGGTAGGAGAATATTCTTACAGAATTACTTAAGAATTCTACCAGTAAATATATCATGGTGCTGCGATCTGATTCAGCAATAGAGTTAGTTAAGAACAGAACAGCAGAATGCCATAGCAACTTTGGTGATTCTAGCCGAAAAAATGTCATCTTGCAACACTTTGTGGGCATAACTCATAAAGGGTGTGGTCTGTTATTGGAATCGTTCTCTATTTTTAAACGGCAAACTACATTAACACGTCCCGGTGTCTTTTCGCATAACTTCCAATACTCCTCAGCGTACGTCGTGGTAAAAGGATATGAAGACCTTTAGTATTTCTGGAATTTCGTGAAGGTATATGGGAATGGCTCAAATGATAAGACACGTGCGCTGCATATTGAGGATAGAATGTTTATGTTTCGAGGTATCGGTTTGTACTAAGCAAAAAAGCTTGTGAAATAATTCGGACAGCCTTCATTTGCACCGAAGATCCGGTACGCAAAAATTCTGCTTTGATATAATCCAAATATACTCAGTCAAATAGCTTTCTGTATTCCTTTGTAAGAATACTACGTCCGGGGCTGCAGCCAAGTTTTCTACTTCTGTGTCTTTTAATTGCACACACTGGACACTATTTTGTGGTGCGTTTCAAGCTGCACAAGAATTGCACAAACGCGCCTTTCCATGACATAACTGAAGACGCAAAAATATTTCTTAGTAATGTCTTCATAAATGTTTGCCTTAAGAAAGAAATGAACTTTCAAAACACGTAACCTGGGTTTATTGTCTAAAATACATTACACCTAAAGTGCAAAAGAAGTTTGGAAGCACGTTCGCATGTTATCGAAACCAGCCAGCAATTTTTTAGGAAGACGTTGGTACAGTAGAAAGAAACGAAACAAGAACCGTAACTAATTGACCTGCATTTAGGAATATGCCATCTGGCAGGAAACCGCCAAACTAAGCAGCGACAAAGGGATAAAAAAATAGCGGCGCCGCTGGCTTCGAACCTGCGAACTCACAATTGTGGTATCAGTGATCCTAATCTGTGGTCACGCAGAACGCGCGGCTATCGGTTCGACGTGCCGCTGGAGGCAAAACTAGGTTTATATACGTACCACAATAAATTCTGCGACCTTGTTATGAAAACTGCGATTTTGGAACGACTTTTTTGCCATTTCAAGAGCTGCTGCTGCAACTAGCTGAAAGCTGAGTCATTGAAGTTGATAAATCCCCGGTAATACGTCAATCGTTGCAATAGGCTCATCGCAAATTGCTTTTTACTGGCCAAAAAAGCCTCCAAAATTTGGCCTTTTCATAGACTCCGATACTTCGAACTTCGCCCGCAATTTGGAACGGGTTTCCCGTCGTAAGTAATGGTACCGCTTGCATGAGATGTCGGGCTAAGCTCCTAGAGCCTATTTCCACGGTAATATTTTGAAATATGGCTTCTATGATTAGTTATTTGGGAAAAACGACGCTCTCCCATAGAAAATGCGCATGTTTTCAGAGGCGGCCGCTAGAGGCACTGTTCGGCGATGTCCCAGATTCCTGGTATTGGTTAGGAGTTGCCTTCACAAAGACATCATCATCATCATCATCATCATCAGCCTATATTTAAGCCCACTGCAGGACGAAGACCTCTCCCTGCGATCTCCAATTACCCCTGTCTTGCCCTAGCGTATTCCAACTTGCGCATGCAAATTTCCTAACTTCAACATCCCACCTCGTTTTCTGCCGTTCTCGACTGCGCTTCCCTTCTCTTGGAATCCATTCTGTAACCCTAATGGTCCATCGGTTATTCATCCTATGGATTACATGGCCTGCCCAGCTCCATTTCTTCCGCTTAATGTCAACTAGAATATCGGCTATCCCCGTTTGTTCTCTGATCCACACGGCTCTCTTCCTGTCTCTTAACGTTACTCCTAAGATTTTTCGTTCCTTCGCTCTTTGTGCGGGCCTTAACTTGTTCTCGAGCTTCTTTGTTAACCTCCAAGTTTCTGCCCCATATGTTAGCACCGGTAGAATGCAATGATTGTACACTTTTCTTTTCAATGACAGTGGTAAGCTCCCAGTCAGGATTTGGCAATGCCTGCCGTATGCACTCCAACCCAATTTTATTCTTCTGCAGATTTATTCTTCTTCTGCAGATTTCTTTCTCATGATCAGGGTCCCCTGTGAGTAATTGACCTAGATAAACGTACTCCTTTACAGACTCTAGAGGCTTACTGGCGATCCTGAATTCTTGTTCCCTTGCCGGGCTATTGAACATTATCTTTGCCTTCTGCATATTCATCTTCAACCCAATTCTTACACTTTCTTCATCAAGGTCCTCAATCATTTGTTGTAATTCGTCTCCATTGTTGCTGAATAGGACAATGTCACCTGCAAACCGAAGGTTGCTTAGATATTCGCCGTTGATCCTTACTCCTAAGCCTTCCCTGTCTAAGAGCATGAATACTTCTTGTAAGCATGCAGTGAATAGCATTGGAGAGATTGTATCTCCTTGCCTGACCCCTATCTTGATAGGTAACGTTCTACTTTTCTTGTGGAGAACCAAGGTAGCTGTGCAATCCTTGTAGATATTTGCTAAGATATTCACGTATGCCTCCTGTACCCCTTGATTACGCAATGCCTGTATTACTGCTGGTATCTCTACTGAATCAAATGCCTTTTCATAATCTATGAAAGCCATAGAGAGGTTGATTGTACTCCGCATATTTCTCGATTACCTGATTGATGACATGGATATGATCCATTGTAGAATATCCCTTCCTGAAGCCAGCCTGTTCTTTTGGTTGGCTGAAGTCAAGTGTTGCCCTGATTGTATTGGAAATTATCTTGGTGAATATTTTATATAATACCGAAAGCAAGCTAACGGGTCTGTAATTCTTCAATTCTTTAAGGTCTCCCTTCTTATGGATAAGTATAATGTTGGCGTTCTTCCAGCTCTCGGTACACTTGAAATCTTGAGGCATTGCGTATAAAGGGCCGCAAACTTTTCAAGCATGATATCTCCTCCATCTTTGATTAAATCTACTGTTATTCCATCTTATCCAGCGGCTTTTCCCCTGGTCATGTCTTTCAAGGCCCTTCTAACTTCATCGCTAGCTTTAGAAGGAGCTTCTGTATCGGGTTCATCACTATTTCGAATGAAAGTAGCTTGGCTGTTTTGGGAACTGTACAGGTCAGTATAGAATTCTTCCGCTGCGCTTACTATGTCATCTAAATTGCTGATGATATTACCATGCTTATCTTTCAGTGCATACATCTTGCCTTGTCCTATGCCATGCTTTCTTCTTACTGATTTCATGCTGTGTCCACATTTTACGTCTTCCTCAATCTTCCCACGTTATAATTTCGAATATCCCTTACTTTCTTCTTGTTGATAAGTTTTGACAGTTCAGCGAATTCTATCTGATCTCTTGAGTTGGACACTTTGATTTTTTGTCGTTTCTTTATTAGGTCCTTTGTTTCTTGGGAGAGCTTACCTACTGGTTGCCTTGGTGCCTTACCTCCCACCTCAATTGCTGCTTCTGAGACCAACCTAGTTACGGCTTCATTCATTACCTCTATGTTGTCGTTACCTTCCTCATCTAAAGCTGCATATTAGTTTGCGAGCACCAGCCTGAATTGGTCTGCTTTTACCCTTACAGCCTCTAGATTGGCCTGTTTCCTCTTCAATAATTTGACTCTTTCTCTCTTCAAATTGATAGAAATCCTAGACCTCACTAACCTATGGTCACTGCACTTTACCTAACACTTCTACATCCTGCACTATGCTTGGATCGGCAGAAAGTATGAAATCTATTTCATTACTTATTTCTCCATTAGAGATTTTCCAGGTCCACTTCCGGCTGCTGTGCTTCCTGAAGACGGTACTCATCATTCAGAGCCTATTCCTTTCCGCGAAAACTTCTAACATCTCTCCTCTTGCATTCCTAGAATTGATGCTGTAGTTGCCAATTGCTTGTTCACCAACCTGCTTTTTCCCCTCTTTTGCATTGAAGTCGCCCATGACTATAGTATACTGAGTTCGCACCTTTCTCATTGGTAATTCAACACCTTCATAAAACTGTTCTATTTCTTCATCATCATGACTCGAGGTTGGGGCGTAGGCTTGTACTACCTTCATTTTGTACCTCCTATTCAGCTTTATTACGACGACTGCTACCCTCTCTATAATGCTGTAGAATTCATCAATGTTGTCCGCTATGTTATTATGAACTAGAAATCCTACCCCGGACTCTTATCTGGAAGAACTTTGTAGCAGAGGACGTGGCCGTTAGTCAGCAATGTGTAAGCCTCACCAGTTCTTCTAACCTCACTAAGGATAATAATATCCCAGGCAATGCCTGATAATTCCTCAAATAGTCCTGCTAAGCTAACCTCACTCGATAGGGTGCGCGTGTTGAACGTTGCCAGGTTCAGTTTCCATTGGCGGCCTGTCCGGACACAGAGATTCTTAGCACCCTCTGCCACGTCGCAGATCTGATCGCCGCCTTGGTCAGGTGCTCCGCAGCCACTGGGGACTGAGGGCCATAGGTTAATTGTCGGAGTCATGAGGGAGGTAGTGGCCGAATACTGCACCAGGGAGGCCAATTCTTGTTCTGGTGAGGGAGTGACTTTGATGAAGCTCAGTGGGTCTGCCTAGTTTGGTTGCACCTGAACTAATATAGCCCCACTAGCTCTCGGCAATATGTTTTTTTTTTTGCCGGTGTCAGGCACCACTCCATGCCTGAAAATGTAGCGGACTGGAGTAGGATTCGCACTTACGACCTTCAGATTTGAATTCGGGTGTTCTACTTATGCTCCACGCCACAAAGACATACTCTGCATTAATTGGAGTGACCGACAGTGCAGCGTGCGAGGTCTGCGGCACCGACGACACTATCGACCACCTGCTGTGCCACTGTCCACGATATGCCCCAGAAAGACAAGAACTTGCTAACGCGCTAAAAAAAAAAACTGGACAATCGGGCGCTTTCCATGCAGGTGCTGCTGGAACACCGCCTCCATCGCTCGTCGGCCCATAAAACGGTGAAGGCACTTTTGTGCTTCTTGAGGACAACGGGCTTGTGCCAACGTCTGTGACTATTAGTGCAATAATGCACGCGTCAGCGAACTAACGGCTACTGCCCCTTCTTTATTTCCCTCCTCTCTCTCTCTCCCTGTCATCTTTGTGTTCGCCTTTCCCATTCTCCCGGTGTAGGGTAGCCAACCGGACGTTATTATGGTTAGCCTCCCTGCCTTCTGCCTTTCTCTTTCCTCCCTTCTCCCTCCTTCTTTCACGCTCGGGAAAACACTTTTTACGTAGTAAGTATTGAGAAACAGAAAGCCGTATCGGAAGTTTTGCATGTTGGTTTAGAATTTTCATATAAATATAATAATCGAAAAGTTGAATAAATATTTTAGACTAATTAACTAATCAGACGGAATGCCAACAATATTCTGAGCATCTCCAAGCGACGGCAAAGAACATTACATTGGTTCTGTCAAGCTACGTAACATTTGAATATATTTACAGTTTGGCCCATGCTAAGTGAAACACTCTGTATATAAACGTTTTAATAGAACACGTTCAGCGCTCAATAACTTTTAATGTGATCTCTGGTATGTATCAGCTCTGGCTGTCGAAAGAACAGAAACTGCAGACTGCACAACAAGGGCATATTTATTTCTGGCCCCAAGCGGTAGCATTCTTGTAACCAGAAAGCTCCGGAGGCGCACTGATTGTGCATATTTTAAATGCGTTACGTCCGATAGTCACCATTCCGTGGTTACGGCGTCAAGTGCATATTTCACAGCGCTTGGGGATCAGACGCATTACAAGACTGGCTCTCTGATATGTACGTTCTTCAACATACAGCTGTCCAACTCTTCGTTTAATTTCTCTTGCGATTTCACTTTATTTCCTTAAGGGCCTCATAGAAGGGGCCCTACATAAGGGGTGGGAGTAACACAGAAAAATAATTCATGAGGACGACCACGTCGTAGAAGACGTCTTCACTGCGTCTATGAAGTTTGATGGACTGGTGATAGCTGCGATGCTGTACAGAAGGCCATCCCGGCCCGGTGGTGTACAAGGCAAGAAGGATGACGAAAATGTGACAGTACGGATACGAGGGTGAGCGACGCTAAGAGAATAACTTATGCGAAATGATATGCGTGCAGACGGTGATATGTAAGGGGCACCGTTTAGGGCGCTGTAGCAAATTTTATGTAATGCCCGCGACTGGCCGCTCGAGGCCTTTTGCGTGTATTCGCGGGCTTTTTTTCACGCTCGGTAAAACCCTTTTATGTAACACGTATTGAGCAACAGAAAGCTGTATCGGTAATTTCTCATGTCGCTCTACAATTTTCTCATTGATGCTTTTAATCTAATTATAATAATTGAGAAGTTTTTAATTATTAAGACTAATTATGTGTGTGGGCTGATTGCCAAAATTAATCTGAGCATATACAAGCGACGGCAATGAACATTACCTTGGTTCTCTCCAGCTATGTAGCATTTGCATTTTTTAAATGTTTAGCCCCAGGTAAGTGAAACACCCTGTATAGTCGAACGCGTGTCGGCTTCACGACAAAAAAAAAAGAAGACATAACTCGCATCACGATGACTGTCCACGGTGACGTGATTGGCATTCGAGCAACGTCCGAGACACCGTATTGGTGAGGTCATGTTGGTTTAACATCAGTAGTGGTCATTCTGAGACACCCGTTGCTTGGGCTATATGTGAGATGCCCTGGTAGAGTCCCACTTTGCTATGGCACTTGTTTGCCAAGGTCGCCCATGAGCACGGCGGCATCAGGACGACTATATGAAGCCTACGCAGTGACGATAATGCAATGACGAAGAAATAATGACGTCAATGGACCAACAAAGGCGCTGTAACGATGATGACTCCACGGCAATGACATCACGGTTCATAAATGATGACGAGCGTACGCGTAACTATGTATGTGCCACTTGGAATGCGCGTCCTCTATAATGACAAAAAAAAGATCCCGTAAGTTTCTGCGATGTTTAGCGGAATCGAACCCGTCGCAAGGGCTCCTCAATGACAGAAACCCGGCGCATCGGCAGGCTGCGCCACAAACGCACTGGCTACGTGCCGCTTTTCAATGAACGCCTTTCACGCCAACGCTTTAGCGACCTGCGCCAAGAGTGCACTAGGTGTGACGCGCCCTTGTGGCGCAACGGCTGTGTTGTTGCGCTGCTAAGCCCAAAGTATCGGCATCAAATCCCGGCCGCGGAGGTCGCATTTTGATGGGGGTTGAAATGCAGAAGCTCCAGTGTACCATGCTTTGAGTGCACGTCAAATAACACCAGGTGGTCGAAATTAACTACGCCATGCCTCATAACCATATCGCGGTTTCGGCACGTAAAACGACAGAATTTAATTAATCAATTACACATGGACATGTGCTAACTTGGGTCGCCGAGTATAGACCACTGAGTGTGCAGCAAGCGAGGGAACCGTTCTGAGCCCATGATGGCACCGTCGCGTCACGCTTCTTGTCTCGGAAGCCGCGCGTGCACTTCTCGGCAGTGACACCAGATGTCGCTGCGTGTCCCGAAAGAAGCGCGAGAGAGAAGCCGGTTGGCGCGATGACGCGTTTCTCAGCGTTCGCATGCACCAGCGTGTCGTGCATTTCGGTAGTGTTGCCAGATGACGCCATGGCTTTAGGGAAGCACGAATGAGGAGTCCCGCTGTAGTACACGCCTCATGCATAACTTGTTTCGACGGTGGCAATACGTTGTGTGGCAGTATTGATTTAATGCTAACGCGTTTTCGTCGACAGTCATCTGAGATGGATTCTGCGATTTTTTCATTATGTAGTGAAAAGAAACGTTATCCATTTCAAATTGTTACTTATGACAATTTAACCAAGCAATATCAATTCGTAGCGCGCCCTTATGGCGAGCTTATATTTTACCTTGCGTTGAAAGCCTCCTTGAGAATTAAAAAAAATGTTTTGAACTACTGAATAGTGCAGCACTGTAGTCACGCTAATTATTATTCTGAAAGAAACACCCATGGGTATAGCTAGCAACGTTTTGGAGAGTTGAAAAGCTGCATAGTCGACTTCGGTTAATGCGAGCTTCGCTAAGTCCATTTTCGCTTTGCTTAGGCAGACGATCGCAATTTGTGAGTCAAGTGGTGTATCTCTGTTGAGATGAAATGGTGCCATTTTGTATCAGGCTCCTTACGAGAGTATAAATTGAGAGCTAGAAATTACTGGTCGCATGCCAAAGCACCAGTACTTTAAACCACACTACGCTTAAGCACTCTGTTATACATGGGATGCAGCACGTCAAGAGATTGAGGTCAAAAGTATTACGACCGCTCCATTCCTCTATGTCCTACCAAAAAGTAATCATATAAACCAGAGCTACGGACGAGAGAGAAAGAGAGCGCGGGTCGGGAACGAACGCTCTTGTGCACCGCAGCGCCCCTAACTACGGACGAGAGAGATAGAGAGCGCGTCGGGAATGAATGCCCTTGTGCATCGCAGCGCCCCTAGCTACGGATGAGAGATGAGAGAGAGCACGCGTCGCGAACGAGAGAGAAAGAACAAACGCCCTTGTGCACCGCAGCGCCCCTAGCTACGGACGAGAGAGAGAGCGCGTCGGGAACGAGAGAGAAGCGAGAAAGAGAGCACAGCAGCGCCTCGAGCGGAAGCGGCGAGTACTAGCGTGGCTACGACGGCGCGACGAGGGACAAGGCTCAACCCTAAGGAGCTTCGCCCCTAAAATTAACTGATGCAATTTGCGCTAGTGATTCAATTTTTAGATGCGAATCAGCTTGTGGTCAGGGCTATGTCCCTCCCTCCATCCGCCGTGCTTCGTCCACACCCCTACTGCGCATGCTTGTCCTCCTCCCCTCCTTGTCTCATCTCCTCTCCTCTCGGCATTCCTCCTCTCCTCTCCGACGCTCCTCTCGTCTCCGGATTGCGCAACGAATGGCAACACCTGCGGCTCCGCGCGCGATAATGCGAAGCAGCTTAGATTAGAGGCGCGACGGTAGGCACTGCATACTCCGCTGGGGTGCGCCACTGTAGCTCGCGGTATAATGACGCGCAGCGCGCGCTCCGCTCCTCTCATTCTCCTCCCGCAACGCACGGTAAATATAACGGTAGCTACGTACCTAAACCTAACGGGAACGACGAACTAAAAATAAAAACTAATGGGAACTTGAGTTGACCCCATGGCTGCGTCGCATACTACTCACGCTTCCCCTACGGGAAAATGGTGTAATTTTTTATGAAGAAACATATCATAACTGAGTGCACAATAATTAGGTAATAAATCACCCTGCAATTATGGCGACTCACCATAAAATGCAGAAAGAGTCATTCTACCACATTAACTTGCTCTTGGCATAAAATTATGCAAATTTTATACTATTATTGACAGTCGATCCGAATTCGTAACTGAAGAAGATAATTGCGATGAAACATACAAACCTCAATAATGTATAATTTCAATGTTGCTTCAGGCAAGGATACGTACCTGTTCAATCCCTTGTTCCCAGTCGGGGAACTGTATGAACCTCGAAACGACACCAATCCATTTATTTATTTTTATTTGATGACTGTGTGTTTCCTTTTATCAATCACTTACTACTTGCGAGACCACCACATGAGGGGGCAGAATGCGATTCGCCTAGCTTTCATTTCTCTTAGAGACTTTCATGACTTCGGTAACACACAAGTGTTTTCGCAAAAAAGAAACAACTTACCACTTCACAGATATTGGAAACGACACACAGAAAGATACAGCAAGTAGAGCAAAGGAAGGGCGGTCAACAAGGCGAGCGTTAGGTTTGCTACACTGCACTGGACACAAAGAAATGCTGGCAATAGAAAGAGGAAAAGAGTGAGAGTGAGCGCCACTGCCCGCACACAGTAGGACGCAATGAAGGACAACACTCGGTCACGGAAACTGATGATACGAAGTGGGTTACACAGATGCTTCTGTATCCTATTGTAAAGAAGGACTGCAGTCAAATAATATGGCGGGTGGATTGTGGTTATTCCGGGCTATATGTTCTATACGGGTATGGAACTGCACTCATCTTTGAAGCAGCCGCAAGTTTTGCCAAAAAAGGCAACACAAATGCATAGTGGAGGATATAGATATACTCACTTTTAAGCAGAGCGTGGTCGTCTTTGCATAGCAGCTGTTGCGCGTTGTTCATCGAGTCCTCCATCCTTCTGATGGCGTCCTGTAGGAACGGCGGGCAGAACTCTATTGTGCTCACTTGATAGCAGGCTTCTCGCTTCAACCTGAATGGGACACAGGTGCATGAAACTTGGTTTCACAAAAATGGCCCGCGCATTCAGGATTACAAAGCCCTAGTAAGGATTGTTTAGTGATTTATTGGCCAGCTGTGTGCTCATAAGCTCCGCAACCATATAGGACGTGGTATTGAAAGTATGTTCCACATCCATCGCCATGTTATGATGGCTAGAGGAATAGGTGTGCCGACCGACCCGTCTGGAGCGTTGTTCGATACTTCTCCACATCATGACGCAAAACGTGGCGCTGCGCTCTATACAAGCGGGGCTCAGCCATTTTGGCTCAGCAGTGAAGTGTAGGGATCTCGGGAGTCACATATCACAGTGTTAACAGGCGCCATCTCTGGTCCAAGACAAGCAACGGCGTCGGGCCTCCACGATGCCCTACGGAAGTCATGCGTCATCGGCGTCGGATGACGCAGAGTGCGACGCACGGGACTCGAGGAGTAATAAATAAGCTCAGTTCTTGTGCGCATCACTATCGAAGAAGCAGCGCACGTCGTCTGGTACTTGTGGCGAACGGCGCGCAACAAATAAAGCACACAGAGTGAGAAACTGTCAATTTTGCCGCCAGTTAGTGCTATGAGGTGATGCAAGTCTCGGTTATTGCGTGTTTTTGCAAGATGCTAAAAGATCGTGAAGCTTCTAAGACGGAAAGGGGAGCGGCATGGTTACTGGAAGCTCATCTCCGAAGCAGAATAAGCGGAGTCCACACCAGATCGCGGCAGTATTTCTGCCTCCGAGAATATCAGTACGCACACTTTTTCTGCCCTCAGACCAATAAACCATGGGGGGGGGGGGGGCTACTCCAGCATTGTTGCCAGTGTCGACAAGAGCAGCAGCGGATAGCGCCTGGGGGCGAAAGAAGCTTTAAGGAACAGTTCCTCAAGCGCGATTTCACCCTTGTTGTCGACTAAGAAAAGTTTGCCCAAGATGCAATAATATGGTGTTTCCGCTCATGTCTATAATGTGGTATCCGAGAAAATAAGACCGACCATTATTTGGAACTGTTATAACCCAACGTGATTATGACAGCAAACGGTCGGAGAGATCAGAGTAACAAGCTGCGAATGACGCCTGAGCAAATTACGTTTTCTGTGCCGACGCTTGCGGACCTTGTCATCACCTACGTTTTGCCTCACGCTCGGTTACTGGATCTGGAAGTGGAATGCTCCACGCTGCAGCATTTTCTCTTTGTGCAAAATTAGTTTGTAACATCCCGCTCAATAAACTTCGATTGTAAGCGTGTGAGTTTCTGTGCAAGAAACCGACGGCTGCACGCCGTAACTCTGCAGAAAAATATAAGTTCGCTTGTTTCTGAAATAGACAAAATATTGCCAGCTACGGCGTAAATGGTTGTATTTTTGACTAAGATTTAGGAAAGGCGAAGAACGACAACAAGACCTAATTACGCGGAAGCTGTAAATTCAGCACCAAGGGCAACATCCTTGCTCCAAAGTCCAAACGGAATTCTTACCAGCCGTGATGGCTCGATGGTTATCGTTGTTTCGCTGATGAGGTCGTATAGGTTTGCTTATCTACCGTATTGACCGCGTTCTCATTGCGTCGGAATGCAACAAGCTCGTGTACTTAGGTTTAGGCCCGCGTTAACGACTCTGAGGTGGTGCAAAAAGTATTTTCGAATGCCGCACTGCGGCGTCTCTCATAGGCCGTGTACTTCTGGACGTTAAGCCTTATTGTTTATTTGACTGAAACGATACTTGGCTGCACCAAATCGATGAAAAAAATACGCACTAATTCACGGCATAAAACTCCAAAATAACTCCAAACTTGTTCAAAACCTGTAAAACTGTACTGGGAGGTTCTTGCATTAAAACTATCAAATTATTTCCAGCTCTGCATGTTTTCTGACAATAGAGGAATAACCCCTACAACTTTGCTTGCATTTCTCGGAATGGTATTTTAAGCATACATCATAGCTGAAATCTGTGGCAGCAGTATCATCAAACACCCCTCTTGTCTACACCACATTCTTCCCTGCGTACGGACGACGACGCACGCAGAAGCACCGTTCTACTCACTGCAGCGCCACTTATGCGTCATCATGCGGAGAATGGTGAAGTATGCTCGATTGGCACACCTACTCTTCTAGCCACCATTGCCGTACCCACAAGTGGCGCCGACGAACACCCCTGCGCCCACGTTTCGCACACAAACGGAAATGTGGAAAGTTGGTGGAAGTATAGCCACCACTGCAGCACATTTGTTTGCAAGCATTGCATGTGTCGCGCGGAGGTACGTGAATCGGGTCCCTACTGACGGCAAGTTTTCTTTTCATCTACAATCATTTCTTTTTTGGTTGTTTTTTATACTTGCCAATAAACAATATATTTTCACAGTGCTTTTCTTGGCTGTGTTGTCTGTTCCTTTCGTCTGGTTGGTATTTAGAAAAAAAAAGTCGCAGTTTCGCCCTGACAGGCGAAGCATCGATTGCAATAGCAAATTAGTAGACAGCTATACGAAGTGAGGATAGTAGTTTTATCGTCCGTATAAAGTTGTAAATATTCGCTTACCTAACTAAATAAACAAGCACGGTGTACGCACGCACAGGTAAAAAAATTGGCTGTGGCTTAACTCAGTTATGTCTGGGTGCGCGCTAGCGAGAGGTACGGTTAATGTTATTGTTTAGCTTGGTTCTCTCTATGGTTATATCTTTATCGTTTCAGCTTCATACGTCTGAGTGTTTAGGTTTGGTTGTTACCTCTCGTTAAGTTACGGTTACATTAAAGACTACATATTTTTAAAGTGTAAGGCATTTATTTTGAAAGTCTTTATCTTCTTTCTCAATTGCAACAAAGACGTCCCGATGGTGGGTGAGGTAGGAGGGAAGGGGTTGTCGTCCAGTGACTTCAACACGTTTCGGGTGCTATTGTAGTGGGGATGAAGCAACGCACGCGGCAGTGGGACACTGTCTTGGCTAGAGGTGCGAGCGCAGATCGCGAGCTGTTGACGCCGGCTGAGGCTGTCTTTGTGCCCGTCGTGCAACCCTTCCGCCTGACGTCCAACGTTAATAAACCCCCTTACAAAGTGGTGGAGGTGCTGGGTCTGCAAACCTAGAACTCCGAAGTCGGACACTACCACCTGCCCCGACAATGCCTGACGAAACCACCCAAGAAGCCGCCGCCCAATCTCCGCAGGTCTTCGTAACCGGCGCCCTGCGCCAGCGCGACCCTTCCTTCTTTAGTGGTACAGATGACCACGATGTGGAAGATTGGCTGGCGACGTTTGAAAAGGTGAGCCGCCACAATAAGGCGGACGACCCATCGAAATTACAGAATGTGTCATTCTATATCAAAGACGTCGCAAGCCTGTGGTACTACAACCATGAGGCCGACTTCGCTACATGGAGTGCGTTCAAGAAACGCTTCGCAGACGTTTTCGACCGCCCAGCCGTGCGCAAGCTCCGCGCCGAGCAGCGCCTCCACGGACGTGCGCAGCAGCAAGGCCAAAGGTTTACAAGCTACATAGAAGACGTCATAGACTTGTGCAAGCGCCTGAATCCGTCAATGCCCGAGCCAGAGAAGAATAAACACATCTTGAAAGGCATTGACGACGATGCCTTTCAAATTTTGCTGGCAAAGAACCCGCGCACCGTAGCTGAACTTACGACTTTGTGCCAGAGCTTTGACGAGCTTCGTAAGCAACGCGCCTTAGTTCGGCGGCCGACAACAGACGATTCCCTCGCCGCCTTAACCATCGCTGGTGACCACGAGACGCTACTGTTGCAAATAAAAGAATACGTGCGTGAGGAAGTAGCACGGCAGCTCTCGTGTATATCGTATTTGCCGACCCCAGAAGTGCCTACGCACAATCTCGCGCCGTCTCTCCGACAAGTTATTCAGGAGCAAGTCTCCGAGGTGCTGCCGTCCGCCGCTCCGCCGACACCTGTTGCCGCACCACACACTTATGCGGCTGCCGCTGCAAAGCCTCTACGTCGACCGCCAGTGTTGGCCCCTCAACCTCTCCGACAGCCACCGGCGTCATTCCCTGATGCACAGGAGCACATGGTCAATCCGTGGCGCACTCCTGACAACCGACTGATATGTTACTTATGCAGAATTCCCGGTCACGTTGCGCGCTTCTGTCGTAGGCGCTTCGCGGCTGCCTCAGTTGCACCAAGATACCGCGACTATCCTTTCCGGCCCCGGTACTACTCTCCACAAGACGTGCCCCCTGCGGTATACGCACGCAACCCCCAGCCTGACTCCGACTTTCCACCCTTTGCTTCCCGTCGATCACCCTATCCACGCCGTCGTTCTTTGTCACCTATGCGTAGCTGACCCGCCACTGAGACGGAAACTGACTTACGCAGCTACGGAGGCACGAGCTGCGTCGTCGTCGGCCTGTGTACGTCCTCGCTTGTCCCCCGCCAGTGTTGTCGAAGTTTATGTTGAAGGCGTTCGAACTCTTGCGCTCGTCGATACTGGTGCCACAATATCCGTAATTAGTCAGAAACTTTGCCGCTCCCTTCGTAAAGTGACAACGCCACCTACAGCGTTTTCCCTCAGTACTGCAAGCGCACAGCGAATTTATCCAATTTATCCAATTGCAGCGTGCACAGCTAAAGTCGTCATTGGCAACGTACTGTACAACATTGAGTTTATTGTGTTGACTTCGTGTTCACATGATGTGATCCTTGGGTGCGATTTCTTGTCACGCCACCACGCCGTTATAGAGTGCGCTCACGCTCAGGTGGAACTGTCTGTATTTGGCGATGTGCCTTCTGCCCATATGCCCGTGCCTGGTGCTGACAAGATTGTCGTGGCAGTTCACACTGACCTTCCCCCTCTCAGTGCCGTCATTGTTCCGGTTTACTGTGTTGCCCTTACGGAAACTACAGTTCTGTTCACGCCGTCTGACGTATTCAGTCGCCGCCACCATGCATCGCTGCCATTTGCCGTCCTATCACTTCACCAGTATGCCTCAGGAATACATAAATTGAAAATTAAATTATGGGGTTTTACGTGCCAAAACCACGATCTGATATGAGGCACGCCGTAGTGGGGGACTCCGGAAATTTGAACCACCTGGGGTTCTTTAACGTGCGCCTAAATCTAAGTACACGGGTGTTTTCGCATTTGGCCCCCATTGAAATGCGGTCACCATGGCCGGGATTCGATCCCGCGACCTCGTGCTCAGCAGCCCAACACCATAGCCACTGAGCAACCACGGCAGGTCCTCCGGAATACTTATTTCTAACGCTACCTCATGCCCTCTCACATTGCGCCGTAATGAGACGCTTGGTCACGTTCAGTCAGTCGACGATGATGTTATTGTGCCTATTGATTCCTACGAGCCCAGTCCGAAGCCTGAGCTGAACACGCTGATACCTTACACTGCGTTCGATGACGTCTCCTCGGACGTATTTTTCTCTTCCATCGACAGTAACCTCGCTCCAGATCAACGCGCGCAGCTTCTGATGTTTCTCAACGAATTTAGAAACTCGTTTGACTTCCTTCAAACGTCGTTAGGTCGAACGAACACCGTTGTTCACAAAATTGACACCGGAACCAACACCCCTTTGCGCCAGCGCCCCTACCGTTTGTCACCAGCGGAGCGTCGTATAATAACGGAGCAAGTTAACGACATGCTTCAACGTGGAGTCATCAAGCCTTCCTACAGTCCTTGGTCATCCCCAGTGGTGCTGGTCAAGAAGAAAGACGGTTCCATTAGGTTTTGTGTGGACTACCGGCGTCTTAAAAGAAAACTACCAGAAAAGATGTTTACCCTCTTCCTCGCATAGACGACGCCCTCGATTGTCTGCAAGGCGCCGAATTCTTCTCTTGACTCGACTTGCGTTCGGGTTATTGGGAAGCCCCTATGGTCGAGTCTGACCGTCCAAAGACCGCGTTCGTCACACCAGATGGCCTGTACGAATTCACAGTCATGCCATTTGGCCTTTGCAATGCGCCTGCAACATTCAAGCGAATGATGGACAGCATTTTAGGCGGCCTAAAATGGCAGATCTGTCTGTGCTACCTAGATGACGTCGTCGTGGTCGCCCCCGATTTCACTATACATCGCGCCTGCCTGCGCATGATGCTTCAATGCCTTACTAACGCAAGCCTTGCAGCTCAACCTGAAGAAGTGTCACTTCGGGGCTCGCCAGCTCACCATACTGGGTGATGTAGTCTCAAAACACGGCATTCTTCCTGATCCTGAGAAACTTCGCGCCGTTGCGGAGTTTCCTAAGTCGACTACCGTAAAAGAACTGCGCAGCTTTGTGGGCTTTATGCTCGTATTTTCGTCGCTTTGTCCGGAACTTTGCCTCCATAATGGCACCGCTTACGAAGCTACTTGCAGGATCTGGTGACCTTTCAAATTTGACTCAAGCCTGCGACGACGCCTTCACTACATTACGGCATCTGCTTACCTCACCACCCATTCTGCGCCATTACGACCCGACTGCGCCAACCGAAGTACACACGGACTCCAGCGGCGTCGCTCTTGGTGCAGTACTGGCGCAACGCAAACCAGGCTTTCCCGAGTATGTTGTATCTTATGCTAGCCGCACCCTCTACAAGGCGGAATCCAACTGCTTGGCAACTGAAAAAGAGCGTCTCGCGATTGTATGGGCAATATGCAAGTTTCGTCCATGCTTATACGGCCACACTTTCGACGTGGTGACTGACCATCACGCTCTGTGTTGGTTGGCTTCCCTGAAGGATCCTTCTGATCGCCTTGGACGTTGGGTTCTTCGCCTGCAAGAATTTGACATTCGCGTGGTGTTGCGATCGGGGCGAAAGCACTCTGACGCGGATGCGCTCTACCGATCACCCGTGAACTCGACTGAAGAGCCGCATTCAACTGGTTCCTTTCCCTTGGCTGCTCTTACCGCCACAGACATGCCATCTGAACAGCGAAAAAACCTCTGGATCGCCTCTCCCCTGAATGTTCTTTCCGCTCCGCCAACTTCTGCATACCCACGTGCACTTCGCCACCAAGCCGCGCATTTCTCAATATGGGACGAACTATTATATCGTCGCAAATATTGACTGGATGGCCGTAAATGGCTGCTCGTCATCCCTAGCCACATGCGGTCCGATATCTGCGCATACTTTCATGCTGGCCCCCAACATGCTCACGCTGGTGCGCTGAAAACGTATGAGCGACTCCGCCAACGTTATTACTGGCGTGGACTATACACATATGTCCGCAAATACATTCCGTCTTGCCAATCGTGTCAACGACATAAACCATTTCCCCATTCGCCTGGTGTCCTGCAGCCTTTACCGTGTCCTGCACGCCCCTTCGACCGTGTCGGAATCGATCTCTATGGCTCACTTCCGTCCTCTGTCGTTGGTAACAGATTGGTCATCGTCGCAGTGACCACCTAACGACGTATGCGGAAACAGCCGCGCTTCCTTCGGCTGGTGCTCGTGACGTTGCGAACTTCATCTTACGTCATTTCGTCCTCCGCCATGGCGCACCACGCGAGCTACTGAGCGACAGAGGGCGTGTGTTTTTATCCGATGTCCTTCAGGAGCTCCTTCGTTCATGCCGTACAGTTCACCGCACATCTACAGCCTACCAGCCACAAACCAACGGACTAACAGCGCGCTTCAACCGCACGCTCGGAGACATGCTGTCCATGTACATTGATTCTGACCACTCTAACTGGGATGTCGTTCTTCCGTTTGTCACTTATGCGTATAATACCGCGACACAGTCGACCACTGGCTTTTCTCCATTATTTCTTTTATATGGCCGCAAACCATGCACCACACTCGACACCATTTTGCCGTATCGTCCGGACGTCTCCGAATTCAGTCCAGTTTCTGAAATGGCTGAATATGCTGAAGAGTTTCGTCAGCTGGCCCGCTCATTTACTTCGGACAACCAAGCCCTCCATAAAGATCGCTATGACCGCAATCTGACTGAACAAGCTTTCGCCGTGGGCTCCCTCATATGGCTCCGCATGCCGTTTCATTCCCCTGGCCTGACTCCCGAGTTTGCCCCCAAGTACCAAGGCCCTTATCGCGTCATAGAGTGCCTATCTTCCGTCACCTATGTTATTGAGCCGATCAACCCAACCTCTGACACGCGTCGTCTTGGCCGCCAGGTGTTCCACGTGAGCCGCCTCAAGCCATATCATGACCCCCATATTCTGACGTCGCCTTGAGTCGCCAGGATAGCTTCCCTTCGCCGCCGGGGTACTGTAGTGGGGATGAAGCAAAGCAGGCGGCAGTGGGACACTGTCTTGGCTAGAGGCGAGCTGTTAACGCCGGCTGAGACTGTCTTTGTGCCCGTCGTGCAACCCTTCCGCCTGACGTCCAACGTTAATAAACCCCCTTCCACTATCCTCATCTGAATCCAATCGCCTGGCCGCTTCGTACTTACGACGCTTCTCGTGGCACGCGGCTCGTTCTTCCTCCGTCTCCTCGGCTCGCTGCCTCCTCTTGGTTTCGTTCCGACGACGAAGCCTGGCTTCTTTCCATCTCTCCGACTCACTTTCTATATCTGCCGACGAACCCCACAGAGCCGCCCCTTGTATATATATATATATATATATATATATATATATATATATATATATATTTATATATACGATACAACGCCGGCTACTCTGTTGTTGCAACGCGGTTTCACCGCGTTGCACCAACAACTTCTGGGTCCTCCTCTGACGCCATGCCAGATGGCGCGGTCAACGGCGCTGCCAGCTGTGGCGGTTGCTAGGCAACGGCTGAGCTCGCGATGCGGCCACCGGCACAGCGAAACGGCGAGAATACAGTAAAGGCCCAACCGCATGCACGCGATATTCAAGCGACAGCGACAAGCGACGCGACAGGCACACCCTGTCGCGCTGTCGTGTCGCGGCGTGGAGCAACCACATGAACGCGACATCGCGAAAAAGAGTAGCGACGGATTTACATTGTTGTGCGAATAAATGTTATCTTGCGCGCGTAAAGAAATCTCAATTTTATCAAAGGACAATGTTTTACCTAGACCTAGCTAAAATATGCTATCATCCCCAGTGAAAATCCGTCCCATGCCGCCAGCGTAAGGTGCCGTGGCGCCATCTGTTGAGTAAAACTTAAAACACTTTCTCGGCTCTCGGTGGCGTCTCAGGCCTAACAGCGTCACAACAAAACAACCGATCTCAATAATAACGACAAGAGAGCGCCGATACTTAGTCTTCAGCTAGCGATGAGGTGAAGCGATGACTGATTGTACTATTTATTTTTTGCTGTCACAGCAGAGAGCAAGTTGCAAGAGCGAATTCAGATCGAAGCGGGCAGACTGATTGCTGCCATGTTGTTGTGCAATCGCTGTCCCCAGCGGATGTCGTCGCGCTGACTTCCGGGCGACAAGCGCTGTAGCTCTCGCTCGCGAGAGATGCGCGCTTTCACAGGGAACGAACGCACGGCGGAGAGCAAAGGCGACTTATGTGCGAGTGAAAGCGCACGAGGGCGAGGGACGCGCACTTTCACGGGAGAGCGAACGCATGGCGGAGCGCAAACGCGACTTGCCAGACGGCGCGGCGAGCGGCGCTGCCAGCTGCGGCGGTTGCTTGGCAACTGCTCAGCTCGCGGTGCGGCCACCAGCCACTGCGAAACGGCGAGAATACGGCCAATGTAGCTCTCGCTACAACATGAACACATCTCACTCGATAACCGCGGGAGCTCTTCAAAACGCTGGAGTGAGAAAGCGTGCCAGTGGCAGCGATCAAATTGACCTTCGCGCTGGCTCTCGCTTCAACGCGACCTAAATGTCGAAACCGCAGCGCATACGAAGCTACCGGCACTCGGCGAATGCACGTTGGCCCATCGGTGATCGCTTTGAAGATGAGGCGCCCGCGGGCGCACACTTCGGCTGCGTCGCAGATCGCTTTCGAGATAGCTCCGTGAGCAGTAGCCGCGCAAGCAGAACGCACCCTCTTCCTGTCTCCGTCGCCTCCTTCCGTGCCTCGCGTGAACGGAGACCATGCTCTTCCGGCCGCCTTCCTCTCTCGCGTGCGCGAGATTAACCTGCGGTTGCCGGCTCACCCTCGCATGCTCTCACTCGCACACACAACGAACGGCACGCGGCGACGATTTTATCGCCCCTGGACTTTATACGGAACATCATGCGACGACGACCACGATAGCGACGGCAAAAATGCGCTTGGAGTGTCCACAAAATGAACACTCGACACCAGAGGTTCCCGTGATTCTTCTCACTCGATCATTTCATCAATCATCATTTCTGATGATCACCTAAGAATTCCTTCTCGGCGCAGATCGCATTACGGCACTTGCGGCAGTGTTGAGAACTGCGCGAATACTCTTCGTAATGCGAAAATAAGTTGAAACTGGTAGCGACACGAATAACAGTTCCGTGGCATTTCAAGATATTCCTAACCTGCACATGTTTATAAGAAAGTTTCTTTTCTGTACTAGACTTTATATATTACAAACAGCTCCTAAGGGCTCGTTTCTAAGCATATTTGACTGCGTCGTCCACAAGAATCTTCATTTTGTGTTTGTAGAAGTGGGAATCCACACCATGTGCACAGGAGTGGTGGGACATTTTTTAGCTTAAACATGAGCCCGCAGACGTCATCGTATCCGTCTTCGTTGTCGTAATTAGTAGGCATCGTACAGTGGTTGTCGTGTTAGTTACTGAATCTAATCTTGCCGTGATTGCACTTGTAATTACGTCGTGCATTGCTGTATAGTGTCGAGCGTAACCAATTCCTCTGAGTGTAGCCAGGCACAATTCTGTCGTGGTCAGACGCCAATGTAGCATTCATTCCTTCGCAATAAGCTAAGTCAACTTGCTTTCTTGCTCTGGCTGCTGCGACAGCACACATGCACGATAGAAACAGGCAGCCATCCCTACCGCCCCATCCCTTATTGATAGTTACATACAACCTGCGTTGGCGTGTCGATTTCCTGTTTTACTAGTTATGGTACAAACGTGCTCTACTCTTTGCTATCAGGCATGAACGATGCAAATTTTTCGTCTGGTAAGCCGTCCAACCTATTTTGTCATCAGTTCTACTACAGTTTCTTTTTTCTTTATGCACCATGCAGTTTCGGACATCAGGCTGGTTGCTAAGAACAGACAAACATTTCCACCGCCAACATTACCAGAGCACGCCGAAGATCTCTATGTCAAAATAATTCGTCAGGTCAAATCAACTAACGCATCCAGAACATTGTGATATTGACCACGATCTGCCAAAAGAGTTCATTCACAAGATACGCAGTTATATTTTTTGTGTTTAGAAATAGTCGGTAGCGCATTACTTGTATCTTGTTTTTTTTTTCATTTACTTGATCTATTTAATAGTGATGTGATGCGTTCCATACTTTTAGCACTTCTCGTCCGTTCACAGAAGAAAACAAGCAACCCAAGAAAACTTCGTACCATATACCACCGATATGAATCAATTGTTTGAACATGAAGCTGCATATAATGGTTCACCTCAAAAATGGTTTAAAGCTGTTGCTTCTGTGAATACCGTTGGTACCAAATTTCTTTAGGGATAAGGAATGGTTTCCGTCTTTTCAAAACAATTGGCGCGCATGTTAAGTAGTGTTAAGCTAAACAAATTTGATTACCAATTACCGACATATTCACTACAGTTCATTCGAGCAAAATTTTAAACATGACATATGTTCCTAAATTTATATAAGAAAATATACTACATTTTTGCCTCACTTTTATTGCAATTTTAACTAAACATTGTCCCGGCGCTTGCCACATGAACCAGTCCGAGTTGTTCAATGTTTGGCGGCTTTGTTTTCTAAGAAATAGCCCACGGTACCATTTCATCACTATATCACGAGTGCTTTGTTAACTTATCATCCTTGACGCTTTCATCATATTACCCCTCAGCACAAGACACACTCTAAGTATCCGAAATTCCTTTGACGTTCTGGTGAATCATGCCGCAGAACAGGCGAGCAAATCGAAATTAGCACCACACGCTACGCCAACAGTGCAGAAAAATCTCAAATTTACTCAAGAATTAGCGATTTCCGGAGAATGAAATCACAGCCATTCCACTCTATGAGTGTGGGCTACCAGCGGAGCTGTTCTTGGGGGCTCCCATTCCAGCGCACGCCACATACTAACTGCCTATTCGCTTCTTTGCGCAGGGGTGGAAATGCAGCAGCGGGCTTGTTAGCAACCACCTGTCATGCCAAATGATCGATTATCGCAAAAAGTTTGTGTCATGAAAATAGCAAAGAAACAACAACTATAGCTCTAACTTTCGCAATTTAGGAAGGCACACGCCAATCAATCAGCAGTACGGTTTGTCTGCTGCAAGCGGACAAACTGAACCAGGAGATGGGTAGGCCATGATCAATTTCGCCACTTACTCGTGTAAACAAGATCGAGTGTAACAAATACTTCGATGACAAAGCGTGCTAACAATAAATTTGTCGCCAAACAACGGTGAGACATTGCTGACGTGGCTCCTGCTCATCAAGCCTGGTAGGGAATGATTAGAATTGTGTCACCGGCAAGGTTGTGCCGGTATTTGAGCACCCACAGCGCAACTGTTGTTTTTCGGCGTGCCTTGGAGCTTTGGTCACCATTGTCATGCGACGGGTTCTGCTTATTTCGCTCCCAAAGCGCGAATCAAACAAGAGAAGTACGAGCTGCGACGCACAAAACTACGGCGGACGGCTACCTACCTTGCCGAGCGCACTTAGCAAGGCCGCCACGCACTACGCGTATAGTGCTCTAGTCACGTGATGATCACTGACACTTACGTACCTACATACCGCCCCGTAGTAGAACTCATGGGGAACCATCGCCTTTCGGGTATAGCGCGTCATTCTGGACCGTATTTTGTTAATCTGCCTCTCGAGGCATCGCTTCAGCTGTCTGTACCAGCATTTCTTTTCATGGCTGTCGTCGTTGACTGGGTCGTCTTTATTTTCCACTACAATGCAGGGGAGGAGAAAAAAGTCAAATATTAGTTACTTTCCTATAGTCACACCCAACACGTAATTGATGGCAGCACAAGACGCAGCGGCACACAGTAAAAACAAACGAAGTGGAAACCAAGGAAACACAAAAAGAGCACGACACACCCCGGTGGAGAGACAATGCAACAGTGGCAATAACCTTAACCTGGCGGTGATCAACAGAAATATAACACTGGCAATGAGGGAAAGCCTTTAATGTGCGGTATAGTAGATCGCCACTATATATATTTAATCAGTTTAATTATAATGGTTTTGTATTCAGTGCAATATATTTCTATATTCTGCAACTGTTGTCAACCTCGTATGCTACGTAGAAGAAATTAACAACTTTCTGCCTGCCGAAAGGTTGCTTAGGGAAAAACAAAGTCCTGCAAATATTTGCATAAAACATTTCCGAAAGCCGGAAACGAGTCACTGCCCACACAGCCTGGGGTGCTATGCAGGATGTACAGAGTGTATCGCTCGTTTGAGTTTTCGTGACGACACACTGGGAAATAAAAAAAAAATGCGCGAAATGCGCGAAAGGAGCAGACAATAAAATGGCTAGGTAAAGCCACGTATGCCAACACGGAGGGCACTCTGCGCACGCCGATTCTGCGTTTCATACAGAGAAGACTTGGCAATGTTACGTGTCATCGTCGCTTCTAGGGCTCCAAACCTGGAGTTTGCGGGGAGACGCCAGGGCTATTCCTTCCCCTGGAGAGAGACGCGTCACCATGCATCTATCAGATCACTTGCAAAAACCGCCACCAACCGTCCGCAGAATCAAGCAAGTCAGAATGCCGAAGTTTGCCGTTTTCCTGAATGCTAGCTATTATTCGCGGTAGCGTTGTTGCTTCGCCTTGCAACTGACTCATCACAGTTTGCTCGTGACAATGACGTGTTCGTGACGACTACTACTGCGACGTGTTTGGAATGATCCATAGAGCGCCGGCTGATTTGCGCGTGCGACGCACAGTGTGCTTTCTCGTGTTTGTATGACAGTGCCCGCGGCTGTTTGAACAAGCGTCTTGAGCGGTTACATTTTTGTACTAGCAAATTGCAAGCAGTTGAGCGCTATAGCAGAGACGTACGATTAGGCAGCCCATTTGTCAAAAGCATGCGGACCGTACTGTGTGACATCTTGACTCCGCGAGTTGTATTGCGAGGGGAGGCCAGCGGTGGTTTGAATCGCTTCGGCTTTCTCTCTTTCTTTAATACCATGGAGTGAGGAAAGCGTCAGAGAGGCCCCGGCCAGCACGGACGTGTTGGAGAAAGCGTGGCGGAAGTAGCGGGCTGTTTTTCGCAAAGGAGCACTGTGAATGGTACCCCAAACGTCAACGTTGTCATAACAACCACGCTTCTGAAGCTCTCGCTGCTGCTCTCGGCCTCTGAAAAGATGAGATTTTTCCGCCGGTGTCTTTCTCGCAGCACATTTTGTTCGCGAGAAAATGTGACTTTGGAGTGTGGTGTGCGAGCTTGAAAGTTGGGTTTGGGTCTGTGAGTGTGAGTCTCAGCCACCAGCAGATACACTCAAGCAATCACGGCACGGGTCCTCGTTGTCTTCTTCAACGTACCAAGGAAAAACACAGGAGCGCGTCTTCTTCGCTAAAGCTGCTACAGAAGTTTCGTAGGCTTTGTTTTGACGCGCTTCGGCAGCCCACACTTCCGACGGCTCGTAACAATGCAAGTTCAAAGCTCGTGCCTATCTTCTCCGGCGAGCTGATTGAATGCGCAACGGGAGATGGCACACCAACATGGCTGCCCTTCCGGCTTCAAAAACATTACGTCAAGGCCTCTCCTACTTTGTTTCTTTCCTCCATGTTTAATACCAATGCAACACGGGAACTTTTGACCGCTGTCGAAAATGGTTGCTTCTGCATGGTTCAACAATCTGTACCGAGTTTGTTGAGCTCACTCAGCCAGAGGGCGCATATGCCTGCTTACAATCGTGATCGACTGGACCCGGATCGTGCAAAATCGCGGTTGAAAACACCCGTGTAGAAACACCCGATCCAGATCGGGTTTGATCACGATCTAAAGTGCTTGTGTGGCCGGGGTATAAATTCGTCATGTGTTTTGGGACTTCAGGGACGTCACAGTCGTGTCTTGCGACGCGTCTTTAAAAGGCTCTCTCCGTACTTGAGTTAATCACGAAAAATGAGTTCCGCTGCACCACACGTTCATACGTAAGCTGTTTCGATGCTAGCAATACGTTGCGTCGCTATACTGATTCAATGCGACACGCAGTGTTCTAGAGAGTCATCGTGAAATAGGTTCTGGCTAATAATCTTTTTTGGCTGCGTGATATTACTCTTAAACTACTTAGAGCACATAGCGCCATTGGGTTTGTTGAGGAGTAGACTATTAGCCGAAGAGACGGACATTACTTGTACTCCATATTGCAATGTCCTCTGAGCTAACTAAGATTGCCTAAATAAGTTTTGTTACTATCTTGAAGGCATGTTTAGTAATTTTACACTAAAGACGAGCATTACAGAAGACATATTTTTAGCAGAAATTTGAAAACCTCTTTCGGGATATCCGGCCTTAAATTTGTTCCTAAATCGATGGATACTCCGGTTACCGGTTTATTAAAAGCACGTGTCTTGCATGCAGCTTGGGACGACATTACCAGGAACTCTAATAAAATTTTTCAAAGCAGTAGTGGCACTAGTTCTTGGATTTCCGGTAAGTGGTCATGTCTTCATTACAGCACAGTTTCGCTTTCGAAATTGCAAAACGTGCCCTAAAGTAAATAGCCGAAATCTCTAGTAAACCATTGAGCATTTATAAGGTCATTTTGACTTTTCATTCAAGCAATTTGCTGCCTTTCCGACAAATCAACTTGAGGATGCGCAAACTGTGCAAGCATTGATTTGTCACAGATAACTGTTTGATAAAAAAGTGCTTCAGAAAAAAAGGAAAAAGCACAGTGCGATATTACTGCCTTGCACGTGCATCAGGTGTCCGGGTGTACTTCTCAACGCCATCTCGAGGATACGACACAGACTTACTTTTGGAGAGATCGAAGCTACTGTTCCCGCAGGCTTCTCGGCGGATTGTAGTATATTGTGTCTGTATTGCTTTTAGGGATGGGTCAGAGTCGATGCAGTGGGCTAGGTCCTCTTCGCAGCGTTGAACAGTGTCACTTTCCCTGAAGATGGAGAGTAGTAGGTCGGTTTGCAAGTAATCCGAATGATTACTTGTCTACAACAGTATAAATATCTAGTTTGATGTGCGCATACGTTGTTGCAGAGACGTGTTACTAACGGTTTATTACTTTATCACAATTCCTTTTTCTGTATCAATGTTTTGCCTTCAGTAGTAATGTAAAGCTTACTTTTCTACCGCCTAGTGTTATGTAAGTTAATATCCTCAAATTTTCTCCTCAATCCTCAATATTTCCTCAATATCCTCTATATTTCTGAACCTCCCCGCCTTGATATCAAGAGGCGAATTGTGCAACGCCTATACAAATGTCCGCAATATCGTGCCAGGTAGCTGTAGTGAGAACCAGGGACACTGATGCAGACCAGGGCCACTGATGCGCCCAGTCCATTTGTTCGCAGGAATAGCACATCCTTTCGAATTTTTGTCCCTGTTCATGTCGATTGCTGCCTTTTATGTTAATGTCATTTCAAGCCTATAAAAATGAGCTCTATTGTTTCGTGCTTTGTTATAAAAGTTTGTGTTACGCAATGTTATATAATATTCGTCGATTTATGTGAACACTTCGTGCATGACTGACCGTCAGCCTGCTGTTTTGCCAACTGTAACGGGGTCGGGACCTCGTCAAGCTGTTCAAGCTTTTAGTCCCATACTCCTCCTATCCAAAGGGAATAAAAGTTGATTGATTGATTGATTGACTGATAATGTGATTGTTTTCCACTTCCCTAAGTAGGTCCACACCATCCACTGCTTACCCGCTGCGATGAACAGCGGAACTGAAGCGATCAGAAATATTTGTATTTAGTTACACGTACTATTACCACTGTTCCTCCAACCCTAACGACACGACTCAATCATCAAGGAGGCTTGCACTCTCAGGGAAATCCTGGATACATTCCTGCGTATAGGCAGTACTTCTTCATATATCAGTAGAAAAAGCCTCGAATAAGCGGCCCTCAAAACTGGCGTTAACCATGGCCGACAGTTAAGCTGCCCGCTGAGCCGCACACAAAAGGCTTATAACTGAAAAACCGCTTTTATGCATTACTCTCGGAAATGGCGCCAAAAATATTCCTCGCAGCCTGTCACCATCCTCAACCTCCCCCTTCCGCCACCTTCTGAGCCACTTCCGTCCCTCCTGTTTACTGCATCTTTTCTCCTTTCAGACTGCACTCACTACATTTTCGTTTGGAAGAGAGTTTCGTGTTCACAGCTTCTTCTGCCGTACACCGGCACCCTTTAGTTCACTGACGCGGCCGTTAATTATTACTCTGTCGCTACTTTTGAACGCAATTGATCACTCAACCGCCCCTTGTAAAAATTCTGAACCTACGCTCCCTGTGCAGTACCATATCGCTTAAGATTATGCCCTTGTTAAAAATCAATTGTTGGATAATGAAAACTCGCATATAAATCAAACCGCGAGAATTAATGTCACCTACTTGCAGAGGTTGCCGAGGTGGCTCATGTTCAGTGTGCGTTGGTCGAACACATCAGAAACGCTGTCGGTGATGTCACCATAGCACTCAAGAACTTGCGTCTTGTTGCAAGCTTCGGCGAAAACCAACACTGTGAAATTCATGGGAAATGTTGTGATGAGCAAAATGCTGTTCTTCAGCTAATATGATGCATATTGTAGAAAGAGGTGCATGCACGGCTATTTGTGTGCATATAGTACTCCAGTGATTGGTATGCATGAGATGAAAGATTATGCCGCGGACGCACAAATGCGGTGTTCCCTTCCAAAATGTTGTTGTTGCTCGAGGGAAGAGGGGGGCGGGGGGTTCGCGTGAAATGTGTGGAGGCATGCACTGAAAAAAAAGGAAAGCAATTCAAGCCGCCAGATCTGCAATAGTTACTCAGGCGATGAACACGTAACCTTAAAACAAAGTCGTGCTTGCTGTTTTGCAGGCGTCCAGCTGGTTCTTGTTTGTCTTGCAATCGCTGATACACAAACCTACCTGTTTAATAGCTTGACAGTTTATTGAGACCCTATGGATGTAAAAAAACAATGAACAGCACGTTGTGCAGGTGCGCTCAGTACGATTTTTCGAGCATCCCTTTATTGATTGCCACAAAGGAGACTTCACTACACAACATTTCCTGAAAAAAAAAAAAAGAGTTCTGGTACCCTGGCCCCATCCTTTAATGGCGCTGAAAGCTATTCTCGCGCCACTGCATTTTTTCAAAGTAGAGCTTCAATAAGGCCTAGTTGTCATACATTTTCTTGGAAAAATGAGCTGTTATGCACAGGGACAGAATCGGACTATGCAAAAGACACATGTTTAATTTTGATTATATAAAACACGATGAAGCCCCGATTCCTTTAAGCATTGAAGGCTTGTGTGGATGCCCTCTACGGGGGCCTTTGTTGTTCTTGTCTCCGTGGGTGGTTTCCATGGGGAGGAAAAACTTGTCCGTCTACATAGTGGACAAATTCGGCTAGCTTCGCCCACAGATGGGAAACATCTTCCTGATTGATGTGGACAGGTTGAATCTAGTCATCGAATATAGCTTATTGGATATCTCGAGGTATGTCATTCATAATGCACTTGCGGATTGACTCGTGTCTAAGAAAATCACACCTCATATGCCTTGGCCGATTTCTGGGCGCCACAGGTGAGCTGGTGTGAACTCTTCGACGATCACAGCTGCCACTCCGTGACATACAGCTGCGACCTACCTCGAAGGGCATATAAGAAAGCCTCAGCAGTGTCTCGGATCATTTTGCAGCGGCAGTTGCGGCAAATGTGCGAAGCCAAACTCTGCGCTTGTAATTTCAAGTTGGTTATTTGCACCTGCGTTTTAGCCGCTTCCGATTAATTTAGCCGCAACTGCGGCAAATTGTTTTGCTGCTGCTTTTCGTTTATTTATTCTTGCTTGTCGACACGTTTGTTACGTCACCTGTCAATATGGCCCAAAAATTTAACGGCTGGTACGGATGGCATGAAATCCCTGAAGTTCGAAATAGGCTCTCAAATGAAAGTGAAACTGAAAGACAGTCTTTGGTCTGTCTGAAAATCCCTCGCTTCGCTAAAGCACGGAATTTATGAGCAGCCTGCTTGAGGAGTTCAGAACTCGGCAGGCTGAATTGTCGGCTTCGAACAAGGTGTTATTAGCACCGTAATTAAATGCTCGAGAAACGTGTTTCTGATTTGGAGCAATATTCTAGACTAATCAACATTGAAGTTAAAAGAATTCCTCTGGTAAAGGGAAGGATTACGGATCCATTTTCCAACATATGGACGATGTCAGAGTGTCTTGAATCTGAATCTGACATTGAGACAGTTCATTGCGTTTCACCCAAATCACCTCATCAACATTTCATTGCTGTATCTTTTTCAAGACACAAGGAAAATGAGTTTGTAAAAAGGACCCGCAAGCCCCGACTCCGAATGAGCCATCTTGGGTTTTCTGACACAGAGGACTCGGCAATCAGCAACGACTGATTGCGAGGGCCCAGGACGCGGCCCGAGCTCAAGGCATTCTGGAATGAGGACGGCTCTCCAAAGCTGCATTTACATAATGAAGGTGTTAATTCTCTCTCTCTCTCTCTCTCTCGGACAATCAGTAATAAAATGCTGTTCTCCAAGACACTTGCCCTAAAGAAAGCAATAAATTGGCAGTCCTCTCGATTGAGAACTGCCAGGCAAAATCGAGAAACATAGTGATAGCAGGGTGTTCCGAATTTTAGTCGAATCGGATATGCGCATAGTCACGTGAGAGCCCCTAGTTGTGCTTATTGTGCTGACTGTGAGCACCGATTGTGATTGTGAATAATTTTATTACAGGCGGTCTCTGAAAGAATCATGAGGAGATAAATTTTTTTTGTTATTTTCGTTTCATCATGATTTTAGTTGTTTTAGAAACGTGCTTTCAAGCGATGACAGTAACATGTGTGGGTTCCATTCTTACTGTGCTGAATATTGCCACCGTACAAACAGTTGGCATGGTGATGCTGATATTTTTGTTTCTCCTCGCATGAGCTACACTGGCCGACATGAGTTAAGACGTCACCTGGACTGCTGCTAAACGGTACGAGTGGAAACTAACGAGCCCCTCGAGGCATGCAACGCTAAACGTTTTTGTCTCGGTTATGTTTAAATCATCAGCTTCTAACGTTTCCAATTTCCTCCATTATCTTGATGCCGGAAAATAAGAGTGTGGAAGATGTAAACATCAACCTGCTGGATGTTGATTCTACTTTGTATACAGCCTGTCTGCTGTATACACTGTCTGCTGCAGTCCAGCAGACAGTGTACCTTCCACCTTGTCATCACATCACCTACTAGATGTGTTGGTGAGGGCTCCCATGCACTGATCGTGATCCCAAGCACTGATCGTGCTTTACCAAACTTAGACGTTCTAATTTTTGGTGGCCGTTGTTAACATTGACCGAACTGATCACTTTCCGATATTTGTAATCTTCGACACTCGTTTGGCGAAAATTGTCACCTCTTACTTCAGTACAGCATTCCACACAGATAAGTTAATTTCTACCATTAGCTCCACTTTCCATCATTATATTTCATTTTTATTGAAGACCCAATAAGGCTTTTCTTCTACAATTCATTCACTAAAGCAGTTAGTACTTGCTCCAAAAGTATGCGATGTAAAAATCTATTTAAGCGCCCCAAGAATTCTGGTTGACGGATGGTCTGCTAAAGATCTTGAGGAAAAACAAAAAGATAATTTGTATCAGAAAACTAAAAGATAGCCACTCAACTGTCCTCTGCTAAATTGGAACAACAATACTGTAACATTCTTAACCGGACTATCCGCGAATCCAAAAGGCGTCAGTATGAAATAATGTTCTTGCATAATAAAGACAGCCCCAAAAAGCAGTGGCCAATTGCTGAATGATCTTTGAACAACAAGCCGACTACGTTTACCTCTAAAGTCGTAAACGGCTATCTTATTTTTGACAGCCTGCTCAGATAGCAAACACTTTCTGAACACTTCGTATTACCTAAGAGCAGCGAGCGGACAACTTGTCGACCTAAATATACCGCCTGAGCAATTCATTTTACCTTCACCCTGTCACGCCGCATGAAGTGCTTTCTACTGTGCGGAAGCATCGTAACACAAGTCCTGGATCAGATGGTATCTCATTGCGCCACCTAAAGCTAGTCGCAGGTCCAATTTGCGCGCCTTTGAGCGGAGTAATTAACCTGATCTTTAAATCTGGTGAATTTCCGCCGTTGATAAAGCGTGCAAATGGTATTCCAGTTTTTGAGAAAGTTAATAAAGTATTAAAATCAAATAACCCTCCAATTTTGATTATTTCCTCCTAAGTAACGTAACGAAAAATTTATTTTTGATCAGATTAAGCAAGTATTTGGAAATATTTCTTTTAATTAAATCCTGTCACTTTGGTTTTCCGTCTGGAAGCTCTACTATCATAACTGTGCTTTGTATAATTGACTTTATTAAGAATAGTCTTGACAATTAGGAATTCGTCAGTTCCGTTTTCTTAGATCTTACTATTATTCACATGATGTTATTCCGCAAACTTGATTCATATGGAATAACTGGCCCTATGCTGGCCTTTTTAAAAAGCTCTTTGTCTGATAGAGAAATAATTCTATGTGCGTGTGAAACTTTTTCCCGTACTCAAAAACTTAACCAAGGGTTTCGACAGGGTTCAATACTGAGGCATTTGCTTTTTTTGTGTTTATATTGTGATATAACGGACGTCAAAGACATAAGTCATTACGTTCTTTGCGCTAACTATATCTATAGATAATAAGCATATGTTTTTTTCTGCTATTCAAAGTTAGTATGACATTTGGATGCATAGAGAAACAGTGCAACGACAACGATCTAACCATTACTACGTCTAAAATGAAATTTTTAGTCTTCCTGTCGCACGAAAAGTTGCTATTTATTCAACCCTCATTAATCTCAGGCAATCATTGCATTCCGCTTAGCGATGCCATTTCATTTCTAGGTGTTATCCTAGACAGCTATCTGAAGTTGCACCTGAACATCAACCACGTCAAGTTGAAGTGCGCTTTTGGTATCCGTGTGCTTATTACAGCACGCCACTAGTTCTCTTCTTGTGCTTTGTTTTCAATCTGATTTGCCTTCATTCATTCGCACATTAACTACAGATTAATTGCTTGGGACAATACATATCTTTGTTATTTGTTTTCATTCCAGCATATACAAAACCAAGCAATACGTACCATCACCGACAGTTCACCCCGTTGTAATGCTCTCGGTATACTTGAGCAGTATAAAATGTTATGTGTCAAAAACTTCATGACCATCAGCCTATATTCATGTCCACTGCAAGACGAAGGCGATCTCCAATTATCGCAGTCCTGTGCTAGCTAATTCCAACTTGGGCCTGCAAATTTCTTAACTTCAACCCACCACCGTATTTTCTGCCATCTTCCACTGTGCTTGTCTCCTCTTGGCATCCAGGGTAAAACTCTAATGGACCACCGGTTATGTGCCTTACACATTACATGACCTGCCCAGTCCCAGTTTTTCTAGTACTGTCAACTAGAGTATCGGCTATCTTCGTTTGTTCTCTGATGAACACCACTCTCTTCCTGTTGCTTAACGTCACGCCTAATATGTTTCGTTACAATCGCTCTTGGTGCGGTGCTTAACTTGTTCTAAAGCTACCTTGTTAAGTTCCAAGTTCCTGTCCCATATGTTAGCACCGGTAGAATCAATGATTGTGCGCTTTTCTTTTCAACGACAATGGTAAGCTCCCAGACGGGATTTGGCAATACCTTCCGTATGCACTCCAACCCAATTTTATTCTTCTGTAAATTTCCTTATCATGATCAGGGTCCCCTGTGAGTAATTTACCTAGATAAACCTACTCCTTTAGAGACTCTAGAGGCTTTATAGGTGTAAAAAGTTCTTCAACTACAATTTAGCAATGATGTTTTATAGATTTATTGATGCCCAACTCTCCTTTCAATACATCCAAAGTAGCCCCCTTAGGAATACCGACTCCACTAGGTTTGCTTCTAATTATAGTTCATTGTTACCTTCAGTTTGCACTAACAATGGCCAAAGAACGCTAAATTCGCTATCATTACACTCTGCATTCCTTTTCCTGCTTCACTTAAGATAATGCCTATATTTCGGTATTTCAAAGCTTCAGTAAAAGATTTTCTGTTAACCTCGATAATTTGCCCTAGGAAATGTTGGCATGTTCAAGTAGTTATTACTCGCCGTGGTTGCTCAGTGGTTATGGTGTTGTGCCGCTTTTACAGCGTAAGCTGTTATGGGCTCATTCCAATAGCCTTTTCGGGTCGTGATGATGCCGCCGCCGGTGTCCGCCTCGTAACCGCTATCGCCGGAAACGCGAAAAAAGTTGTCGCAGTTTCACCTGGAAGGCGAAGCATCAATTGCGATAGCAAACTTGTAGAGAGCTATACGCAGTAATGATATTAGCTTTATCAGCTGTATAAACTTGGACATGCAGCAGCATCGGCAACACGCAGAACTGCTGTCGACGCCATCGGCGTTTTGCCCGCGTTAGCTCAAAATGCGTGCGGCGTTGGTGACTGTTGCCGGAGCCTCTGATATAAATAGGCACTTGGTGCCGCAGCTAAACGTCGCCTCCCTTCCCTCCCCCTCCCCCACGGCCTCTCGCGCGTCTGAAGAAGGCGCGTTTGCTCTACATATATGGTGATTGTAAAGGAGAAAAGAGACGCCTACTTCTGCAGCCCTTAAGCGAGCACGGCGCAGAACGCGCGTTTGTTCTCCGCCGTGCGTTCACTCCCCGTGAAAGACGCGCCCCTCGCGCCCTTTCACTCGCACATACAGCGTTCGGCGCGCGGCGACGATTTCTTCTCGAAATGATGTCATACGGAACCTCACGGCGACGGCGACGCCGACGGCAGAAATCTGCTTTTGAGTGTCCATATAATTGCTATCGCAATAAAAAAGTACCCGATTCCCGCCGGGATCGAACCCTCGCCCGCTGCGTGGGAGCCGCATACTTTACCACTGAGTCACGCAAGCGTTTGCTATCGAGCAGCGGAAAATACGCATATATAAGGCGAGCACGCAGGAGGAGACGACTCGAGCCTCCACCAGTATGGTGGCGACATCTAGGTAAGATGCCTGCAAACGCAGCGTCCGCAGGCGCAGACGACGATATGCGATTCAAACGAGGCGCGCAATCAACGCGCTCCCGAGCCTCCGCCAGTATGGTGGCGTCATCTAGTTAAGGTACAGTGGCGCACCGACGGGGGGGGGGGGGATTCGGGGATTGTAACCCCTCCCCCTAAGGCCGACTTAACCCCCCCCCCTTTTGTTGAACTCCTTTTCTTTCCTTACGCATTTGAGTACTGCAACTAAGATGTAAGATGCGCCATCGTCTGCACACTCGCAAAAAGCGCATTTTTGACAATTTCCCGTGAAGAAATTGAAATTAGTGCTGTTTAGTTGGTATTGGCAAACTGTCAACCCCCCCCCCTGGCAGAGATCCTCGGTGCGCTACTGTTACGGTACCTGCAAAAACGGCGCGCCCGACATGTAAGTTGCAGTTGTAAGGCTTGATCGAGCTCAGCAGACTGCTGTGCAGAGAGCATTACAAGCCGCAGCTCGCCGTCGACGCCGGGCGGACAGTTGCGATCGTTCTCGTCAAAACAAGGAGAACAGACTGCCGCGAAGACCTTGTTGTGCATGATGCCCAAATTGGAGCTACTCTTGAGCCACTCCAACAGCTTACGCCGTGACTGTGCTCCGTGTGCCGCGCAAGCCTGTGACTTTTTTTGAACATTTCTTTTTCTCCTATTTAATATAATATTGCGTCATCCACTACTATGCAGCCAACAATTATACGATTTTGTCGCAGTTTCTAACCGACGGCATCGTTTTCATGATTAATAATTTTGGACCCTCGTCGGTATGCTAGATGTATGTATTTATGTTTCGTGTATGAATGCACTCAAACTTCAAGCTCAAACTTGTAGTGGCTTGTTGACGGTATGTTGTGCACATTCCTTCCTTTGGCTCATCACCAAAGAATAGGCGACATCATTCTGTTGGTGGCCAGCCTTCTCACAAGTACTTTGGCTCCTCGTGGTAGTTGCCTCGGCTTTTTCGGGAAAGGAATATCGCACTGCAATTCTCTCTCCTCTCTTGTTCTGCGAAGAGCGGATTAGCGGGTGTCTTTAGTGTGGATGAGTCAAGATGGGCAGGGTATGTCTTTTGCCGATGGTGCGGACTGTTGTATAAGAGGCACTCGTACCTCGCTGTCTGCCCGTTCATTTTCCTATTACCCCAGCATGTACCGGGTCTCACTTAGTTCGGAGTTCACTTCCGCATGTGGTCAATTCCAAATAGAGCGCGAATGTTTCGAGCTGTGTGTTGTGCACAGAGCGCTCTGTGTGGTGTTTTCCATCCAGTTCCGGCCCCGTGTATGACAGCCTGTGTCTGCTAGAAAATGCAATTTTCGAAGTACACTGGCCTTAGTGTAGTCTTATTGTGCGTCCTACTAAGAAATCAGTTACGTGGCATCCGTCGGCTCTCGGCCTGCAGAATTTCTTTTGAGAAGTGCACATTGTGTTCAGCCAACACTACAAAACTGAAAAAATGGGGGCGTGGACAGCATCGAATAGCTAAATACTGAGTCAGCAATAACTATGATTATCAGTAGCATGGTAGCCTCTAATTATGCTGAAATATCGATTTGACAGCTAAGTTCATCGAGTACTGCTGTGATAATCCTTGCCACCTGCTAAGCCAAATGACATAACAAGCACCTCCCCCTTCCTCCTTGTAACACATGCTCGCGAAAAAAGAACTCATGTTAAAGATTTCGGCACGATAGTAAGCAGCACTGCGTCACGCAAGCTACTGTTAACGCCGTGAATCTGGAATGTGCTCGGGGGCTAGATCGCGCAAGCATCTCGCTTTCTGAATGTTCACTTTGCTAACTAGGTCACTAAGTAGGCGTGGTTCAGTTGGCGCTGCTGCCTTGCCGCGCTGACAACCTTTGACGAAAGCGTGGCGCCAGCGAATCACGAGAGCCGAAATGAACGGTCGGAAAGCGAGATATTAGAGAGGTTTAGCTTGTCCGGTAATCGGGTAAATGCGGGCGGACCGGGCATCGGGGCGTTTTACCGGAACCATAAACGTTAGCGGTCTGTATGGTGCGGACACCTGGTGGGGCAGAAATCAAACAGACAATAAACAGCTAATATTGCAGTAACCAAGTGTATTCTACTTCTCTACTGGTGTAAATTTTCGGCGGCAACACGATTACGCCACCGCAGAACATTTACACCAGAAGCGCAGTAGAATACACTTGGTTACTGCAATATTAGCTGTTTTTGTCTGTTTGATTTCTGCGCCACCAGGTGGTAGCACCATACAGGCCGCTCACGTTTACGGTTCCGCAAAACGCCCCAACGCCCGGTCCGCCCGCGTTTACCCGATTACCGGACAAGCTAAACCTCTATTTACGCGATCACGATCCCGTATACTACGATCACTCGAGCAGAAATCTGGGCACACATCATAGCGATCTATTTCAAGTCCTAAAGTGAGAAATGTGTTTAATCCATGTGCGGACCCATGCACTGAACTAGTTTTGTTATTTTCTGAATAATTTCTTCTTATACGTTTATTGCCCTCCATTCGAGAATTAATAACGTAGCCAGAGGCGAAATGTAGATGCAATGTATTTGAATTTATTCGCGATGAACTCTTTTCCCTCCACCGTGAATCTCAAATGTGAAATGTTAAAAAAGACGCTCTAAACCTACCTCCTCCACGGATAACGATCAGAAGAATCATCAGGTGCCATTGGTTGCAAAGGTTCTTCATTTTCACGGTGACTCCTGTACCCGTACCACGCACGGGGGCACTGCCGCCGCAGTGAGGAACGAATTTCTTTATGGCGTCCGATGAACGTGTCATCTAGCCGTGACGCGTGCCTAGAGCGAAAATTTATTATTTAGGTTACGTTGAGCGGATAATAGGTCTTGTCGCATGCGTTTCCATTTCGGTAAAATGGACCTACCGCTTTCTCAACAAATATGGTAATGTACAACTATTAGTTGAAAGCTGTCAGCTAAATAACTTAAGGGGGGGGGGGGGGCATTGACTGTCCAGTTGTATTAGGGCTCAAGCTAGGTAAGCAGTAAAACGATGATATCACGACAGAAGAAAGCAGGGGACTCGAGAACCTGTATTAAAGAAGAAAATCAATGTGCCGGTCCGTGTCAACTGAGTTCCTGCATGCTTCTTGGTCTTTCTTCAACTCTACAAGGGAGACCACTCCACATTACGCGACCGCCTTTTAAGGTATCGTAGGCTCCCGCTTGATTTCTTTGCGATTTACCGAAAAGAGCAAAACCAATAACACGTGCTGCTGTGCTCTCAGTTGTTCACACTCTGTGATACAAAAACTTTTGCAAGTTTTAGCGGGACTAGCACACGGCGTAGGTGCGACAGCAATCTTGGCGCAGGGCCAAGCATGCTGCCAAACATGCCGCCAGACATGCGAGCGAGAACCATTATCAAATATAGTTTCAGCGTGCACAGTTGATATAACTACTGTTGATAGCTTTCGTTCCCGGTCTACGGCAAGTTGCCGGTCTACGGTGTCCTGCTCTGACCCAGGAAGCAACGCGTAATGAGAAGATAAAACACTATCAAAGGTTTTCGCTGAATCAGAAATGTAACCATGCGATTCCAAATTGAGTACACGGTCGTTTGCGCAGCATTTGCACAACAAGCTACTACATTTCAGACAGCGTAAGGCTTGAAAAAAAAACAACACCGGAGTGTCAGATATAGTTTCAGGTATTACTCTCAATCGGTCCTGGAAAATGAGAAGTCAATAAAATCGCGCAGATTCCTAACTTCCTCCTTCTTCTTCTTCTTATTTCTGGGGTTTTACGTGCCAAAACCAATTATGATTATGAGGCACGCCGTAGTGGCGGGCTCCTGATTAATTTTCACCACCTGGGGTTCTTTAACGTGCACTACAACGCAAGCACACGGGCGTTTTTGCATCTCGCCTCCATCGAAATGCGGCCGCCGCGGCCGGGATTCGATCCCGCGATCTCGTGCGCAGCAGCGCAACGCCATAGCTGACTAAGCCAACGCGGCGGGTATTCCTAACTTCCCAAAGAGCGATAGACGTGGACTAATATATATATATATATATATATATATATATATATATATATATATTTGATTACGTGCTGAGTTCATCAATCGTCTTTGCAACAATAATAACAACTTGTTTCATTCATCACACATGCTCAGACATGCTTCCTAATTCCCTATCTCAAAGCACCAAAGTTTAGCTTCTTACCCTGCCTGTCGTATTCCTCCGTGAAGACTGCGGCATTTATCAGATGTATTGACGCCACGATAAAAAATACTAGCAGTCCATTGCTCTCGTCGCCTATGGAGAGACGACGCTTCGGATGCGCGTCTCGCGCAATATTTTGCCGCTCGAACTTGCACAAGGGTGAGGCAACGCTGTGAACTCGTCACTTCCGTGTGTCGGTGGTGCTGGGATCTCAGAAACAACAGGAACTCTAAACGATTGACACATCCTGGATACTAGAATTGTCGTAATCGGGGAAAAAGAGTGTGGAAGTGTCGTTCTGGATAACTTCCTGCCATGCATCCGTTGCGGTGCCACTGTTGTTGTGGCGTTATCTGGCGTAACGCGAGGCTCTGGCTTCCATTCGAGGCAGAGAGGACTATTGTCAAAGAGTGAGTTAAATACATAAAAAATGAAATTAGGTGGTTTTACGTGCCAAAACCACGATCTGATTGATTCACGCCGTACTGGGGGACTCCGGAAATTTGGACCACCTGGGGTTCTTTAACGTGCACCTAAATCGAAGTACACGGGTGTTCTCACATTTCGCCGCCATCGAAATGCGGCCGCCGTGGCCGGGATTCGATCACGCGACCTCGTGCTAAGCAGCCCAACACCATAGCCACTGAGCAATCACGGCGGGCGCGCTAAATACATACATACATACATACATACATACATACATACATACATACATACATACACATACATACATACATACATACATACATACATACATACATACATACATACATACATACATACATACATACATACATACATACATACATACATACATACATATACATACATACACGGTGCCACATATTGAATAGGCCCAGGGGCACAGACCTAGTGGCCTCAGTGGCCTATGCCTAGCTTCACGCCATGCCCAGTGGCCCGGTTGCGCATACCAAGAATAGCCATGGGAGCGTACCCTGTGGCGTATACGCTGCGCCCATAGCCAGTGGTAAATACGCGGTTACCCCTGCGGCACTTATATTTACACTACTCTATTTCAGGGACTAGCCCACGAAAGAGTTGAAAAACACGCATATACATACGGAGAAAGGGGGTAACTCAGAATGAAATACTTCATCTTTAAAAACTTGTGCGTCCATATTTTGGAGAAAGGGTATAAGTTGACTCACTCTCGTAACAGTGGTTGAGCAAGAACTGCGGCTGAAATACAATTTCCAGCACAAACAGGGGCTGCGCAGCCTGTAAATAAAAAGAATTTAGGCTGAAATGATCATCTATTTTGAGCATCCAATTTGCAAATTGATGGAATGCATCACGTATGAGGCATGCGGGGCTCCTCTCTCGCGCTTTCCTCTGGACATGTTGTGCCTTCTGGGGTACCACCGTGAAGTCCACGGACATCCAGTCACGCACACTCAGTGGACGTGGGGACAAATACACAGTAGCTCAAACCAAAGTTCTCGTCATAGATGTTCATTGGAAAGCTCCACATACCAAGTGGCACGTGCCCATTTTTAGACTGCATGACCTGCTGGATCAGCCCACATTTTTTAGGATGCGCTACCCAGCGGATCGGCTCATATTTCTGGTGAGAGAGCTATATCGACAAAAAAAAACATGTCAGACAAAGCCAATAATTCAATCACGCGGTGGAGAGGTACAAAGTATTAAAGTGAATTGAATAAATTTATAAAAAAAACAGCAAAGCTTGCACTAGGCCGCGCAAAGCTCGAGACACAGAGAAGCTGGCCGATCAATTGCGTCATAACCTAAGAGATACCTGGTGTAACCAAGCTCAACTCAGGCATAGTCAAGGCCGAACCTAGCTGCTACCAAGTTCAACCTTGATACAACCAAGTTCAAACTCGACATAGCCAAATTCAACCTAGCTACTACCAGGAGACGCAATCAATCGGTTAGCTTCGTTGTGTCTCGAGCTTTGCGCGGCCTAGTGCAAGCTTTGCCTCCCCATTATGACGACAGAAGAGAAATGAAATTGCGCGCTGGAACGATTAGCGGCCATGCAGCCAGCTGTGGAAGAAGACGAAAACGACGACCGCGGGAGCAGTGGCACGAGCGCGTGCCGAGCACGAGTACGAGCGCTAATCGAGGGGCGCCAACGAGCCAGTTGTGGAAGAAAACGACGACGCTCAAGCCAATGCTCATGATTTTAGTTTCCTGAAACGCGCACTTTTTACGGTTGGACTTAAACTGCTTGGCTCTTAAAACAAGAAATATCAATGTGTTTTCATGTTGATGAACCTCATGATGATTTATTTCAGTCACCACCAGTTATCGTTCCACAGCCTGACCATTCATATCAAGTCAAACGCATTAACTGCCAGTTATCTCATTTGCATATTCATCCTCGCCGCGCTTAATAACTGAGTGGAACGCCTTACCATCAGACATCGCCACGGAACCGGACTCAACTAAGTTTCAAGGTCTAATTCTCTGATGAGTTGCCACCTAACCTTATAATAATAAATATTATTATTATTTTGGCACTTTACAGTGTTTTCAATGTTAGTTGCTGACTAACGTTGCACGTTGAGCTTGTTGGTATAACATGATGGATGCAAAAGGCGTAGCGCATAAGAAACAGGACACAAGAGGACGAACACAGACAACACAGAGGTTTAGCGCTAAATTTCAACAACACGTTTTTATTGCGGGATATGTATGCTTCACAGCATACATATATACCACTCTCTCGCCTGCAATATAACACGTGCTCCGAGCAACCTAATAGGACATCTCGCTACAGAATCGGAAGGAAGTGAAAAAATTATAATAACGATCATGCCATACGCATAAATTCTACCTCTTTTCCCGATAATGAAATGGATGGTTTGCTGGTGCAAGACCCACCAAGGTAGCGATGTGATGCGCCTCAATAATGAGCCAGGTCATCCAGGTCATCACCAGCAAGATGGTCAATTCTTGCAGCGGCAAAGGTAATTCTTGCAGTGCTGTGCAAGAAAATCGTCGGCTTGCTCTGTGTTCACATTGCGACTACGCTCACGTAACCTATCATTAAGGCATCGCCCATGACTGGCCAAAGTAGCATATCAGCATATCATCGCCCAGTCTGGCCAAAAACCGTATGTAGCCATACGGCTCTTAGACTTAGAGATTGTTGTGAATGACCATCAAACATGCTGGCTTTATCATCCCCGTGCCAACAAACCTTTGTTCTCATTTCTTTCTTCGCACTCTAAGCTTGTCAAGAAAGGAATCGTAAATATGTGCCTAACCAATGCTCTAAAGAAATCTTGCCAACATCTAATCAATGTTAGCTTCACACAGCAAGTGAAATGCCTTCGCAACTCTGGGTACCCTAACCACATCATCGTGTCTGTAGCTGAGGGATTGCTAAGGCAGATTCAATCGAAAGTATCCTCGCCAGTGTGCCCCAACATAAAGAAGAATAGGGTAGCTGTCCTTCCCTACATGCATGGATTGTCGCATCACCTCAAGAAAATAGCACAACGCAATAAAATTCCTGTTGCGTTTTCAGCAACTATGTAGGAAGACCACACCAGAAGGTACAAAGAAGACCACTTGCGAAAAGAATCACCGGGAAAAGCCTGTAGAATGTATAAGTGGTGTCGTCTACCAGATACCTACATCCTGCGGAGCGTGCTACATTGGCCAGACCGGGCGATGCCTTAATCATAGGCTACGTGAGCATAGTCGCAATGTGAACAAAGAGCAAACCGATGATTTTCTTGCACAGCACTGCAAGAATTGCCCTTTGCGGCCCATCTTTGAAGATACGGCGATTCTAGGAAAAAGCCTAAACGAGATGACCAGGCAGATAATTGAGGCATATCACATCGCTACCTTCGGTGGGTCTTGCATCAGCAAAACATCCATTTCATTATCGGGAAAAGAGGTGGAATTTATGCGTATGGCATGATTGTTATAATTATTTTTTCACTGCCTTCCCATTCTGTAGCAAGATGTGCTATCAGATTTCTCGGAGCACGTGTTCTATTGCAGGCGAGAGAGTAGTATATGCTGTGATCCCGCAATAAAAACTTGTCGTTGAAAGTTAGCGCCAAACATGTGTGTTGTCTGTGTTCTTCCTTTGTGTCCTGTTTCTGATGCGCTACGCCTCTTGCCTCCGTCACGTTAGTTGCTGTTTGCTTTTTACTGCAGTTGCCTTATGTTATGTTGTCTCTGCAATAACTGTTGCTTATCCTGTACATTACCTATGTGTCTCAATCTATTATTACTTTTTATTATCTCTTCTTTTTAGTCTGATGTAAAATTATAATCCGTGACCAGTGCATGTGAGTCCGTGGTGCCCCCCCCCCCCATGTAATAGCCTCGTAATGAGGGCCTTCGGGGTATTTTGAATAAATAAAAAAGTATATAAATTCTCCCTCAGCCTTCTACATGCGCAGCTTGACGTACACAGCAAGCCGACCGCGAATTCCTGCAAATTAGTGTGTAACGTAGCAAGAGCTCACAATGAACTAATCACACTCCGTGGAATTTACAGCAATGCTGAACACTGCGTTGTACGAAAGTGATGCTTGAAGGCGCCCGGCTGCTCAAGGACATGAAAATTTGCTTCAACGGAGAGAGCCCTGATTGGTAGAGGGGAAATTCTTTATAATGTTGAAGTTCCGCGACCAAGCGTGCTGCGGTACACAAGCGACCACTAGCACTCATCGGATATTCTCGATTGGTGTTGGGGAGCTCTTTCGTCTTTCATTACGGAGAGTTACGCGGTTTTTCCTCACCTGATACGATGCGAATAGGGCACGCTCAGATCCGACGCAGGCGAATGAAAGAGAGAGAGAGCTACAGGGCGATACTTTCGTCAGGCATTTTCTCTTCTGAAAGCAAATGGAACGAGAGTTGACTTTTGAAAAGTTGAGGAAGACATTATGACTTTATATTATCCATGTCAGCTGCACGCGAACGGACGATGACGACTGAGGAAGAATGTAGGAGGAATTTTGCCTTTGAACTACCCTAGTCACCCACGTCTCTTTGTGTGCTGCTTAGAATGGTTAACTTCCAACTTGCCGGCTTCACCATTTTTCTGCGACCCCTTAGTAACATGAAATGGAAAAGATTTTTCAATGTCGATATTACCCGAAACTTTTACGAATATACATCTGAAGCACTCTGCATTATTGTTTGTTTGCATGTGGTCCTTGGCAAGTTACTTTCACCAGAGGTATACAAAACAAGTTTTGTTGCTGCAGTGCAAATATTGAGTCTGGAATGTGATGCTTATGACTAGTAAAATCTGGAAGTCCCAGTATTCTATTGAATGATTTCGATCATGGGAGGTAAGATCGATTGCACAGCAGCGTAAATCCTTTTGGCCAGCTCTGTAACGAAACATGAAGATTCTAACACACCAGATATATTGCAACACTTGTTCATTTGTTATTCGACGTAACATGTGCTCCTTTATTCTCAGCGGTGGCGTATGTGATCTCCAGCGATGCAGTCCACTTTACATTCATAGCATTTCTTTTTTACAAGCGAAGCTTGTCTATGTCTAGCCTGAACGTCCGTGTGTGTTCGCACAAACTATCATCATCAGCAATGGCTCGATTGTCGTCGTCGTCTTCTACAGCTAGCACGTTGGCGCCCCTCGGGGCACCCGCGCGAACCGCGTTAGTCGTCGTCCTCTACCCCAGCTGGCTCCCTTGGAACTCATCATTCCAGCGTACAATATCACTCTTCTGTCGTCGTAATGGGGAGGCCGCGTTTATGGGGGTATGAGCCAGTGCTGAAGGGGGTATGAGCTATCTATTGTCTTACGTGACGGACAGTGGCTGATTACATTCGTGTTTAAACGTTTCTCACTTAGGTGTTGCACTCAGGTGAACGTAACTACTAATAAGACGTCCATGTGTAGATTTGACATTTGCAAACGACATGTGTGACATCGAAATAACCAAATCCGTTGCAGTATACCACAGCTATCACAAGACTACTCTGCTCACTTGCAAAAAATTGACCGGTGAAGTTTCCGATGCTCAATAAATATGTTTCACTGGCAACTTGTCTTCACTGATATCACCAGTATCTAATGCACATTCCACAATGCACATTCCAGTAAACAAACTTAATGGCAAAGGGGATGGTTAGGTATACAAAGGGGCAAACTTCACTTATCCTCCATCTTCACAGAGTGGGAAGAGCCGGCGAAATTTTTGTTCCTATGCCAATCGCTTGATCATAAACGAAGAAATTGAATAGGGAACTGGAACCGATCCCGGTCTTTATTACTACTGTATGATGAAATGATAGCAGTGCCGTAACAGCAGCTTCGTTGCATGTCAGTCTTGTCGGCAATTTAATGAGGCGTTAGATTCGATTTTTTCACCGCTCCAATAGCACCTGCCTGGTGAGCCAACCACTTAGAAAAGCTTGTAATGGTACTGTTATTAATGACATATTAAAATTAAAAATTCTTAATTTTGTTCTTGCTCCGAGATAGCTTATAATAAGTTTTCTTCTGCTGCACGGGAAAACTTAACAGTAGTGCCTGAATACGTGATGGCGCCCCTGGAATGCATAGCATAGCGAAAAAATTCGCAACGACTTCTCACACAAAATTTGGGCTTCGGGACATGATAATACACGGGGCCGCCACGGCAACGACTGCTACGGATGTACAGATGTGCTATAATTAGGTAGGTTATCTCCATAGCATCGTGCAGAAATCAAACAAGCGAGGGTTAATTAAAGCCTTATCTTTTTATATTTTTTCTTTACTTGTTGTCTTGTTCGGCTCACGTTAAGAAATGATGGGCTTTAAAATATTACCTTATTCTTTCAAACCATACTTTGGAAACGAAGCATCCCGATATCAAATTCTCAAGTTATTATACAAGTAACCCTTTTGAGTTTCGTTTGTCTATGATACTGCACTGTCACGTATATCAGAACTGTTGTCGAACTATAGGGTTCTCCAAGGTTGACTGTTGAGTTAGTTGGTAATGGATTGTGAACTTAGCGCTCAGCGAGAAAATTACAGGAAAAATTGAGAGCCATGGCGAAGCGCCTGAGCTATCCAGTTCGACATAGTTCTTTTCCTGCAATTTTTCCGCTCAGCGCAAAGTTCACGTTAGTCCACGTTTGCTCTTTAAATAACCATGAACGATAACCAATTTCGAAATGATTAAGAAAGGATGCCGAGCAGTAGCTATTCACTGGACTTCTAACACTGTATTGAATAGCTTTACAATGTTCTGCACACAGACATACATCTACTTATACGTGAAACCTTTTTTGTTCTTAAGCAGTGCTTTGCCATAAAGTGTACTAGCTTCGACATTGACCGCCTTGGTATAAAATGTTAGCATGAAATAGCTGGTTCATGCTAAAGTTACATGGCATAGAATGCTTGTGACTGAAATTAGGTCGTGGGCCATCCATGTGGCCAAAGGAAGAAATTTTATATTCTAGATGACGTCGTGTCCCAATGAAAATGGTCGAATGACGACAAGGATATTTATAATATATGTGTGTAGGGCAGTTTTATTGCGATAGCAATTATATGGACACTCCAAAGCAGATTTCTGCCGTCGGCGTCGCCGTCGTCGTGAGGTTCCGTATGACGTCAATGGAGATGAAATCGTCTCCGCGCGCCGAACGCTGTATGTGCGAGTGAAAGGGCGCGAGGGACGCGCGCTTTCACGGGGAGTGAACGCACGGCGGATAACAAACGCGCGGTCTGCGCCGTGCTCCCTTAAGGGCTGCAGAAGTAGGCGTCTCTTTCCTCCTTTACAATCACCATATATGTAGAGCAAACGCGCCGTCTTCCGACGAGCGAAAGGCCTTGGGGGGGAGGGGGAGGGAAGGGAGGCGACGTTTAGCTGCGGCACCAAGTGCCTATTTATATGAGAGGCTCCGGCAACAGTCACCAGCGCCGCACACATTTTGTGCGAACGCGGGCAAAACGGCGACGGCGTCGACAACAGTTCTGCGTGCTGCCGGTGCTGCTGCATGTCGAAGTTTATACAGCTGATAAAGCTACTATCATTACTCCGTATACCTCTCTACAAATTTGCTATCGCAATTGATGCTTCGCCTTTCAGGTAAAACTGCGACAACTTTTTTCAGCACGGCTTTTCGTTTCCTCTTCCCCAGCATCTATGTAGTACGTTCTAAACATAGTACAGAACTTTCGGTGTTTATCTTAAAGGCTGAATTGGATAGGAAGCTATTGTGAGATTCTTTATAGTCCACTTTTGCATTAAGCTTGTGTAGATGATCAAAGCTTGTACTATGCTGATGAAAAATGGGTTGAAGCTATAGAAGGATGCTTCTCAAATTCTAAGGGGTCCTAGACATCCTGAGTTATGGTTCTGGGGCACTTGTTGGTTAGCCTTATCGGGTAATACCATTAGCCTTCATCATCATGATCATCATCAGCATGTGTTTATGCCCACTGCAGGACGAGGGCCTTTTCCTGTGATCTCCAATTACCCCTGTCATGCGCTAGCTGATCCCAACTTGCGCCTTATGCCATTAGCCTTATGGCTGATATAATGATGCAGTGCGTGCAGGATGGCCAGCGTTTCAAAACACATTAAGATCACTCTAACGATGTATATTCTGCAATGGTATCATGATTGGCCCACCAAGTGACAACGCTTGCTTTCGCTGTATCTGGGATCAGCCCAGATTACTCAGCAAGACAGCCATACATGCATGAGGGGGGGGGGGAGGCAAAAAGGGGCTTTCGAGTGATCTGTTTCGCATCGATGGCTCATAGATCACATCTTTCTTACCTTGCATTCTTCTTGCTCAGAGTGAAGTTAGGTATGGGCACAATGTCTGCATTTTATTAGTATTTATGCCTAATGAAGGTTCCTATGTTCCCAGTGCCACTTTCTATATTGTTTCTCTTGTGAAACTAAACTCACTCGTTTTAATACCGCTATCGGTATGGCTGGGCCTGAAGAGGAAGTGTAAGCAGACCATGCTATGCTGCTGATCGGCGCCGATATCGACATCCGAGTTGTTCTCGCGACAGTTAGGCACCACTGCGCTTTGTTTCATTGACAAGGTAATATAATACGTTTAGATACCACCTCAATATTGCTATTGCAAAATATGTTAAACAAAAAACACAAAGGTTCTCCTTTATGATAGATACACTCATGTTCTTTTTTTAAAGTGTTCTTGGTGCACTGTTCCTCATGGACATGGTTTCAGAGGATGCTAACAGTCCTTTATTGTGAACTGCCATGGATCTAGTTTATGCATTAGACACTAGCACTCTTTCACCAATGAAAAAGCCTTATTCAGCAAACAATTCAAAAGGATAGAAAGCAGGTGACAGGAGAGCGCTACTAACATTCCAGTTTTTTTTAGTTTGCTCGCACCGCGATATGCTGGAATAGACGAAAGAGGTGGAATTGATAAAACTGAAGGCATGTTGCTCGCACAAATACGAAAAAGGCACATGGCATGGCTAGCGTGACACTTGCTTTACGATGATAAGAAGCAGTCTCGCTATATGATAATCTTCTGGATTGGGAGCTAACACACTGGTTCCCCGTCATACGTATAAGGAAAGTCTCACATATCTCTCGAGCACTCTGGTCCTTATATTTTGCCACAATCAAGCCGTTTTAAAACATGTGTGCACTTGCACTGAGACAAGTGAAATGCCAATGTCACCTGACCTGCGCATCAAGTTTGCGTAGTCACATACATTGGCTTGTTTAGCTAATGTAGCATCTGCTGCGCAATGGTGGTATGTGATAGACACTGCACCTGTGTACTCTACGTGCTTTTTTGCACGCTTTTTTTTCATAGGTAGCGATGCATGCCTTTTCATTATGTACGTGCCTACACAATAAACCAATCTTGTTCTATGCCGAGAAAAAATTGTAGGAAAAGCCAACGTGAGACAACTTTTCTCGGCACGAAACAAGCATAGAACGTTGGTTTGGGTTCATTGGTTCGATGGGTTTTGGACACTATACGGGATCCTTGCTCACACTACGACAGACAAGCTTGTAGGCTGTGCTTCTGCAATTTGTACAGTTTACTGACAGCGCAGGTGCTTGCCTCGTCTTCGCAAGGAAGCTCGCTGACGGCACCTTCCACGGCACAGATCACTCGGGTTGGGTGAGGCACCAGTGTTGGTGTTTGTGCCCTTGTGCAAAACAGCAGTTATAGGTTCAGTGTAGTTGTAGGAAGACAAGTTAAACATAACTTTCTTGTAGCAACTGTCTGCATTGGTGCTTCAGTAGCACTGGCGTGAAGTTGGCTTAGAGTTGTGAATTCGGGAACTCCTGAACAGTGACCTGCTGTAGTTAGTGCTTTGCGAAGAATGCTTCATCTACCAAGCCATTGATTTTATGTTGGCATACATGTAATCGTACTATAGGCAATTTCTCGACTCGCCGAATAATTTTGAGGTCCCACGCTGACGCTATCGACGTCTTCAAGTGTAAACTTTTCGAGATAAGGTTCTTTGTTTTGGCAAGTGTGGTGGAAGGACCATGAGGTGGTTTGTACCATCGTGCATACCTAAAAGTAAATAGTCTGAAGCACTGTTCTATTCTTGTTGTTATATTAGCTTCATTCAGTGCTTGATCTCTTTATTTTGCGCAATCTTATAAAACACGATTATTTCCTACGTCTGCCTGCATGCATGTCATCCCACGTTACACGCACTACTACCAAAACACTGAGTCATCATAGGAAATCTGGTAGTTATAGTGAAGTTATATACGACATACTGTACGGAAGTAATGAAGAAGTGGTTTAGCATTGTTGTACTGATTCGTTTTCCTGAGTTGAAATTTTGTAGCGTACACATTAGCCTATCCAGTTAGTAATTATTAAATTTTTCATTCATTAAGTTGCTTAGGACAAAGGTTTGCTATTGGTCATTATGCTAAAGCACGGTGCTGCGATATTGCGTGTATCTTGCTAATAAACTCAGCTGAAATATTACAAAGTTTTAGAAGGAAAAATAACGCATGCCTGCGGTTACCGAAGGAACGAGGCAAATTAGCGTATGCTTAAATATAGGAGACGTTTTCTGATTTTGGTGGCACTGTCCTTACAATCTAAATAACGTGACCTGCGCAGGGGCACTTATCAGCAAACTTCGTCTTAACCAATGCAGTAGCCTTATACAATTTCCATCTTCAAATAGGCCTTCACTCTTCATTTTGTTCTGCACATGTTCGTTACCAGGCTCCAAGCGTACGATTTCGCCCATAACAACAGTGCCTTTGGTCCAAAGTGCGCTCGATATACTGAGATCCCAAGCTTGTAGAGGGGCCATGTCACGGCCTGCTTCTCGCTGTTTCTCTTTTTTGGTGTACTCTCGCCGCTGGCCTGTCTAATGCTGATGGCCTGTGTACTTTCGCGAGAGTCTCATCAGGTCAGCCAGGCATGCCGGGGAACAGTAGGGACGATCTAGCTTTGTTTCCATGCGGCAATACCAGAGGGACTTGCTAGACTTGTTCCAGAACTATCAAGTGCATCCCTTTCTTTGCTCATACACTAAACGTGAGAAGTCTTAGGCGCTTTGAAAGATCGCATGCATCTCTTATTCATACAAAGAAAACGTCTGTGGTCGAACATTTCTTCTTTCTCAGAATGAAGTTTCGGATACGAAGGCGTTCTTCAGGATATCTCATTCGAGACATGATAAGCGAGTCAGAATTAATGATCTCCAAACCCATATTTGTGTTTGTAAGTGGCATCTCTACCAATACCTTTCTTTTTTGGCACGTTCAATATATTAAAGTGCAGTTATAGTTCTTCTGTATAGGCACCTCTATACTGAAAATGTCCTTGTAGAACATTATGAGCTGTACTCCGATTTTATTGCATGGTAAAGAGAAGTTTTCAAGTGCATTGGTTCGTTAAGACTATATATTATTTTCCATATATGCAAACAAAAGTTTTCAGCGCGTCTGAAGTGTTCTAACTTAGCATCGCAATGAGTTGCTTCCAAATTTTGCTAACACCGAACACTGACAGCTGGTGGTTGATGATGATGATGATCATCATGATCATGACAACAATGATGACAGTGACTGTGGATAAAAAGTAGGCCGACGTTCTACTACATGCGAGATGCCAAACAAGATAAGAGAGCAGATTTGTGCGACATTATGGACCCACAGCCGAATTTCCACCGAAGCTACTTCTTTTGCAATGCGGTTGCATTACGAATTTCACTTGCCTGTGAATAAACCAGACGATTTAGGACGTCGCCATGCGTATCACTAACCCGTTTGCAATGTTACCTACGCATAATTCTTTCGAACACTTGCTGACGAATTTTTAAAAAAGGCCATACATCTTTATCCAAACACCTTGAGGTTCGTATGCACATCAGCCAGAATCTCCCTAGATTCACTAAATTTGATCTCAGCAGTTGTCATAGTTCTCCTGGGAGAGCGGGCTACACTCTGCGCCGTAATTGAACCACGCACCACGCGTCCAGTTGGGATTGTCCTAAAAGTGAACGCCGGAAATCTCGCATGCATGGATGTTCTTGAACAAATAAACTGTCCAGGCTATGTACGTTTTTGTTGTTGTGCTTCCTGCGCGTCTTACGTTAACATACTCCCGAGGATTCAGGGTATATCTGGATAAATTATATGAATGATATTTTTACAACTATTACATTTTATTATAGCATGATGGCAATTCTTATGGTCATTACCGGAGTTGCTACAACGGCCCTTTGCGAAAACATGCGACAATGCAACGACTGCGGGTGGTGCGTGTTTTAGCTGCTGATGCAGAATTCTCTTTGATGTTTGGCAGCTTATTCATTAAGGCCTTTGATCTAAACCTCGCCCCGTAACCACAAAGCGTGCCTATACGCTTGAAAAATTCGGGTTCGAAAAGGAGTAGGTGGCACTAATAAAAGCATCAACCTCTCCTCCAAATAAATACCAAAATAAAAAAATTACTGGTGAACAGGTGGCGACCGCTCGTGATAGCGAACTTGTTAGGAGCAGAAGCACCCAGCCTCAACCGAACAAGAACCACTAGAGCAAGCTTTATCAGTCGGGCTCTCTTAATAAGTATTCATAATAGATTACACGCACTCTAGAGCAGTCCGTAACAAAAAAACCGACGGCCCACTTCATAGGGAACACATTAAGGAGGCGTCTGTTGGATGACATGTAGCTGTCATACCTAAAAGTTTAATGTAAACTTGGTCCTATATTCCTTGCATGGCTAATAGAATACTGTAGACGGGGGCTGCGTGATGGTCATAGTGTGCAGACACGGGAGTCTAATGGGTACCTAATTAGATTTTTGACAAAAAGAAACGAGCATATATTGTGATAATAACAAACCACGGCTATGTCCGCTACGCGCATATATAAAAGCAATATGCTTAAGCATTTTGAAAGTTTATCTCAGAAATTCGCATACTTTTGCACGAGGATCGTCAAAAAAACATCACATTTCACGAAGGTGCATTATATTTCGCAGCTTGATTTAGACACCAGAGCTGACACAGCTAATTGCCTGATTACGAAAAGCGAAAAGGCCTTGTACTGCAAATGAGGTTTTTACCCGCATATCCTGGGCATTTTTCTCGGTCTTGGCATAAGACCGAGACCTGTTGCACATATTTTCTCCCGAGCGGTGCGGCAAACTATATGTATTGAAGAATTTCGCTCATGGAAATGTTAGATACTGGAGTTGAAAGTCTTGAAATCAAAATTTACACTCATTACATAAACCGTGAATCAACTATATCGAACAGTAATTGCCTCCCATAAAAGCTATTTCTCTCTGGTAATTTTATTCATTCGACATTTTTGGTCTACCTTATTTAAGCAGCAATATCTGCGTTGCTTTTACTATCTGTAGGGGTTTTCCCTTCTATTTCTTCCCGATTGAATTTTAACTTGTATGAAGCATGTTCTGCTGAACCTATAGCTCGAGAATACAGTATACTGACAAAATTAGGGGAAGTGCAAGTGGCAGTCTGTGTTGGACAGCGGCGTTTTCATGTGCGAAAACAATTAACAATGATTAAGACATTGCTAGCTTGAAAGGGTCAGTTTGCTTATCAATTCAGGCCAATGTGTTTAACTACTGTCGGTGTGGTTGGAAGTGCTGTATATCAATTTTGCGAAGTTAATTTCTAACGTAATAAACTTCCTCATTCAAGGAAGTGTTTCATGGTAGCAAAGAAAAAGCGCAGCATCGAACATGCGAACACTCAGAATCCCGGGCGAACTGCAGCCAATCCCGTAAAACGTCGCTCTTAATGGAGTTCCTGTTGTAGTAACAATGGTACGCCCCTGAAGTCAGCTGTTGTTTGTCGCTCTAGATGGATTTCTCACTGCATAAAGCGGCACTTCACACTTGGTAGCTCCGGCAGCTCCTAACAAGCCCACTCCCCCGTTGATGTATTGCGGGGAGCGATAGAAGCAAACGAAAGACATAAAGAAGGAAAAAATGGTCAGCCACCTGACAGTCGCACGAATATACATGGAACGGAAACCCAAATAATTCTGTGGCGAAACTTTAGCATTTCTTGCTTAAATAGTAGCGTTTCGAATATATATATATATATATATATATATATATATATATATACAGGGTGTCCCAGCTATCACGCAGCACGATTTAAAAATAGAGGAACGGCGTTACGCGAAGCAAACCTAGTGGGTATTGTTTCCAGCGCAGTGGAGTAGCCGCCCGTAGTTTTATCGTTACTGAGATTTATTAGGTAATTATAATTAATCATTCAACTAGAGAAGTACTGTCCTAATTGTCACAGTGTCAATGAGAAATGTGTAGAGCACCATGAAAAACTACCGGTACAGCTTTCTGTTGCTCAGTACGTGCTACATAAATGTGTTTTTCCGAGTGTGAAAGAAGCCCGTGAATGAACGCAGAATTGCCGCGCGACTGACCGCTCGAGGCACTTTGCGTGTATTCGCGGGCTTCGTTCACGCTCGGAAAAAAAAACATTTATGTAGCGCATATTGAGCAACAGAAACCTGTATCGGTAGTTTTTCATGGTGCTCTAGAATTTTCTCATTGACACTTTGATAATTAGGACAGTACTTCTCGAGTGGAATAATTAATTATAATTACCTAATTAAATCTCAGTAACGGAAAAATTACTGGCGGCTACTCCACAGCACTGGAAACAATACCCACTAGGTTTGCTTCGCGTAACGCCGTTCCTCTTTTTTACAATCGTGCTGCGTGATATCTGGGACACCTTGTATATACATTTTTTTGCAACGCTACTATTTAAGCAAGAAATGCTAAAGTTTCGCCACAGAATTATTGCATTTAGGGTGCCCCCCATATTAACTAAATGCAAGCTCAGTGAGTGTAGTGCTGTTTTGGGACACGGGGATGGCCATCCTAACGCTTATAACCATTTTCCAAAGAAATTCTTTACAAAGGTAGTATTAGATCCACACACGAAATTTAACCAAGCCTAACGTTACCTCACCATCTACGAAACACGGATAACACATAAAGAAAGAGGAAAGACAAGGACTAAGTAATTACTTCCAACACTCATAGGTAGGTTAAAAAAATTAAACCTACGCCACGTATGCCACCTGACACGCTTTTCCTTTCAACCGAATTTGAACTCAATATCATGTACATTTTTACTACTCTAAAAAGTATTGTCAATATTGTCAGTATGACACTATGGAATGCTTGAATAGGTAATTTTTAATAAAGATTGTACATAGCGTAGACAGATACCAGGTATCGTACGTCACTTAAACCAGGTTTCAAATTTCAATGATGTATAAACAACGTGCCACATATTCTTAAGTGGGAAGACCTGGGAAAACAAGCTACATGCCTCCTATAACGCGTGAAAATTGCAAAAGATTCAGTAAATATTTGCAAAAACATGTTCAATCTACACAATTGAATCTTTCCGTACACGTCACCCGTAGCATGGCCGCCATTGTTTATAAATACGAAATTACTGGAGTTTTTTTACCTCCCTCGTCGGCGGTGTAACTTTATTTTCGTTTAATGAAACGCGTCTAAACAGACTGATAACTATGGTTGAGTAATTTTAATTTATACCCAAGTACATTATATGCACTTCAAAATTTTCTTCCCAATCAATCTTAACATTTCCTGAATTTCCTGGAAATATAAACTTCGTGAAAGATGCAGTTGTTATTATGAAATCGTGAGAACATACACGTAATGTTTTCGAGCGCTTCTAGGCACATTAACAGCTTCGCTGTAAGAAGCTTCTAGGAAACATACGGTGTCCTAGTAACCCGGATCCACGTCAGCACGAAGCAATCGACTCCTGCGGTTTGGCAACTTTACCGAAACGAGCGAGGACGGCCGCGGACGAGACTGCCACAGCAGCGTCCCTGCGCTTGCCCTACTTTGCGGACGCCTGACGGCAGAAGCTATACGACCAATTACTGCGAAAACCTAGGGCGATAATTTACTACCACTAACCTCTAATTGCTTTTCGAGGTACGAAAGGCAATCTTGCGATTCGGAAGGCGATTTCCAACCACGCCACTCCCGTTCCCCAGTGTCGGGTAGCAAGCCTGATGTTTCGCTATTGTTAACCTCCTTACCTTTGTTCTTCCTGTCGTCTCTTCCTCTAGCTCGCATTCAGTTCTGCGGAAGCCCTCAATGGGGAGCAAAGTTGATGGAAGGGAAATTGTCATCCAGCCTACTGGCTATGGCACGTAGCTCCAAAAGAAGCCCAAGGGCGTTTTTTTTAGAAATGATGATTCGCAGTAGAATAAAGGATTCTCCTTAGGTGTCCTTTGTAGCTTTCTGCTACAGTCGCGTGGATGACAGTTTTCCTTTCCAGCTTCCTCTCTTTCTCGACTGTGCGCAATTAAGACAAACCTCACAAGACAAACGTACTCGTATGCGCAGATTATTTTCCAAATAAGTGTATATATATGAAATTCTGACAGCAAAAGAATGCCTACTTTATTCTAGAACGTTCCTACAATCAGCGTTCTACCCCTCTACTACATAAAGTGGTTGGTAGCGCCGCTGCTCCACCGCAGTTGTCAATGCGCTTGATTGAGAATCCACGGCAGTTGTTGAGAAGACTGCTTAAGTGGTGTCAAGTGTGTTCGACGCAGTGGCAATGCAAGCCATAAAATTAGAACTGCCGAAGTGGGTGGACAAAAATTATGTACTGGGGCAACCCAGAATGGGCTCAGACCAGGCAGACGCTTAGATGATATGTTTGCACTAACTCAGCGGGTAGAGTTTTCAATAGCTATGAATATACCTTCATCGTTAGCATTTATAGACATTAAGGGAGCCGACGTCAACGTAGACAGGAAATTGTTATGGGATATTCTCAAGCTCGAAGGAATAGATGACCATTTCGTGGAGAACCTGAGGGAGATATACCGAGACAAACGAGTACAAATTGTATGGGAAGGCCGAAAATGTAATGAAGTAATTGAAATTCGACAAGAACGGAAACAAATATGTCCTCTGTCGCCATTGTTGATCACGCTTTACGTCAAGGGCACCGAAAGACGACTGGAAAACAGCGAATTGGGGTTTCATTTATCCTACATGCGTAATGGACAAATGGTGCAACAGAAGGTCCCTGGACTTATGCATGCGGACGATACAGGGCTACTAGCGGACAATGCAAGAGTTGTACGGAGACGAGAATATGTGTGGCTATGCAGCGACAAAACTTGGCCTTTAGTTAAGCACATAAAAATTGAGAATTATGATCTTTAATGAAAAGACGAATAATAACGTGGTGTCAATTCAACGGCAAGTCGTCATACCCATTGTCAAGCAATATAATTACCTTGGTGTATACTTAAACGAAGGAAACCACTCACCAAGATTATGCGAAAATAAAGTGGAAGCGGAACGCAGCAGTAATAAAACAGAGCACTTGGGGGTCACTATAAATATGAGGTGCTCCCTAGAACGTGGAAAGAAGTAATGGCGCCGGCGCTAACGCTTGCAAATGCCATTGTGTGCATAAAATTGTAAATAAATTCGCAGTTGGAGAGAGAGAAAGAGCCATAAGAAAGAGGAAAGGCAGGGAGGTTTAACCAGGTGAGATTATCCGGTTTGCTACCCTACGCTGCGGAGAAAGGGGTAGGGGAGGTAATGTTACAGGAAACTAGAGATAGAGAAACAAAGGAGCACACACACACAATCACAATCGGTCACTGTCACCACATACTGTCACCGCAAAGCACAGTAGCACTTGCAGCACTATAAACATCTATTCAGGATTATAGCCTCTTGTCCAAGTCTATTGCCCTTAAAAGCTGCAACAGTGCCCTCGTCGCCCTTTGCTTCGATGGCTTGTGATGTCGGCATTCAAAAATGGCTCCTCTGTTAGAGGTCTTTGGTCAAAGCGCGCTATCGCGATTGGGAACGATCGTCTCTGTAAATTGCAGCGAGGACAGTCAAAGAGAAGGTGTTGAAGAGGCTCCTCGTTGGAATTTTACCAACAATCTGTAGGCTGGTTGGCTTTGGGAGCCTACGGTAAAAACAGAATTGCGGCAGAGAAGGGCAACATCGATTGAGCCTCTTCTGAAGTCAAGAAAAGCGTAGAGCGAAATCAGTTTGCAAGAGAGGCTCCAGAACATGGATGAAAATAAATCAACGTCTAAAGTGCACAAGTATTTGTACTTGGTAAGCGCGGATGCAGAATAGAGAAAGACGTCAAGAAAGTTGGCAACCAAGCACAGGGTAATTGAAAGAGTAAATAGACGACCAGGTGTCGTCAAAAAGAAAGCACGAGAAACAGAGACAGTGAATTCGATGCAAAGATAGTAAACAGAAAACGACCATGGTGTTTTACAAGAATGGGCAGAAAAAAATTTGAAGGGAAATTTTTTACAATAACACAAAGGCAGGCGCCTTGCTTTTTGAGCTTCGAGCTGGTTGTCCAAGCACAAAAACATACCGGAGCAAACACTCTCAACAAGATGACGCATGCTTATGGTGCCGCAAAAATCCGGAGATCACTGAGCACATCCTAATGGAATGCGAAGGGATTCACTCATTGAGACCCGTCGATGACGCACACCTTCGAGAAGTGCTTGGATTTAAAGTGGACGGAAGCATGAACCGCCCAGCAGTCCAGATATGCAAGAGACGTTTAGAGTATTGTTGGGAAAAAAGCAGGGAAGAGATACATATAACCGGATAGCGGTATCGGTAGCGGTACAAGGTTGAACGCGAAGTTTCGAGAAAGAGAAAACAGATTTAGGAGATGTGTACAAACATTCTTAATAAAAAGTGTGTATAGCATACCTGATTACCTTAAGCAAGCTAGGTGACTATTTGTCACCGCCCCGCTTCGAAGGGGATGCCAATAAATTATCCTTTCGGTGTGGCGGAAGAGATTCGAGTCCATGGTCATGATAGAATGCAGGGGTGAGGCTGGTTTCTTTTAATGCATTCACATTATTCATCAAAATTAAGCCGATTCTACAAGCTCAAAAATGTTGACGACTCTCGAGATGGCTCCAAAGATATTTTTCGGTAAAATGACCCAAAAAACTAAGACACAGCCTCAAATCCACATATTCACGGTAGATTTTGTTTTTATTTGGCGCGTCAGGAGAGCATTGTTGGTCCCAGTGCGATCAATGAAAATATGACTCAATAAATAGCGACAGGCACGTCTTTAATAACGGACCCCAACGAAATGTAACCGCGACAATGTATGCCTTCAAGTGCGGACCTCAGTCCTGATCCATCAAAACGAGCGTCCAGTTGCCGGGCACCTTGCCTTCGTGTAATTTGCATGCATTTCGTGCGCTACACCTAACTTGGATTGATCTTATACTAAATCTAATACCATGTTGAAAGCCGAGTAAAAGCTGCCCTGTCTAACTGTTTCCATCGCCATTACCGAGGTAAACTTCAGTGTCTGGTTTCGACGCCTTCCCCATGAATATTTGCTGTCATAGGCTTGTTATTTATGCAATTTCGTGGCTATGGTCTCAATTAACCATTTCCTTTTCTTTATAGTAGTAATTGTTCAATCTTCCTCTTGTTTATAGCGATAAGACGTGTATTAGTTCTTGCGCGAAATTATATTTTACTCCCCTTTTCGTAGCTTACAAAATATTTGCAAGTATAGAAGCAAAAACAAAAGACAAAAGAACAACAGCTGCATAATTTCCGTAGATAATGCATTAAATACTAATGGAATTCCCTTCACGTACAAAGTATATCGTATTCTTAATTTTAATGTTTCTTTATTTTGATCATTAAGCGATAATCCAGAAAAAGAAGCAGGACAGGTGCACAGGGAAATACGGAACAATACTCACTGCACTTCATAAAAGAAAAATATCAACCGGTGATTTCGTATGTCGTACCTCTAATAAGTACCTGTCAACCATTTGCACAAATGTAAACAACACTTTGCGTCGCTTAATGACCCGGGTAAACATTGTCAATGTATTCGTACAGGAAGCGACCGTAAATCAAATGTATACGGCGGCAACTGCCAGTCTCCAGAGAATGCGTCAACCGTGTTTTGCGACCTCGTGGGATGGACATACGAGACAGTTTTCCTCTTGTGAGTTCGTCGGCGCATCCACTGCCGCGTTATCGCTAATGGCTTCCTGTTGTAATGCCTTCTCACTAAAAACAAATGGCCTACGGGTACGTGTTTGCTCTAGTCGTTAACACGCAGTGACATTAAAAGCGTCCAAAACTTTTTGACGCCTACCCAGACATACAATTGAATAAAAAACTAAGCGTGGAACACTAAGCATGGAACCCCGCAGATGCGAGTTTGGAACTTACCGTGCTGTGGCTGGTCTGCTGACGAGACAATTTCCAGGGCGTGTGAGCCACGTAGAGACCTGACACCTTTGGAGCTGTACTTTCGCTCAGCTTACATAATGAAATACCCCCCCCCCCCCGAAAAAAAAATCACAAAGATTCACAAAGCGTTGCTTTCGTAAGTGCCCTTTGCCATTGGCCGACCACCTCCGATAGTCATATGCCTTGCATCCGGATTGGCTGAAATTCTTCCTTACGAACAATTCCAACCTAAGAAGTTTGTGTGCATTCGGGCTTAGGTTCACATCTATTAGTGCTATACTTGGTGCACTATAGGAGAAATATTTTTAAGACTTGACGAGCGGATTTCGTTGGTGCGCTTCTCCTTAAATTTCCGCTAGATTTCCGGATGCGTGTTACGAAGCACGGTGAAGAAGCTTATGTACCTGTGATGTGCTACCGTTAACTTGCGGTCGCCTTTATGTACGGCAAGCGGAAAAACGCCCTAATGATCGCCAACGTGAACGCCGGGACAGAAAATCTCTGGAAGTCTTCCCACGCATTGCAGGAGCTCAATTATAAGTAAATCTTACAGAAGAGAGCTTCTATTACGAAACAGAAAAGCTCGAGTGAGAGAGAGAGAGAGAGTAACGAGAAGGGAAAGGTAGGGAGGTTAACCAAGGACGTGCCCGGTTGGCTACCCTACGCTTGCGGAGAGGGAAGGGGGAAGAATAGATAAGGAGCTAGAGCAGTGCGTAAGTGCGCCGCCGATAACGGATAGAGGCACCATACTGCTACTCATGCACTCACACTTAGCACGCAATTTCCCGCTTTTGGTGCACACTTACGTAGTGACGATGTCGTTAAACCGTTGGTTTGCTATTCCGAAAGTAATTTCACTGGAGAGGCCTGCTTCCGGGCGCCTTGGATCATGTATGCTTAAGTCTTTGCCCGGACTGCAGGCACTGCTGAGATTGTGTTTCTAGGTTCACGACAGGCTGTGGACACGGTACCAGTATAAAGCACGACAGCCTTTAAACTAAATGAAATATTTATGTTCGAGAAGCGCCCACTGTTTATGAGAATCCATGCCTAAAGCATCCGCAGCAGACACTATAGGACGTTGTCAATGTGCGTACACACGCACAAGCTTAATGCCTATATATGCTCCGGTGCACGCTACACCATCGAGGTGCACAAATTAAAAGGACCAGAAATTAGAGATACGCGGGAGACATGTTGAGGCGTATTTGGTCAGCCCAAACGCACATACCTTAATCACTTCGTAACTTGCTCCTACTTTCATTACTCCTGTTGTCAAGCTCACATTTACGATTGTAGAATAGCAGACACTCGAAATATCTGATTGGAGACTGTGCTTATAGCTTCTAAAAGTGAGCAATTTGATTAGTCGACCTGTAGGTAGGCAGTCTGCTGTAGCACACCAGAGTAATGCTTTTGTAAATGCTGGTACACTGTAAAGGACAGTAATGCTTTATAAGGACAGTAATGTTATAATAAAGCATTACTTTATCTGTCTTTATAATAATTATTGTTCATTCGAACCTCACTATAGCTAAACATAACCACCAAACATTTCTACTATTCGAGAAAACGCGCTGGATGATTTGCGAAGAAAAACACAGGAACCTCAAAAACCTTGCACTTTTTGGCTAGCTTATCAAACATTCAATGTTACGTGCAAATCAATTTTTTATTAGAGGCTGTCGCTGCACCTAAAGTGCAATACAGTATAGAAATTTAACCAAAATTCAACAGCCTTCACAAACCTCCTTGCGTTAAGAATATTTATTGATTATTTTGTTGAAAAAGAATGTTGCCTACACAAAGACTATACTCGAGTTGTGTCCAATAGCGTTTTCGCAAACGGGGAGCTTGTAAGCGTACGTAAATTGATGAAAGAAGTGCTTTCAGTCTTTTTTGTATTTAAGGGTACGTACTGCGTTACGACCATTGTTTGCGCATAATATATTTTATGAAGTATTATTGCATTGTAATATATGAATTTAAGATGGATCGCGTGTTATGCTCACATGCACGCGATTTAGGCTGGATTGTACAGTAAGCAAGCGGGTCTGTCATATTTCGTGTCTATTAGCTTTTGTTCCTCTCTCTGTAAAAAATAAAATGCCAATGAAATTGCACTTTTACGACTGTGCTACGCGATGCCACAATGGTACTCACTCAGACGCTAAAGCGCGCGGCAGGTATTTGGAGCAACGTGGTGAAGACATAGAATATATATAAATCTTGCATATTTTCTTCATTAGGGTTGTAAATTCCAGAAAAATTTTGCACCTCGAATATCATCATTGTTCTGGCTAAGAACTCTTCGAGGTTTTTGCCATTTCATTGAAACAAATAAACAGCCTTATCAGAAAGTGGATGGAAAAACGGCTCCACGGTAGCTCAATGGTGAGAGCATCGCACGCGCAATGCGAAGACGTGGGTTCGTTTCCCATCTGCGGACGGTTGTTTTAGATGCGAAGCAGCTTATTGTCGGGGCTATGTCACTCTCTCCTTCCCTCCCCCCATCCATCCGCCGTGCGGCGTACACACCCGCACTTCGCATGCGCATCCTCCTGCTCCTCCTCTCCTTGCCTCATATCCTCTCCTCGCGGCATTCCTCCTCTCCTCTCCGACGCTCCTCTCCTCTCCTGATTGCGCAACGAATGGCAACACCTGCGGCTCCGCACGCGATAATGCGAAGCATTACACCCTATTTCTCATTTCGTAGTTCCAGTAAGTGAAAAGCTTGGTAGTTACCATGGAAACCAAGCGGCAAATATAACGGTAGCTACGTACCTCAACCTAACGGAAACGACGAACTGAAAACTAATGGGAAATTGAGTCGACAATTGCATGGCTGCTTCGCATACTACTCAGGGTTCCCCTACGGGAAGGTGGTGTAATTTTGTTATCCGTTTTCATTTCCATTAATTTATCATTTGTTTAATTCAAGTAGTAAGTACAAGTAATTTCCCCTGTTGTCCTTGTTGTCATTGTTCGTTGGCTTCTTGTGATATGATTAATAAAAATCGGGCCCCTCGGTTCCCTTTCTTCTCGTTCATGACAATGTTTAGGTGGCTTCGGAGACAGTGCAATATCAGCGGGTATGACAAGGCCCATGAGACCGCCGGATCTGCACATGAGAGCGGTCGATGATGCTTGACTTAGGTTTGGCGAACCGACGGTCCGGCTGTGAAGAGATAGAGAGATGGAGAGGAAGGCAGGGAGGTTAACTAGATGTTAGAATCCGGTTTGCTACCCTGCACTGGGGTAGAGAAATAGGGGTTAGAAAAAGAACAGAGAGAGAGTGAGAAAGATAAGAAAGCACACATAAAAAACGCACACGCCGGAAGCGCGTTCTAATTTTTTTTCAACTGCTTTTTAATAATTGAATGACTTCTCATGTGCGTTCCCCGCTTTGATATTTTGTTATTATTGCGATAGCAATTATATGGACACTCAAAAGCAGATTTCTGCCGTCGGCGTCGCCGTCGCCGTGAGGTTCCGTATGACGTCAATGGAGATGAAATCGTCGCCGCGCGCCGAACGCTGTATGTGCGAGTGAAAGGGCGCGAGGGGCGCGCGCTTTCACGGGGAGTGAACGCACGGCGGAGAACAAACGCGCGTTCTGCGCCGTGCTCGCTTAAGGGCTGCAGAAGTAGGCGTCTCTTTCCTCCTTTACAATCCCCATATATGTAGAGCAAACGCGCCTTCTTCCGACGCGCGAGAGGCCGTGGGGGAGGGGGGGAGGGGGAGGGAAGGAAGGGAGGCGACGTTTAGCTGCGGCACCAAGTGCCTATTTATATCAGAGGCTCCGGCAACAGTCACCAACGCCGCACGCATTTTGAGCGAACGCGGGCAAAACGCCGACGGCGTCGACAACAGATCTGCGTGTTGCCGGTGCGGCTGTATGTCCAAGTTTATACAGGCTGATAAAGCTAATATCATTACTCCGTATAGCTCTCTACAAATTTGCTATCGCAATTGATGCTTCGCCTTTCAGGTGAAACTGTGACAACTTTTTTTGATCACTGACCAGCTTTAGTGTAATTTGTATGTGTACATTTACATTCTTTATGTAATACCCCAAGAAGGGGCCTTTAATGGAACAATTAATGATGATGATGATGATGTTGTTGTTGTTGTCACATGAGACGTGTTGAATTTAATTGTTGTGACCTTCGTTGGTATGACAACTGCCGCGGTGGAGCTGTTCGGCAGGACGGATCCGTCGGTATATATATAGGCAGGGTCTTCGTACTTCTCGTACAACATAATAAAGCAAGCTGCTTAAGGGCTAGGAATGACAGCTCTGCTTTTTTTCTGGATGCCAGGTAATGTCAGGTTGATATTTGGCTGAGTAAGGCACCACGGAGGAATCGAAGGTTTTGCGGCAGGAGTGAAGCAAGTTGGCAATGATTCAGCATGAGCGGTTACTGTTTGGCAGAAAGAGGTATGCGGTCTGTCCGCTGGTAGAGATGCCAGGTGGTGGCGGGGAGTCCGGGTATGATGTATGATATGTGTCCTCAGTGGCTTCAACCTCAATGTGAGTCTTGGCGAGGTGGTCTCCAGCGATTGCTATAGTCGCCACTGTTGATGCACTCCAAGGCAGGCCAATACAAATGCGGAGCGCTTGGGCCAGAATACTGTGTATTGTGGGCTGATTTGTTTTGTTTGTGTTAGTTGAGGCTGGCTAGCTGTACCGCAGGAAGCCGAGAAACAGCACATTGTATAGTTGCAACATAGCACTTGTTGACATTCCCCACGTCTTTCCAGCGAAGAACTTATACAGGTGACAGATGACTGTTAACCGCTTCTTCATGTATGACACATGAGCGCTCCATGACATGTCTCTGTCTATTAGAACACCTAGGAACTTGTATGATCGAATGTGTGGTATTCTTTGACCATTTATCAATACGCTGTAATTCGCTATGGGCTTGCATGTAAATGCCACTAGTGAGATGAGCTGTCTCTCACAATTTGTTTAATCACAGAAATCTCTTTGTTAATGTGTGGACAGTCTTTGGAAGAAGCACTGTAAGCTCCCTGACAATTAGGGCACTTCAATGTAGTTGCGCTGAACTTGTCTTCAGAGTAGGGTTTGGCGCATCGGGGGCATATTGCTGAATTTCAGCAAATGCCCTTCAAATGGCCGATCTTCTGGTAGTTGAAACACTGCATAGGTCTCGGAACAAGTGGTCGAACGCGAAAGTGGCCTACCTTCACGTAGGAGGGAAGACAGTAGCCTTTGAACGTTATTCTGACCCAACGTGTATTGCCGAGGCGGCCGACGTACACAATGACGTTGTTTTCACTTGCCGGTTTTATGAGAACTGGCAGGTCGTCATTGGGAATATCGTTCTCAGTGTCATAAATGACTCCTGTTACAGTGGTACCATCAGTGGGCACGATGAATCGAACTTTGATGTTGCCCAGCTGTGTTATATGCTTCAATGTACTCAGCGCACTCGGGTTGATCACACCGATCGCCAAGATGTTTTTCTTGTATTCAGCCTGACATCCTTGATCTCATTCGGCATGGTGTTTCCTAGATACAAGAAGGGAGCTTGCCTGTTGAGCACGCGCAGATTTTCGGTTGTGTTCTGTGGCTCTAACAGGATGTAATGGGGCCATAGTTGAGGCGCAGTTTTCACGGTGGTCAAACTTGATGCCAAATACGCGTTCATGATCCTTCGTTTGGCCTTGCGGTGCAGGACAGGTCTAAAGGTATCTTCCGAGGACTCGTCACCTGAGGCGGAGTACAGCTCGGTGTCCTAGCTCTCACTAGATGTGTTTCCTCGCTTCTTCGAAGCGATTCTCGCAGGTGAACCGGGACCAGACGGGGCCCCGTGACGTTGTACATCCATCACCGCGATATACGGGGCGGGAGACCCCAGAATTGCAGTTAAATGTCCAGAAAAACTCAGGGACGGGTGACATAAGTTCCACAAGAGAAACACTTCGTCTTCATCAGCCTCTCCGGCTGTGAATGTAAATATTGCCCCTTTGGGGCTAGAACATTTTCAGCATGTGTCATTTACGTTCGGTGTCCCCGCGTAACAGCTACATTTACCGCCTGGATTACCTCGCAACGCGAACATATCATGTTGTACAGCGTGTGGCTCGACGTCACATTTAATAAATCCTATGCCTTCCTCATTGGAACGGCCAACAGCCCCATGAACATGCAGCTGTGACGAGACACTCACACACATGCCCGCACTTAAGTGCCGAGAGGCAAGTGATCTCCAGAGTGCTGGGTGAACTGGACAATCGTTCACTATCAGAACAAAAAGTACATGGCCAGTGCTCCCAAAGAAACTCCGCGAAAATGGCTTTATTTGCGCTACTCAAGTTCCTGCGGTCCACGGGCCTTCACATTAGACTAAAGGACCGCCACCTGCAACCCCTAAGTCGTTCATGCGGTTATTTCACTTGTCCTCGTCTCTCTTTTCTTGGCGTCCTCGTCCGCAACCTTCCTGTTTTTGTCTCTTGCTTCTTGTCCTCGCGCAGCGTAGCCAATCAGACCTACCTCTGGTTACCCTCCTTGCCATCCTATGCATTCTTTCTCTCTAGCTCTCATGATTGTCGTTTTGTTTTTCCTCCAACTCACTTCCGAATCTATAACGAACCTATCTATAAACGACTTTCATTTCATCGAAACGCTACATCATATTATACAAGGTGTTTTTCATTTACCTGACTTCGCTGTAACATTGTTCACTATTTTATTGACTGTGAATGCGGAAATTGTCGACGGAAAAAAGAGAAAGGTAAGAATCATGCCATTGTAATTGTGATCCTTTTCTCACATTTATGCCTGCAACCCTACTTGCAGTATTCGCAAACAGTACAACAATATTTTGCTAGGTTTCGGCCCTTCGAAATAACGAAACTTGCTTGGGTGCGTCGATAGAATTCAGTTGCAGTCTATACAGACCAAAACATATGTGCAAAGATGACGCCTGTCACAGAGGCCTGTGTCGTTGCCAAATCTTAACGTATAGTTCATCACTAGTAAATCAGCCTCAACGATGGAGATGTACTCAGCTGAAGCAAGGCGGCTCATTGGCACAATTAAATGGAAAACCATTGAGTACTGTAGCCTTTGAAAACAAATCAGAGTTAGCTTGCGTGCCTCCGGTCCCACTGTACACACTTTTCTACGTAATAATACGACACAAGACATACATCGGTTCGCGTCACCACCACCCCTTCCCGTAAAGATAGGAATTAAGAGGTAGAAGGTTTAGAGGCAGGATCTTTACGGTAAGAACTCCATAAAGGTAGGTGTTTTAGAAAACAACATTTGAGCTAGAAGTGTGTATTTCTAAATTATTTCACTCCGACGTTGTTTTCTAAAACTTTTCAAGCAAAACGGAAGCTCAAGGCAAAGGAACCACACAAGGAAGGAAGGAAGGAGGAACAGACGGAAAGACAGGGAGGTTAGCCAGTTCTCAGACCAGCTGGCTACCCTGTGCTGGGGAAAGTGAGCCAGGGGAAATAAAGATAATAGAAAAGAGTTGTAAAAAAGTGTAAAGGAGAACACACACAAAAATGGAGAATACCGCTCTGCTTGATGTCTGTCTCTGAGACCAGTTCTCCGCAAAAAGCGCAACAACGCTTTCAAAGCCTTGTGTGCTGAGGACGGTCTCGGCCAGTGTCCCAGGACCCTTTCGTCTGACAAAGGGCGTGTATCAAGTCCATCTAACATTATTGAAAGTTCTATTCGTGGCGCACTGAAGCGGGGACATCACAGAGATGGTGGGCGACTGTTTCCTCGCAGCTACAGTTGTTGCATGTAGGGCTGTTGGCTATTCCGATCCGAAATGAGTAGGCATTTGTGAAGGCCACCCAAAGCCACAAGCCGCACAGAAGCCTCTCCTCAGCTCTAGATATTCCTGACGGAAGACGTGAGCTGTAGATTCGGATCCAAGTTGTGCAGACGAGCGTTGATAAATCCCGTCGAGTTCCACTGTGCAAGTGTAAGTTCAGGTGCGAGCGAACGAAGCCTTGCAGCATGCGTCTGCTCTGGATAGGGGTACAGCATCCCAGTGGAGACCATCATGAGCAGATCGGGCGGCCTCATCTGCACGGTCGTTTTGTAGACACCGCAAAGGCTAGGTATCCACTGATATGCTATTTTGTTGTTTTTTTCTCTACTGCGCGATTAGGAAGACGTCTTATGTCAGCAACTAATTGTTCATTCGGTCCAAGACGACATTGCGACATAATGCACTGAAGAGTGCATTATGTCGCAATGGTCAACCTTCTCCTACTACACCATCCCGGTGTAGTAGGAGAAGATTGACCATGCCTGAGACAGTTATTCAATTAAGAACTCTAGAGCAGCACAGAGGGCGGCGAGTTCTGCAGCCTTCGATGATGTAAAATGCGATGTCTTGGATTTTATGGTGACGGACTTCGCGGGAATAACTACTGCTCCTACTGAGCTTGCAGAATGAACTGAACCATCCGTGTAAATGTGAAGGCGTCCGCCGTGTTTCTCATGCAGGAACAGTAGTGTGACTTGTTATAGGGTGAAAGATGACGATTGCGTTTTCTTTTGGATTCCAGGAATGGTTAGGAGGGCTTCGAAGGGATGTAGGCACTACAACGGTAATGATGGTCTTGCTGCAGGCGTGACGTTCGATGGAAGCAATGCACGATGCGAAGCAATAATATTGCTAAACGGGGATTGTGGCTTAGAAGTAGGAAGTGAGGCGATGTGGTGTGATGGAATCCGGGAGAAATGGGGTCCATGCCCGCCTTTTACCTAAGGGGCTTCCTCGGGGCGTGCAAGTCCTGGCGCACAAAGCCAGGACGGGCACAGCCCTCACGGAAGAGGCCCTGATGTGGCGCGCGTACATCGCGTCAAGGAAGACACGAAGTCGTCAGATCCTGGACAATGAGGAGCCAGTGACGTGCAGTACGTGTTACATCGGTGCTCGTACGACAGTCAGGCACCTACTATGGGACCATCCCGGCCACACGATAGTGAGAGATAAACACAGGAGACGCGACATTACCCCACCGGTGGTCTGGACCTATGCCACCCCGCTCTTCCGACACCCGGTGAACAATAAACTCGTTATGGGAGTTCGTGCACGAGGCCGGCTTAACCGGAAGGCTATGGTCATGTGGTTTGTTTCACAGCGAAGATGTTTAGGGGTCGCTCTTTCATGGTCGCGTCCGGATGTATAAAAAAACTCTCATTGACCTTATGCTGTATGTGCGAGTGAAAGCACGCGAGAGACGCGCGCTTTCACGGGGAGCGAACACACGGCGGAGAGCTAACGTGATTTTTTCCGTCGCACGAAAGGCCGTGGGGGGGGGGGAGCGAAGGATAGGGGGGAGGGAGGCGACGTTTAGCTGCAGCGCCAAATGCGTTTCTTGCGACCGGGCGCAAGGGGAACTGGCGACTCAATCTCCCACGCGTAGGGAGGACCGCAGGAAGGCAGCGCGGAAGGCAGGGGTTGTGGCTTCTGTTCTGCCAGCAACTTGTACTTTGCGCAGCGCCGGGCGGTCGCGCGCACCGTATCTTGAAAGCGATCTGCAACACGGCTCCTATTTTTGTATGCGCTGTACTTTTGCCAGCTGAGTTTGAGTTGAAGCGATAGACCGCATCAACCTTCGCTCGCTGCGGCATGGCGCGCTTGCTCACGCCAGCGCTTTGACAGCGGTTGTGTGCGGTCACACAAACAACGCGCACAAGTGTTGTCCACGGCGGTGGCGTTTTGCCCGTGTTCGCACCAAACGCGCGCGGCGTCGGTGACGTGTTTATGAAGAACGTGTCAACCTTTGCCGTACACCCTATGTCGGTGTACCCTAGCGACCATAAGGCCATGGTCCCTGTAGTCACTAAATAAATGAAAACGACCGGGTCATATATATTTCTCATTCTTTAATAGCTTAAATAACCAATTACACTATCATATCTTAATACTCAACATGGAAATACATAATTCCCCCATAGTATAGCATCGCTGGTCTTCCATCTCCACCCCTGTGGAAGGGCTGACAGTTTTTATTTTTTATTGTCTATTTTATGATTCCCACCATTGACCCTCCCCCTGCTTAAGCCATTGAGTCATCCTTTTCATTAAAGTTCATTATCTCTCTCATTCGCCTTAATTCCGACCCGTTATGAGCCGGTATGAACTGGGTTTAAACTGTTTCAAACCGTTATATTTTTGCTCGGGAGCTGAACCTTAACCAACTGGCAAATATGCAGACGCCTGAACGTGAGTCTGAACCGAGAGCAAGAATTTTTCTGTCCGACACCCTGACGGTGCGGTGAAATTCGGCATTAGACATGGTCCTTCAAGATTGCCGACGCATCTCGCGCCTTCGCGGGTAATAGGTGATGTGTAAATACAAACCGCAGCAACAACTTGACGTGGGCAACAGAAACGAGTCTCGAAGGAGGAGGTTTTGGTAGCTGCTTGCACTGGAAGCTACTTTAAGAAACGGAAACGCACCATGAACGCCGTGTTTTGTACATCACGTATACGCAAAAACAATCTCAGAAGTTGTGTCTTACGACCGTATTAGCTATTAGGATGCGTATTACTCGTATATCACATTAGGAGAGTGGTAGGACTGAATTGGGGTTTGGATCTACAAAAAATATTCTGTGGCTTCGAAATTCACTGGCACGAATCCCGTTTCCTGAAAATCATCAGTAGTAAATTTTCTTATTTTGCAATAATAGTTTCACGACATGCATAGTTAGGATATACAGAGAACTGCAGACAATAGCTGAAAACAAGGGGAAGTAGACATTGTCTTTTTTTGTCACATTTCTTCTTCACTCCTCGCGCTCATGAAGTGCCCCATTGCATGTGCCTTTTTTTCTGTATTCTAACATCCATGTTTAACAATGCTTAGCAATGCTTACGTGTTTTCTTGTAATGTTCCTGAATTTTCGATTAGCTGAAGTTACCTTCTTATCATGTATCATTTCGTTATAATACTCTTAGTTGGAGTTGTCATCTATTGCGCGTTGAATGTTAAATAATTTAGTTGCTTTCGGAGTTGTAATACATAATCTTTGTATTGTTCATAATCGTATGAGCTCGCTGTGTGTTCCGGCCCGCTATGATCTTTTCGTCATTGTAAGTATATCACAATGAGTATAATAATATCGGGGGATTACGAATGCAATCACTTGAGTTTTGTTTTGTCTGTAGAAATCTGTCTGCCATTATGTGATCGTATACCCTTGAAATACAGCCGGAACTTTTGAGAAGACGTATGGTTTTTTTTATGCACGACTGAAAGAAAATATGGAAAGGTACGAAACGTGGCAGACCTTTCCTTGCTGTGCATAAAATTTGTGTCGCTAAAACTTGCTATATGACGGCTTTCCAACAGCTTACTTCTTTTTTGAGAAGATTGACCATCGTATCTAAAATTTACATCAGACGACAGCATGCCTCACAAGGTGGTGCCAGCGACTCCTTAAAAGTAAGGTTGGCTCTGACGGAAGGCTTGCAGCCACATGCAATAACGAAGCTCAAACAAACGTCCAAGGACCGTACCACCGAAGTTATAATATACTATATTTGTTGATGTCCCTTGGCTTGAGTTTGGCGCCGCCCTAGATCCCTAATGTCTGCGTTGAAAATTTATAGCAGGACAATGTCAACTTTCGCTGCTGAATACGCTCTACGTTCCAGTTTACAACTACTATAGTGAGCGTCTGATACAGGAAGTATGCAACTAGCACCACGGTGCAGGGTGCTGAAAACGACGCTATCGAGTGGTTTCAGGGTGGGTTTTGTCGGGCATATATCAACAAAATTTGTGGCATAGCTCCATCGTTGCCGGGCAGCTCTGCATTAGCATAAAGCTATATCTGTGAATATGTCCTTCTACGGAGTAGGTCATTCTCTATAAAATGTCGTTCATGCAAACGAACTTGACTCTTTAAAGAGGTTAGCGAAAGTTACCATGCGGAGATGTATGGAAATGTAGGTGTTTTTGGCAAGAGTCTAGTTTTTTATTGGAAAAACACTAGATACCTAAAATACGCTAACCACAGACAAAAGTAAGGTATAAATTTTACGCTTCCGCCTGTTTAATGTCTTGGGCACGGTTTTTTGAGAACGTCAAAGCCACACGGCAAGAGCGGATACTTGCGTGGTTCGGTTTCTAGATGATTCTCCATCTGCATGGAGTGATAAACAGGAAATGCCAAAACCTCGACACGCACTGACCATGGAGGCTCATTCATAGCAGCATAGTTTGCACTAATGGAGGTCGCGGTGAATAACACTAAACTAAATTGTCGTTTTTCAATATGAGCACGGAATTCATACTTTTCTTGATCACTAGCTAGAATATTTACCGAGTTATTGACGTTGCTTCATTTCTGTACTCCTGCTAAAAGGAACGGAGGCAAATGACATGTCATGGTGTATACGACCCGTGCGAGTATGTGTTAACCGAAAGATGCGTGAGTAGATGCGGAATCATAACGGGGATGGGGGGGGGGGGTCTGCATTGTTAGATATACATTTCTATAGTGCAAATGTGGCCTGGACATCAAAGAATATGCTAAAATTACATGTCCTCTGGTTTTAAAACATTACACCATCTTCGCGTAGGGGAACCCTCAGTACTATGCGAAGCAGCCATGGGGTCGACTTGAAGTTCGGGATCGGCCTGTCGCCGCTGACGTTTCGTGGCAGCGGCTCGAGCCCTCTTCTCCGCGGCGCTGTGCACGGCGCTGACACTGGCGTTGACGCTGGCGCTGTCCGTGGCACTCATCGCGGCCTTGCGGGCGGAGAATGAGAGGAGCAGAGCGCGCGCGCGCGTCATTATACCGCGAGCTACAGCGGCGCCCCCCAGCGGAGTATGCAGCGCCTACCACCGTCGCGCCTCTAACCTAAGCTGCTTCGCATTATCGCGCGCGGAGCCGCAGGTGTTGCCATTCGTTGCGCAATCTGGAGAGGAGAGGAGGAATGCCGAGAGGAGAGATGTTGAGACAAGGAGAGGAGGGGGAGGAGGATGCGCATGCGCAGTGCGGGTGTTGACGCCACACGGCGGATGGATGGAGGGAGGGCGGGAGAGAGAGACATAGCCCCGACCATAAGCTGCTTCGCATCTAAAACAGCGTCGCATGTTAACGCAACGTGCTGTATAATAAAAATCCTGCTGCGCTTTATATGAATTGCAGTACCCGCCACGGTTACTCAGTGACTAAGGCGTTGCTCGGCCCAGCGCGAGGCCGCGGATCAGATGACCGACTGTAGCGGCTGCATTTAGATGGGGGCGGAATTCAAATTTCTTCTACCAAACCAAATACTCAAGTCGTCAAAATTATTCCCGTGCCCTGCACTGAAGCCTCCCTCTAAAATGACTGTGCAGTTTCCGGAAGTTAAGCCACCATATGCAATTTAATACAGATAGTTATGAAAATCAAAGCATTAAGTGTTTCATTTCGTTAATGTTGATTTTCTTGAAATTTTCATTTCGGAAGCTGAATACCGCCTTGTATAGGCAATCTGGTATACCATCTCATATGCCATTTTGCCTATACAGCCAAATGTGCTGATGTTACAGCACATATATTAAGTGAATAATAAATCTAGAGTCCATTTCAAACCTTTGCGCTGTATCGGTGGATAATAGGCTTAATGTAACGTAGTTTTTGCCTGTATTGCAGCGGGGCTGTCAAGTATAGCTTGTGCAACCTCGTTTTAAAGATGAGTGCTGCGTATATTCCTGCGTGGGTGGGATCGAACTCGCGTCCTAAAGTATGGCAGCGCACGCCATATCCACCACGGTGATAGTCAATATGGTCTACGCCACCCGCCACTACCCATGGTGGGTAGCGTATGTTGCTGCAAGTTTTTTATTCGGCGTGGTTGTTTCTTTAGTATCAAGAGAATGGCCTGAAAACCTGTCCTACTTAAGTCGTATTTGTTTTTTTAGACACAGCTTTACAAGTGTTGGCAATGAGGAATATCCTCTCGTTCAGGACAGTTATTGAGCACTATCTCGTAGTGCATCAGTGTTAGCATTTTCTTGTGTAACGGAGACTGTCTACTCAAGCATTTGTTTTATAGCGCACTAACCGACGTACTGTAAGACGCATTTTCGCTTGTACTTTCGTAAGCTGGATGCATTACCACGGAGTCCAAGGAAATTAGAATGAAGTCCCAGTCTATAACACGATTCTGTTGTATTTTCTTGCTTTCTGTGAATTGAGCCTGTTTTAAGATTATTGTTATTTCGATGGTGATTAGTTAAGGTGTTTCCTGCAGTGAGGGATTAGCCTGACAGTCTCGCGCATGGCGTGCACAAAACGCTGTCGGTTTAACGGACTAGAGACGTTTTCATCACCAACTAGCTCGTGGCGAACCTCCTATCAAACTTTGTCGGACTCGCTGGTATTACTGAAACATTTGATAAGCAATTGGGCATAAGGTTGCAAGGCGGCAATGCAGAGAAGACTAAGACACAAGAAACTAAAAACAGACGCCACGAACGCCTGAACTAACTACAGAGTATTATTGCTGATGAACCGACATTTATAGGTACAAATAATTGCTTTTGGTGAGCAAAGGAAACAGACAACAGAAAAAACGCTGTTATTGGTGCATCCAGACGAAGGACTGAATACGGGTGTCCAGGGCCGGACGGCGCGTCACGTGACCTCCCATCAGCGATTCGCCTCGTCCGCACCTCTTCCGTGAGCTGCGCGGACGGATAACGCCAAGCCGTTTTTCACATCCGGATTCTGGTGGGGTAAAGCCGCAGCTTTAACTTATAAACACGCAATGTCTGGCAACCAGTACACTTCTCTCCTGCTCGAGGACAGCCGCATTGGTATCAGCATGAGTACTTTGTTTGCTGGCGCCTGGTTTCAGTGATTCATAGCTCCTGGTTTCGTTCACTTCTATGAACAATGAATTTGTGCGATGACGCCGCCTTTTATTTCATCCACATCGTGGAAGAGTTTCCCACTTTGTGGGACCTTAGCCGTGCAGATTATGCGGACACCGTCACAATCAGGGAATAGTGACTCTCTCCTGAAATAACTGCTCGCCAGCAGACTAGAAAAAAGTAGGAGGGGTACAACTACATCTCATATCTGGTTGTTCCAGAGCAGTAAATGAATACAGTATCAGCGAAAACCAATCACACTCAGGGGTGGCAGTTAAGTGTAAACAGGTCAATATGATCTCATGCATGTTTATGCAGAAAGTCGGTGCTGACAGCACAGTCATACAAAACTGTGTGCACTCGTGATACCCCTTCCACGTGAACCCCCTGGATCTGCATTGGATATTTCGGGCGAAATTGAGCTTGTACGCTACCACACGAGTGCGCTGAAGACACTTGTGTAGCGGCCTTCGATCAGCACCAAGCTCAGTTTTCAATCGATGTACATTTACCACGGCGCTCTCCGTAATTATTTGGAAACATGTGACACTTACCTGAAGCCAGGTACCGCAGTGTGACCTGCCGCACGGTGTAAGAGTATATTTCTTACACCGTGGTTTCCGCCGATATAGAACGGCGCATAACGGTATCCTCCCTTCGTATGCGGGGTCCCACGTGCGACAGCAGTTGCAGAAACTGTTCTCTGCTTACACGAAGCAGCCTCCTGTATTCGTCGAGGTCAGTCTTCAGTAGCTCTTCGTAGAGCAGGTTTTGGACCCCCAATTTTTTCCTTCCCATACAGTCTTTCCGACAACAACGCCGTTTTCGTGGAAACAAATCAAAGTCCTCGTCAATGGGTGACAGCGCAACAGCCATCGCGGCCAAACGTCGCTTTTTGCTGGCCTCCATTTTGTAGGAACAAACTCTCAAACCAGTCTGCTGCTAGCAAGCGCAGAGGCTGCGGTCGAGAGTAATCCGGCTCGGTGGCGCTGTCGTCTGCTAGGGTCTCGTACGCCATGTGGATGCGCTTGCAGCTGGATGGTCCGTGTCATAGTCGTCCGCGTCCGCTAAAAATCCTGATTCGTCCTTCGTCTGGATGCACCATATGTGACGGCATCTCTGGACGGTCATCATCTATCCCAGCCCGTGGTCAGATTTTATTTACAGAAACTGCGCACGAGATGAAGTTTCTTGACAAAACTGGGCAAGTGAGGGAGTGTGATACAAGTGTCTTGTAGCTTTAAAATATCTACCACTTCGAAAATTTACCATCCAGTTTTAGCACTGTTTCTGCTCCTGATTCTTATTTTTTTCAAGCTCTGGCACGCAGCCACAGTCCATAAGTCTAAGTGTCCTGAAGAGCCCGTTCTACGTTATACTTGTGGTCCTTGATAGGCTCATAGACAGTGATCTCTTTGACCAACGCACACCTTTACAGCGTAAGCTGTTATGGGCTTATTCCAATAGCCGTTTCGGTTGGCGATGGTGTCCGTCGTCACCGCCGCCGGTGTCCGTAGCAGCCATCACCGGGAATGAGAAAAAAATTACTCCATCTTCCCCTAAAGGAAACTATGTGTAGATGCGAAGCAGCGGGGAGATGGTTAGCTTGAGCGGGAGATGGTTTCGCGGCCGCGGCCCGAGCTCTCATCAAGGCGCTGCACAGGAGAGAGAACTAGGCGCGCGCGCGCTCCGTCATTTTCATACCGCGGAACTACGGTGGCGCCGCCAGCGGAGTGTGCAGCTTGAGCGGGAGATGGTTTCGCGGCAGCGGCCCGAGCGCTCATCGCGGCGCTGCACAGGAGAGAGAATGAGGCGTGCGCGCGCTCCGTCATTTTCATACCGCGGAACTACGGTGGCGCCCCCAGCGGAGTGTGCAGCTTGAGCGGGAGATGGTTTCGCGGCAGCGGCCCGAGCGTTCATCGCGGCGCTGCACAGGAGAGAGAATGAGGCGTGCGCGCTCCGTCATTTTCATACCGCGGAACTACCGTGGCGCCCCCAGCGGAGTATGCAGCTGTCGCACCACCTGTCGACCGCCGCTTCGGATTCCTAGAGGAGAGAAAGGGGGAGCGTAGGAAAGGAGAGAGAGGGGAGGGACGCGCATGCGCTGTGGGGGTGTGGCACGTGGCCGCGGCTCCGTAAAGTATTCCTAGAGGAGAGAAAGGAGGGAGCGTAGGAGAGTAGAGAGAGGGGGAGGGGATGCGCTTTGGGGGTGTGGGACGCGGGCGCCGCTCCGTACAGGATTCCTAGAGGAGAGAAAGGGGGGAGCGTAGGAGAGGAGAGGGAGGGGGAGGGGACGCGCATGCGCTGTGGGGTTGTGGGACGCGGGACAACAGACAGAGCCGCCGGCAAGAAATGCTTCGCATTTAAAAAAATAGCCAGTTCCCGCCAGGATCGAATCTGGGCCCGCTGTGCGGCAGTAAGCTACTCTGCCACTGAGCCACGTCAGCGTTTTCGTTTTTTTTTTCTCTTTATTGCCGGCTTGGCGAAAAATCAAGAAAAATGCTGTACATGAAATGTTTACAGAAAACACCCACCGTCATTGGGCGCAGCGCTCATTAAAAACGCCACAAGTTGTCAAGTTCATCCATCCTACTGATCCAATCCGTTGGATCACTTTGACTTTTGAGTACATCTCTAACATATAAGATGGTCTCAATAAAGTACTGCCCGCATTGCGAGCATCTATGTCGGCATTCCGGACTGCCATACGCACTTTCGATAGGCTGTGCAGTCCCAGTACCATGACCATATCCAAGGTTATGCTTCCAAAATCTAGAACAGGTAAACACCAGATGCCTCAATGCGACAACGGGATGTCCTTTTTTTAAGCTTTGTTGGAAGATATCCCACAGGAATATGGCATCCCAGCACTCGAGGAAGATATGTTTAATGTTCTCAGGCTTTTTGCACAAAAGACAGTCAACAGAGAACGGAACAAAAAACACTTTTTCTTCAAGCCAGGGCTTAACTGGCAAGGTATTGCTGTGAAGTTGGAAAGAGAAAGTTCTTGCTGAGGAATGAATTGGCATCTTTTTTAGTCTTTTCAAAACATCACCTCCTGGACCTACACCGTATACGGACGGGTACAAAGGCACTGGTACCATCACATCACATACATCTTTCTACAGCTTTCTTCTGTTGACTCGAGACAAGTACTCCAAGGGAACACGAGCATTAAAAAATGGAGGACGCTTAAGCTTCGCCTTTAAAAGTAGAACGCGATAGCGTTATCGGGACCCGTTCGCATCGCAACGCGCGGCTGTAGGTCTGGTAGAAATGCGGGAAAAGGGGTTTGTGTTTGAGTTCCTCGTATCAGGGCAACAACAACGCAGCAATTCAAAAGCTCCGCACTACCTGCACCAATATCTCCCGAATGATATCCAGAATTGCTAATCGACACCGTGGCATTAAAGAAGCGGTCATACTGCGTCTCGTACAGGCCTTTGTGATCAGTCGTGTCACTTACAGCTTCCCGTACCTGCGCGTTATCAAAAAGGACGAACCCAAACTGGACCGTCTACTCCGCCTTACATATCGGAAAGCGCTCACTCTTCCATCACGGGCGATGAATGACAGGCTCCTTGAAATGGGCATCTATATTACAGCGTCAGAGCTCTTCCAAGCTCATTGCATGAACCAAGTCATTCGGCTCACACGCACCAAAGCAGGTCGCACCACCCTAGAAGCACTGGGCATCAATCCACCCACTCAGGTCGCCAGCAAGCGATCACTACCAGCAGAATGGTAGCAGGATATCATCACTCGCCCGTTGCCACGTAATATGCACCCCGTACACCACGAAAACAGGAGAGCTGCCAGAGCCAAAGCCTACGACAAGTATTCGGATCACGCAGGTGCCTTCTTTGTAGATGCCGCCGGACCCCTGCACAACCACTCCACGGCAACCGTTGTACACAGGGGACAGGTGGTAGACTGCATCTCGGCCACCGGAATAGACATCACGGCCATAGAACAGGCCGGTATAGCCTTAGCCATACGTAATCCAAGAGCCACCTTTGTCCTCACGGATTCCCAGGCGGCGTATCGCCATTTCGCAAGAGGTCAAGTAGGCCACCTCGCACACTCAATACTGCAACAGGCAGCGGCCAATCGTCAAGAGGGTCAGTGTAAACAGCTGCTGTGGGTACCAGGGCACGCGGGAGTTCGAGGCAATGAGATTGCTCATGCCTCCGCCCGAGAACTTTTACACTGGGGCTCCGCCAATCCCTCCACAGCACAACTTCTCGCTGACCAGGACGATCCTGAGCCCCTTCTTTCATATTCTGCGATCCTACAACACCTCCGGCTGCTTAGACGAACTTTACCCCCGCCTGATCCCAAATTAGATAAGGCCACACAGACGGAGACGCCTACAAACATTGTCCTTTCCAAATCCTTATGTATTATCAAAGATAGATTCTATGACGTACAATCCGCACTGCAAATTCTGTCCCCAGACGGCCACGTTATACCACATGGTGTGGATGTGCCAACAGAATCCGCAAATATCGGCCAAGCATAATCCGACGTTAGTCGAGTGGGAGGCGACCATATCCAGCTCGGACCCAGAACAGCAACAAGCCCTGGTCAACCGAGCCCGGACGGCGGCAAAATCCAATGGTCTTCCGGACTAGGAGGCCCGACCACAAAACGGCTAATAATTTTCACTAATCAATGTTTTATTCTCTCTCTTGTTGCAGAATTAGGTTTTCTCGTACATTCAAATTACAATCCGACGCCGATTGGTAAACAATCCGAGGGCGAATCTGACGCCGAATGCTAAAGTCGTACTTTACCATTTTCCTGATGGATTTCTCCTTGAGAAATTCCATTTTTGTTCAGCAAAACCTTGCACCACGTGTCGGGCCGGGCGGCCGGGGTGGTTGGGGATGATTTTCTCCGCCACCCGCATCGCACGCCGATGCCGATTGCCGCCGCCGGATTTTCTGCGACACGGGGCCCTTAACGCTGTCGCGTTAAAAGCTGGAAGGCTGAAACAATTCGTCAGGTAAGAAACCGCGAACATTTAGGAATCTTGCATCATTCGTCGACACGACAAAATCAGGCAGAACTCCACTTACATTTAGCTGTTCTCTTCGACCACGTCAGCGCTTGATAGCAAGCATCGGGAAAATGCCTATAAATGCGTCCTAGCGCGCGAGGAGGCTAGCGATGTGACATGCACGCCGCTTAGCGTCGACACGTGCACGTTTTGCAGTCCAGTTGCATAATACTACGCAAGGTAGAGAGCCATGTAGAGTGGCACAAGTGGCACAAGTAGCGGTACAAGGCAGTTAAAGAAGGTTGAGGAAGAAAATGAAGTTTAAGGAAATCTATACAACAATGCCAGAAAAAATATATGTGTTGTGTACCTGAATAAATCAATAAATCAAGCTGCCTAGGTGACTATGTCGTCGCCGCGTTTCAAAGGGGATGCCAATAAAAATAATCATCATCATTTGCATCGCACATCGAGCTTCTTCTCACGCGATGCGAGATGCGCGCCGCGTAGCGACGATACGTGCACACTTCGCATTGCAGTTGCATCTTATTACACCAGGTGGCACAACATGCAGCAGTTTATTGGTGGCGGTACAAGGTAGAAAGATAAGGTTTGAGGAAGAAAAAGTAGATTAGGGAGATGTATACAAAAATCCTGGAATGATAAACATGTAAGGCATTCCTGAATAAATCAAGCAGGCCAGGTAACTGCTTGTTACCACCTCATTTGAAAGGGGATGCCAATAAATCGTCACCATCATTGGCATCGTATCGGGCCACGTGTTACGCGTAGCGAGATGCGTGCCGCGTAGCGTCGGTATGTGCACTCAGTGCATTGCAAATGCACATTATCACACCAGGTGGTACGCCATATAACAATTCATAGGCAGCGGTACAAGGTAGATAGAGAAGGTTTGAGGAAGAAAAAAAAGATTACGCAGATCTATACAGAAAAGATGGAATGAAAAACATGTATAGCATACCTGAATAAGTCAAGCAGGCTAGGTGATTGTTTGTCACGGTCCCGTTTAAAACTTATGCAAATAAATGATCATCATCAGCATTAGCAACATACTGTGTCACTTGTCAGGTCTTGATTTGCGCGCCGCGTTGCTTCAATAGGGCTCTTGCGTTGTCCAGGGGTCGCTGCAAAAATGGTGCTAAAAAGCGCCCTCAATCCGAAACTGGGTAGTACCAAGCTCGGTCGTCTGCTTCGGGAAGCACGTTTACAATATGGACCCGCCACTTTCGGTTGTGTTGTACCACGGCTTGCAGCGAATATCGGGGGCCCAAAATTTTTCCATGGGTGGCATTCTGCGTAAAGGCAAGAAATTATGCAACGCTGAATACGTGTACGCCGTTCAAGAAATAAGCGGCGAAGTTTTAGCGCATTGTCAATCGCAAGTGAAGCGAGTCACGCACGTGCGAAGTTGAACTTCAGGTAAAGTTTGCATGCTGCTAGATTCAGGCGCACAAACGCGAGGAAATGCTTTCTATAAATGAATTCACAGCAGCGATAAGCAGACATGTGTACGGAACTGCTCGAGCGCACGACGGTACGCGCCGCGACGGCAGCGGTCTTTCAGCATGCCGCGGTGTACGAACTGCTCGAGCTCACGATCGTACGCGCCGCGACGGCAGCGGTCGTTCGACATGCCGCGAAACGGCGGGTCTCCTGCAATCTTCGTTGACTGCATGCCGCTAGACAAGTAATTATGCCTGCGCTGTAGTGGCGGCCATCTGTCCTTTTAGCAATTGATAAATAACTGATGTCACTCCAAGGCCTGAGGTCTCGCTTTCCGCGACCATGGAGAACTCCCCGGCCAGCCAGGAGTGGTGGAGAACAGAGATCAACCGACAACATACAATGAAATTACGCAGTACTTTTATCTCGGCAGGAGAGACTTTCCCCTTCCTCACAAGAAGTTAAATAGAGCGCAGGCATTGACCCTCAGATTATTGCAAACAGGCTCGTATCCCAGCCCGGCTTTATTACACAAGCTTTATCCCGACACTTATGCCAGTAGTTCTTGCAGGCACTGCAATGACTTCGCTAGCTTAGACCATATGCTCTGGCGTTGCCCCTCGTTACGAGGCACGGAACAAATAAATGAGGACAAGTGGCTCTCCGCTATCAAAGCCCCGATGCTGGGGTGCAACTATGGGCTGTCCAGAGGGCCCACGATGCGGCGGTCGGGCATGGCCTGACTGTCCCAACGTGGGAGCGGCCCGCTGCGCGCTGAGTCGCGTACCTCAGGACGTTCATTAAAGTTTTGCATCCATCCATCCATGCATATAAGCTCGCAGTAACGTACGTACGTGCCAATCGCGCTGCAGCGCGAGCTCGTGCGCTACTCGCTTGATGTAGCTCTTAATGACAGCGCTCGAACACCGATGTGCTGTAATCAATACTACCTTGCTGTGCTGCCTCAACGTGCTGGCTTGAGGTCAAGGATGAGCACATTCAGCTCTCTAGCCTGTGCTGCTCGTAGTGGGGTAGTGCATTGTCACCGAATCAGCCCGACCATTTGTGGTCATTTGCACACACCTGGTCACTTCATCACTTCGCACTGGTCGAATTGTTAATTGTCGCTGTGGCCGGGTCTCGAATCGTGAATCACCAGCCATGCCTGCTGCTATGTCGGTCTTCCATTTCGCTTACCCAGCGCGACGAACTGCAGTTATCCAGCGCGCCCGACGCTCCACTTCGTGAGGCCTTGAAGGAAAATGGTAGAATCTAATGTTGGGATTCAGGCCTTCTTGTTCATGGCAGCCCACGACGCAGCAGTAACGACGGTGACGCTTTTTCGAGGCTGAGCTAGGTCTCTCCGGATCGGCGTCGCCGATGTCTTCTGCTTCCAGCATTACGTCCCACGGCACACGGAGAGTCCGTTTTCGTATAACTATAGGCTGCGGCCAGCTCGCAGCCTGGTCGCCATGGTCTGTGAGAAGTTACGAGCCTTTTCGCACTCGAAACAGGGCCGAAAAAAGTGCGAATCGACGCAAAACGCGGGCTAGAAACGTGCTTCGCCACAGCCAGGGCTCATATACTATCCAAGCTGGTACTACCCAGATGACGTTTTTCGCCGCCACCAGGTGCCGCTACTATACCTCAAACTCCAGCGCAAGACGCCCATACGGGCACAGTTTGCATTGTAGTTGCGTTGTATTCCACCAAGTGTACCGACATTTAGCAGTTGCATGTAGCAGTTGCAGGTAGCAGTTGCATGTTGCGTGTAGCTGGACCTGGTCAACTCTAGCAGGCTAGGTGACCATTTGTCAACGCCTCGTTTTAAAGTGGATTCAAACAAATTATGATTGCCATCATCATCAACAGCATCGTATCGTGCCACCGGTCAAGGGATGCGATACATGTTTTTACTTTCGGAACACGTTATGGCGCCTCCTCGCAAAGTACGAACCCTCTAGTGTGTGCTGCCGAAAATGGAGCTCCTATTGAGGCGCTCCCCTAGTTACGCTGTGACTGTGCGGCGTGTGTCGCGCAGGCCTGTGATATTTTTTTGCGATAGCAATTATATGGACACTCCAAAGCAGATTTTTGCCGTCGGCGTCGGCGTCGCCGTTGCCGTCGCCGTCGCCGTCGCCGTGAGGTTCCGTATGACGTCAATGGAGATGAAATCGTCGCCGCGCGCCGCCGAACGCTGTATGTGCGAGTGAAAGGGCACGAGGGACGCGCGCTTTCACGGGGAGTGAACGCACGGCGGAGAACAAACGCGCGTTCTGTGCCGTGCTCCCTTAAGGGCTGCAGAAGTAGGCGTCTCTTTCCTCCTTTACAATCACTATATATGTAGAGCAAACGCGCCTTCTACTGACGCACGAAAGGCCGTGGGGGGGGGGGGGGAAGGGGGAGGGAAGGGATGGGACGTTTAGCTGCGGCACCAAGTACCTATTTATATCAGAGGCTCCGGCAACAGTCACCAACGCCGCACGCAGTTTGTGCGAACGTGGGCAAAACGCCGACGGCGTCGACAACAGTTCTGCGTGTTGCCGGTTCTGCTGCATGTCCAAGTTTATACAGCTGATAAAGCTACTATCATTACTCCGTATAGCTCTCTACAAATTTGCTATCGCAATTGATGCTTCGCCTTTCAGGTGAAACTGCGACAACTTTTTTTTTACAAGTGCATTGAATAGGGTATAGTACAATTTCACAGCAGCTGAACAACATTTGCTGGTGTTGCTTAGTGCAGCCTCCGGTTTATTACATCCATTGCTAGCCTAGGCACAGGCTAGGACGCGATTAGGCGCAGAAAAGACGCCATCCGCGCCTTCCGTTCTGACATTCATCTTCAAATTATGGAAGACGTGATATAAATACGGAACAACGGAGGCATTTTTTCTGTTAACCAAACTTCCTTTCGCAGCTACGAGCTTTCTTTGTACGCTTGAGAAGGTTGTCCGCAACAGAGTATAGGAGGTGATGGGGGTGCCTCGCATTAGCAAGGCGAGAAGCCTGTATACGGAAGCTAGTTTAACACATGTGGCCGCACCACTTAGACAGTTGCGAAAGCTTCACCGTATAAGCGCTCGATTTAACAGCTTAGACGGTGCTGAACTATAGGGGAGCAACGGTTTGTTGTCTGAAGGTTGGTAGGCCCAACACGGACGGGTTACGAAATAAAATGCCAGATCTAAGAACCTATATTTAGACCTTTTTGTGGCACTTCATGCGTCACAACTAATGGCTTGAGGCCTCGGGAAATCACGTCTTGGATATTAAAGGCATCAGTAAGTAAATTCTAAACCAGTATACAATGGTCGGCTTACACAAAATTTTCCGCAGAATACCCTCAGGGAGTTGTCGGTATGATGCTAAGCATTTCGTAACGAAGTCATGTCGCCGGTAAACACTTCTGGTAATCCTAGCACTGATCAGTGGCTGCGGTCGTCTTGGCGCCATTACGGTAAATGCGACAGCCCTGCAACGACACGAACTGCTGCGGAAGGCGGCGTGACGTGAACTGATGGGGCAAGCAAACTACTACAGGTGGCGGCGCCAGGCGCGCTGATGACGTTCCGATCCGAAGCCACGGCTGCTCCACAGTGCTGGGTTACTAAAGATGTGCGTAGTGGACGCCTGATTGCATACGTCACATGGTCACACAGACGCGCTCGTGCCACTGCTCACGCATTCGTCGTCGTCTTGTCCAACAGTTGGCTCCGATGCCGCTGATCATGCCAGCGTTCCCATAGTATACCCCTCCCGCTCGCGCGTGCGTCGTCGTCTTTTTTCACAGCTGGCGAAAACATTGCTGCTGGCTCTATCTTGAAAGCAATGTCTTACGCGAATGACGGACGGACTCTCGGAGAGTTTTCTCGTTGGGTGACCATAGAAATGCTTCTGCATCTAGAACAGAAAACAGGCAATTTCGCTAATTGTGAAATAAATTTTTATCTTGTTGGACAAAATAAATGTCACTCAAAAGAGGAGCAATGCATCGACGAATGCAAATTCCTTCTTTCGGTATGAAAATTGAGCCATTGCATGATACATACATGGACCAGCGGTACCGTGAATACAGCTCCAGGAACCCTAAAATGCTGAAAGCATGCTTGTTTGGAAACGAGGTTGCTCTGTAAGTTTCTAAGCAATTATTGAGACAGGTCCACAGCGCCTTATGAGGCATGGAATAATAAATGTCTGTAACTTGGACGGAAAAAGATGAAACACTTTGAATCGTCCATTTCTCAAGATAATCAATTACATATCGCGAATTCATCACCTGAAACGGGTAGTCAATAATTAAACCATTCGTAAATGAAGTAGCATTGCTAGAGCCGTTGGCCTGGTGCCATTTCCCGAGACAATTAGCCATAAAAGACTGCCGTCCTTCCGTGTTTTCCTGTGAAAAACATTTTAAAGAGAATGCATGTTGGCCATCAAAGGACCGAGGATATTATTTCGAAAGGAAGCGTTGTACGGAGCTTCCTTGCGTTTTTTTCACATGGTCTAGGCAAACATTACTAAGCTGCTCAAAAGCAGAGCCAAGAGCGTTCAACGCTATGGGCAAAAAGCAGTACTTTGACAGCAGACCGAAGCCCCCTTCGTAGTCGGCTGCTCACGAAAAAAGACACGGAATTTTTGTTGAGTTGTGTTAGAGTTTACGTCAAAACTGGGCGAGTTTTCTTCTCGTTACGCACAAAATCCATCAAAATTGGCGCTGCTGAGCAGTTTCAGATGGGAGAAATCTTAAAGCTATAAGACACGTGCATGCGTAACCCTTTCACTTGCGCTTGTGGATAAAAAAAATTGATTCCCTGCGCGGTTCCCTTAAAAAATCTAACCACGTGCTTTGATAGGCGATCGCCGTCCAGAGATGCCTTCACATATCTTCATTTGTGTTTTCCTGACGTTGTTCTGTTTCTTTTCTCCCCAAAAGCAATTATTTGTGCTATTAAATGACGGTTAACAGCCATAAAACACATATGGTAGTCCGGCGCTCCGCGCGTATATATAACGTTTATTCTGCCTTCCTCTTTCCTACGATGCTGCCTTAGTATTTCGAGCCGACGAGTCCATGAATTCGTGCTCAGGATATAGAGTCGGCTTTCAGCTGATACACACCCATGTTTATATCCCTGACACTCAATTTAATAGTGAATGAGCGTGACCCTTCTCGTTTCCACGAAGAATTGTCCAACAATCTATGTAGCCAACCACACACTACCACTTGATCTTTGTTTCACTCACCATGTTTCTGTTGCATGATAGTGCTTGTAACGGCCCTATTTGTGTTGTCTCAATTACATATGTTACTTTCTTCTGAGGACGATGGGATGGCGACTAGTGTGTGATAATAACGGCGGGACGACGAATATATAACGAAAGATGTATGACGACGATGACGTGGTTACCACGGCAAGCCGAGAGTCTGATTACGAAGCTGGATCCGAGTGACGATAATAGCACTAAAGAAAGAACACGGGATTACGCTAGTAAAAAAGAGGAGTGCGTACTTTCGCTATATATTAAGGCATCCATTAAGGGTATATATACGTCACGTTTACCACGGACATTAAGGCGCACAGACTCAGAGTAAGAATGTACAACATATGTGCAACAAGCAACGATAAGCAAGAACACACGACCACCACGCCACCACGATGACAGCACGGCCACCACGGCATTACGTCGGCGGTCTGACAATGGAGGCAAGACAGCGACTGTCTGGCGATGATGGTATGAGAAGGGAGGCATAATCACGATTGAGTGACGACAGTATGCTTACAGTTACTTTGACGAAGTAAGAGGGACCCCGACGGAAGAACGAAGCCAGGATGAGGACAACGGCATAATGACAATTGGGTGAGGTTAGTGAAGGGATGACGATGATAAAACGATAGCGTGGCGAGGACGACTGTGTGACAACGATGGCGTTGTGATGGTCCGACGAAATTCGGATGACAAAGCTGGAAATACGGCAATACAATGACCAGGACGGTATCACGACCCTGAACACATACTTAGTGACCCAAGCTATTAGACAAGCTACATGGACCAATGGGTCAGATTAGAAGGCGAGGTGACCACAGCATGACGAGAGTAAGATCACAAAGCCGGAATGACGACGACGGAACGACCGCGACGTCATCACTGTGGCCGCGTGACATCGAATGAAGGACGACTTTATGACGATGATGGCGTAAGGACGACAACATGATGATTGGCGGATAACAAAACTGGAATGACGACCATCAAACGAGCACGACGGCTATCAGGACCGCAAGCTCATGCATACTGGCTCAAGCTATTATACAACTTTGGCCACTGGGTTGGGGTAGAAGGCGTGACGACGATGGAAATGACGAGAGTAAGATCACGAAACTGGAACGACGACATTATAATGACCAGAACGCCATCATGACGAGGAGCACAAACCTTGTTGCCAAAGCAGGTAGACAATTTGGGTTAATGGGTGGGCGTAAAAGGCTAGCTAGATAGATAGATAGATAGATAGATAGATAGATACATGGATAGATAGATGGATAGGTGAATAGATAGATAGATAGATAGATAGATAGATAGATAGATAGATAGATAGATAGATAGATAGCCAGGCAGGCAGGCAGGCAGGCAGGCAGGCAGGCAGGCTCAAAGCGGCCAAAGTAGGTAAAAGATGCTACTTGCAAGAAATGAAGAATAAGAAAAACAAAACAAAATTATATCACCCAGGTAAGAATTATCTTCGCATACTCACCTCCCCGCAACCGACGAAATCACCATTATGAGCGCTACTTCTTAGCCCCGCTATTTTAAAGTTCTTACAACCTACTTATAGCAAACTGCGGCTGAAAGCGTCCATGCCTTGCTTAGCCGCGTATAAAAAATGCATTTCAACTTGAAGCCCATGCTTGACTTGATCTAAATAACGCCTGTCGTGAATGCACTGAATAAAACGCGACAAGCATCCTCCGCACGTTCACGCCAAGCGTCACTTAGAATAAGTGAAGCGTGGCCTCGAATTTAGAATGTCTTTCAGAATACGTGGGTTAGTATCCCATTCTCGTGAAATCCCAGAAATTATGAAACCTTGCTGCTGAGAGCCTGGCCAGCTCGGGGTATTGATGGCTTCGATGTAATAAATAAGGTGTCCTCTCTGAATCAAATATTTACGCTTCCCGCGACAGAAAATGCCCACCTCTGCCCTTTACATGCATCATTGACTTATGCATGCGGTATCTCTCAAATGGACTTGCAGTGCTCAAAAATGATACAAAGGTGTGGATATTCAAACGCACCACGACGCAATGACGCAATAAAATAAACCCCCTTCGTTATTCTGGCTCAGCGAGGTGCGTTGGCCCCTTAGGCAGCCGACCATCTTGTCACTCAAGGATTAGCGTAAGAGAGTCATTACGTACAGGAGAAGGCAAACCAGCATGAAACGTTCTTTGCGTGGGAGCCTTGAGATCAACCGTACCTCTTACCCGTGATTACATTCAACGTCTGCTAGACGTGTGAAGACGAACGAGCAACGGCAGCAAGATACACACACGCAAGAAAAATAATATAAGGCATGCCAGCGGAAAGACTATCTCTGTAATAAGAGCTTTGTCTGGAAGTTCCAGCCAGTGCAGTGTGGCGCCCACATAAGAAGAGTAATCCTTATCTTGTGACAGGTGCATTAGAGCAGCTTATTGTAGAAATCCCGGTTAATTACGGAATGGGCGAAGGGTCTGAGCTCGGGCGCGAACAGGAAGACGTTGTTTCCACATAGGCCAGCATTACGTGTTGAAGGAAGTGGATTCAACGGAGAGGAAGTTGGCAATAGTGGTGCTGTGTGACTATATTCAATGAATGATTACCCTCGGAATTCTTCCCCGTCTTTGACCAGTAACACATCACACTCTATCATTTTGGTTAATTGTGCAATGCACGGCTATGTAGAAACAAAACTGTACCATACAAAACATATTCAGGGTCCTCTTGAAAAATGATAAGGAATACTAAATCATTGATTTCAGAGGGCTCATTATTTCTGCGTGCTCTATATAAACGGGCTCAAATGCTTCTCAAGCATATCTGTATCGGATTCTCCGTAGAACCCAGAGCATAGCTTTTAAACATTAACGCTGCTCTTCCTTAACCTCGGATAACTGAAGAGGACGCTTTAACCACTTGTTCATTCTTGGTACCTTTATTTTTATCAGTAGTGGCTTGTTATTTTATTTTAGCACACGTTCGCCTAATGCAAAAGCGAGTAGCCAGAGTAGCCGAAAGACGTATTATTTGCTAAATATTATACAAGAAAAATATGTGTTTCTACCACTCAGTAATGCATTCGTTATAGGCCGTTAAAATTTGTCTCGAAGCTTTGCGTGATTTTTACTCATCTTAGTCACCATTGCGCATAGTTTGAGTATTTCACAGCGGCACCCAATACGAAAAAAAAAGCTTGCTTGCAATCAAGGCCGAAATCTGCCCTTGTTCGTCCGCTAAAATTGTGACAGCATAAGGGGACAGCAGAGGTACTCGGCCACAAAATCAATCTAAGGACTTTTTATTTCACATACTGTCCATCCTTCCTGGGATTATAACAGGAAGGACAAGTATAATGGTACGAGTTTCGAGCAACAAATTGTATATAAATAAAACATTACAAATGCAAATAATTCAAGGTATGGGTAAAACGTACAGTTATCAAGAATAATATGATGTAAAAGATGAGCCAAACCACTTCAAGATAAAAATTTGTTAGCACATGTAATAAAAAATACGTGATCAACATCATGAACACAATGCACTCATGCATATGATGCATCAAACATAACCTCAATGTCGGTTGAAAAGCACTTATAGATGAAAGGGTGCACATTTTAAATGTTACAAAATCGATAAGAACGATAAAAAACAGTAATATTAGGTAGCTAGTAAAGTATGCAACATTATATGTGTTGCCTCTGGACCTTAATTACCTGACCACCGTACAGCAGTTCGCTTTCAAAATTGTGCACCAGGCACAAGCACGCAAGCTGATATGCTGGATGAGAATTTACTGATTGATAACGCTTCCACACGAAAGAAGGCAGGCATTCCATGGGTTGCTTTTCCCGCATTAACGCTGTCAAGAGAATGAACACTGTGCTCGCTCCTTTAGTCAATCATTGATTTCGTTTTAATGTGTGAGTAAGCGCCAATTCTAGTTCTGCAGTAAGCCATTGCCGTAAAACTGGCTCGCAGAAATGTCATCACGCCGGGAGATGGTCTGTACAGAGCTCAAATGAACAGCGCGCGTCCCGGGAACGACAAAATAGACAGTTTTAGTTACACGCACGTAGAGGCTTTGCGTACGTAGAGCTTCTACGTGTAAGCAGTGCGCATGCGCAGAACGTAGCGGCCGCGCGCTGGTCTCACGGACGTACGTGAGATTCGATTTTTTACGTGCGTTTCTTGCGAACGTAGACAGCTTCGCGAGGGAGTTTCGCGAGATCACGAACAAGCGATAGCGTGCTGAGCGCGCGCAGATGGCTTGCATGGAAACACGGCGACAGGATGACTGGTCATCTATTTCATTCCATGTCAACGATGACAGCAGATAACGCTTGCACAACACACTTCCGGGCATTGCGGAGACGATGACCGGCAGGCATCAATGCACATCACTGGCTTCGCTGAAATACTCATCTTGAATTGTTCATATTTCCCGATAGATGTAGCTACGTGGTGCGTCACGTACGTCTAGCTAAAAGCGTTTCAGATGGCGTGCACGTAAGGTACGTAGACTGTTCACGTTTGCGTACGTGAAGTCTCCACGTACGTGTAACTAAAACTGTCTAATCTGAAAAGCACCGGCGCCGCTGTTGCGTAGTGTTTCCCCAACGAGTCTGCAAAGTGGCATGTTTGCTAAAGGGTATGATAACTAATGTACTATAAAAACGAGTAAACTGATCAAAAATGTTACCGGAGTCTTGAGCTCGTTTACGTATTTCACTCTATAAATAAAACCGTCTAGGTTCTCTAGAGTGTTTCTTCGTGGGCTTTCCTTCTCCTGTATGTACTTGTTGAAAAGGCAGGGAAGCCTAGCTTTTGTAGTGCACTCTAGTATTTCTTACAAAATGAAAAGTTGCGCAGCATTTCGCAAGCAATGATCACGCGCATACATGCTAGATTTAGAGCCTTTGCGACGAATCCACCATAATTCGCAGTGCAGAAATTTGAGACACCCGTCGCGATGCCACCTCCCACACATGCAAAGTGAAAGTGTCGTCCTATTAAACCAAGATGCATCCAAAATCTTACCCGTACGGGTGCTAGTATCGACTGGATTGCCCTTTCGGCTATCTTGAATGTCATTCAGAGCCGTTCACTTTGTGAACTCTTTTTTGTCAACTGCCACGATGCTTTGCACTGTGTGATCTGCGCATATAAGTTGGGAGAGCTGCGCAGCCCCATGCTGACACGCTTGGCAATTACAGTTGCAATTCGCTCGTCACGCTAAGCGAAGTACAGGGTCGACCACTCTTAGTACGAACACGGCGCCGCGTGGCCGCTCTCCACGGAGCGCCAGTGCACACGGCGCGGCCGCGCATCGAAGCTAAGAGGCGCAGGCGCACAGGGGCTTGGGGGCGGGGCTTCGTGTCGTCTGCTAAAGCGCGCGAGCGAGCCGTGTTTGTTCCGTCTGTTGTCTGCTAAAGCACAGCTCGTTCGCGCACTTTAGCCGACGACGCGAAGCCCCACCTCCAAGCCCCTATGCGCCTGCGCCGCTTAGCTTCCATGCGCGGCCGCGCCGTGTGCGCTGGCGCTCAGCGCAGCGTGGCCACGCGGCGCCGTGTTCGTACTAAGAGTGGACGATCCTGTATATTTACCGTAAGTTTGGGGTCTCGAAAAACCACTTCCTTAAATTATATGACATATTCACGCACTCCGCTACCGGTCCTCACAAATTCTGTAAGGAAAACCATATTGATAAGTTGAAATCTCAATCTAAAGCCATAAATTCAAGTTGTTACTTTTCCAAACTGGATAAAATTATGATTGTATAAAAGGCCCCGAAACATTACCAAATAACGACTGGGCGCTCTTGGCGGTCCTATCGTTATTACCTAGCATTTCGCACATTTTTACGCCATGACAAGGAAGAACCAACTATCCCCAAACCAAGTATTGATAAAATGACGTATGACCAGCGCACAATCATTTACTTTTGTCAGAATGTTGCCAAATTGATACCAAAAAATCTCACCCTACGGGCAACCATGGTGGGATGCGAAAGCATCGCGGGGTGCGCATCGAGTTTCCGTTTCGTTTCACTTGGCAACACAACCCAATAAAAGAGTGAGAGAATGTATTGAGAAGAGAGGAGACGTTTGTACGGGGTCCGACGGCCGCGTTACGCTGACGTTCGTTCTGGACGCTCCCGACCTTGCCCAGGTTGTCGAACCACAGCCGGTCGCACACGTTGCAGCAGTGCCCGAAGCTCCGATAGAGGAAGTCGCGCTTGAAACGCGCGTCAGCACCGAAGCCCGGACGTTGCAATGGCCTCGAACGTGTTGCTGCTCTGGCCGCAGACTCGCGTTGCCTCATTGCTTCGGGATCGGGAGCTGCCGCTCGACGCTGCCGTTGCGCTTTGATTTTCCGAGCCCGGAGTTCAGGGTCAGCTTGATAACGCTGACGTTCCACTTCGGCCTGCTAGCCCGTGTTGCTTCCGTAGAAGTTTCCTGCCGACGTTGACGTTCACCTTTGGCTTCCCTGGCCCGAAGTTGAGGGTCCGCTTGCCGACGCTGACGTTTACGTTCGGCTTCCCGAGCCTTCCTCGGCTCCGCGGCGGTGGTGCCGCCGCTGCAACTAGCGGCGACGTTGACGTTGTTGGCGTTTCGCACATCGTTGCACAGAGAGAGAAAAACGGAAGCACAGCGAACGCGCGCTTTATACTGCGCCGCGACACTTGCGCCGCCTACCGGCGTACCCTTAGAGAGAGAGGAAGCAAGTGAGAGAGAGAGAGAGAGAGAGAGAGAGCGTTATACACAATGATTTGCTGCGCCGCACCTGTGGCGGAGAGGGGGAGAAGGGAGGAGAGCGCCCACCTGCGTAGGAGAGGAGAATGAGGGAGAGTTGCGCATGCGCAGTATGGGTGCCGACGCCGCAGAACGGACACTGCCCCGAGCATAAGATGCTCTCGCATCTAAAATAAGAGCACGTGACAAATGATTTCATTGATTTTCGTTAAATCGCCTTTGGGACAAAGAGCACGCCTTTTATCCGGACGTAATTTTGATACAGGCAAAATCAGCAAAGCTAGAGTGGACTAGTTTTTTTCCTGTTAACATAAGGAGCAATTCGTTCGCTTAGATACGCCGCCTTAACTTTGCTTCCTGTGAGTAATGGTGGGAGTCACTATATACTTAAAAGCAAAGCGTCTGCTCACAATAATAAAGGTTATATTGATATCCCTGAACGGGGCGCGAAACGGAGAAAACGGCGACATAAGGGGGGGGGGGGCGTGATTTCGGTTGCTCCTGCAACAACCTTATGGCGGTAAGAGTGGTCAATGGTGTAGTGCGTAAGATGTAGTGGCACGCGATTCCAATCCTTTCATACGTGATGTTTAAGGCCGTATTGCCTCTGCACTTTCCTCAAGGACCATAACTGCACTCTGAGCATAAAGAGGGCTCAAACCGGTCGGGTCTGCAATTTTGCGCCATCATACTTACTGTTCATATAATGCCTGAAATTGAACTGAGGCGAACATAGCCAAGCAATAATTCAACCGATCAACCCCGTTAAGCAGTGTTTATCAATTGATAAATAAGCAAATAGTTTGCTAATAGAAAAATAAATATCGAAATTCAGAGAAATAGAAGTGCACAGGATAATAATTTCTCACGTGTTGCTAGCGACGTTGTCACGTCGGGAGTGTGCACGCGAGCGTGTTCCAGAGAATGAACGTGCTGTCATTGGAACACACCATAATGCCCTAATTTTTCTTTGAAAACTTTGGTTACGTAACCAGCGCATTATGGCGGAGCAGAACCATCGGGTCTGATCGTGGAGAAGAGAAATTTCAGAAGTTATGGACCGCACTATGACCAGAGGAACGAAAATGACTAGCTGCAACGCTAGGAGACAAGAATGCAGCAGTATGCATTAGTGATTAAGCTAGGGTCAACGATTTATTATTGAGAGAAAGATTATAATGCGTAAAATATTTACCTTATGTAGAGCACCACAATGGTTGTCAATGTAAAATGGAGCTCAAAGCAATATAGGCTATATATTGCCATCGAAAAAATTGTGAGGTTTGCAGTGACACACCACGGAGTGTATCAGCTAATGGCAGAAGTAACATTTATCCTAAAAATAAACACTGTTATCATCACGTAGCCGGCATAATAAAACCTGGTGTGGGCGCTGTATGTAAATAGGTTTAAAATGACGCCAATGACTATTGTGATGACAACGACGATGAAGACAATAAAAATAGCAATAATAATAATTATTATTTTTATTTCGGTCTGTGTGTCTCATCGATATCTTTTTCATTTACCGTTTGTATCATGCTTATGGCATGTTTCTACAAGCCAATTGAGGCTTAGACCGGCCTATTTGTGTTTCTGTGTATTTTTTGGTGAATAAACATTATTCAAGCATTTCAAACGCTTTCACGGTATCCTCATGTACCCCGAACACCTCACTTGTATCAAGTTTCGTATTCCGCGCAAGGTCACCAGAGTACACAGACCTTTCCATGTTGCTGCCTGTCACCACCAACACTCAACCCTCCACAGAATACAGAGTCTTTATAACGCCCACTTTCATGACCTTGATATTTTTCACAACTCTCTGTCTTTGTTCTTCTCTGAGCTTTCCGTTGTTGTGTCTTAGTTTCGCATTTTCTTCAGCTTCGCTTTTCCTCCTTCTTATTATGCATGCATTTTGCGCCTTTGGTTACATGTATGTACACTTTTCTTTTCAAGATTGTTATTTTTATTCTTTTTTTAGTGATATTCCCCTGCTGTATTTCTTTTTCTATGTATACGTGCGCCAGCACCTAGACCTCACGGTTGTTCCTGGGCACGATAAATAAATAAATGATTGATTGATCATTATAATTAGTGAGATATTATTGAGATATGGCATTACCGTCTTAGGATTCTGCTCGGATCGTTGAAGATGCAGAGTAGACAGGATTATAAAAAATAGTCTTTAAAATGTTGCCTCTAATTCCCAAACAGTAACAGCTGCAAATATCTTCCGTGAACTCGGTATTTAATTTTCAATCGTTTCTCGTTGAAAGAGTTCTCGTAAAACGCTGTTGAAATTGAGCTTTCAAACAAAAAATACATCCGCAAGGGAACTTCATAAACCCGTCCGCTATGTGGTTCCTCATTCATCGACAAGGTATGCGGCGGCCAGACGCTGTGCTTATGTTGCGGACATGTTTAACAAGTTACCGATTGAAATATTTAACGCTACTTCACAACGCATGATGAAAAAATTATTGAGGGAGTTATGGTGATACTACCTTCCACAGCACTTTTGCATCGTCATTTTTACTGCTTTAACTTCGGTTTCAAGTAGAATAACCCAATGTTATCTTATTTTTTTTCTGATCATTTTTTTTCTGTCTTTGTGTTTCACCGATATCTACTTCATTTACCGTTTTTATCATGCTCATGGCACGGTCCTACAAGCCAATTGAGGCTTAGACCGGCCTCTTTGTGTAGCTGTGTATTTTTGGTGAATAAACGTTATTATTATTATTATTATTATTATTATTATTATTATTACTATTATTATTATTATTATTATTATTATTATTATTCCCACAGCATGGCGCCTAGTAAGGACGCATGATTGCTCTGATCGTGCCCTTTTTGAAAACGGTAGTTCTGTCGCTGCGCAAGGTAGGAAAAACGTGCACATGCGAAGTGTGTAACCTGGCTAGACGACGAGCAGGACCTTTCCAAATCCGGATCGCGCTCATTTTGTTGAAATTTGTGTGACTTAACACAGCTGCGTATTAAGCCTAGCAACAACGACCCGACGGCGTGCTCCCCGCAGCTTTCCTCTTTCCGAACTGGTTCTTGTGCCCCACTAGGTGAGCTGCGCGGCGACAGCTTCGCGGCGACGAAGTGCTGGGGGGGTCTTGTTCCTGAGCGAAGTTTCCCGACTGCAAGAGGAGAAAGAACGCCTTCGTAAGGACCATTCCTCAGGCCTGGAGCAGCAGACCCAAGTCGTCGCTTCCCTTCGAATGGAGGTTCGTTCGAACGAAGGTCGAACGGAGATCGCGGCGTGCAACTTCGAACGGAGGTCGCGACGCGTAACTGCCGTGCCTAAGTAGACGCCTGTCGACTCCGCAAGGTCTTCGACCTCTACTTCTTCTACTTCTGCCTCAGCGCGACCTGATGTACCCGTATTTCAACGCACAGCTTAAACGAGCTGCAGTTTCCCCACGCGATCGATTTCGCTTCCTCCGCGGAAAAAGCCCCCGACACTAAACAAACTAGCAAGAGCCCTGCCTCGTTTGGAACCCTAAAGACTTCGAGGTTATCTGTAGCACAACGGCCGCAACGACCTAAGGCTATATTTGTTTCTAAGTTGAGCTCAGAAACAACCTCAAGGTAGTAGCGTACTTTTGCTGTTGACAATTGACTGGCATGTCTTCGGCGCTACGACACAGAAAGTGTACAGAAGTGGATTTGGCTAGAACTAACCGAAGCGCGCTGTGAGAAAGTGTTAAATGGATGCTATAATGTACACCCGAATCTTTCCCCTGTTTTGCTTGATGAGGTAATCTCTTCTATAGCAAGCACAGAGTAATGCTTCTTAGCGATATCTGTACACCTGGACTTCATTGAAGCAGGCTTAGATATTCTTATTATAATCATTACATAGAGAAGAAATAGAAGCCGTTCTTGGGCTTTCTGTCCTTATGTGCCCTTCAGCAGCTAAATAAAACCGCTAATTAATGTGATAACGTCTTAGTCATTCGCATCTCGAATGCTCAAGTTTTAGATGTATCTCGTTCTGACATGTCCCTTGTGCGTAACGATAAGTTTCATCTGTTACTGAAGATAACTGCCTCTGTGCCTGCCCTGAGGCAGAGCTCTTCCAGTAGCCCAAATGAATCCTCTCGCCTTGCTTTCAAACGAGGGGATTATGTTGCTTTTATGATTTCTTGACCACCACTGATCGGTCACAGGTTGCAGACAAAAGCACTGTTGTTGACCAAGTAGATCGGTTTACAGAGCTTGTTTTGAGCAGTACGCGCAGGTACATTTTCCAGTACAGACCTAAACGTTCTAACAAACCCCACTGGTTCTGATTAGATTATGGGGTTTTACGTGCCAAAACCACGATCTGATTATGAGGCACGCCGTAGTGGGGGACTCCGGAAATTTGGACCACCTGGGGTTCTTTAACATGCACCTAAATCTAAGTACACGGGCGTTTTCGCATTTCGCCCCCAACGAAATGAGGCCGCCTTTGGCCGGGATTCAATCCCGCGGCCTTGTGCTCAGCAGCCCAACACCATAGCCCCACTGGGTCTAGTCTGAACTTATGAATGTCCTAAAGCATAAAGATAGCGCACACCGAATATACGGAAGTCCTGTACCTAATAAGCGCAGAGAATACCACTTTTTTCGGGCTTTCTGTGGGAATACCACTTTTTTCGGGCTCTATAAGTGGGAACACAAATCCTATATTGCATTGTTGGAAAAGAGCGCAACCGACCTACAAGTGGAATCTTGGAAGTATATCCGCCAGCGCTCTACTAAATTTCGAGAGTGTTTTAGCCTGCTCGACTCTGAAGGAGTAGGAGTCCAAGCAGTCTCGGTTCGTTTGGCTACCCATTTCTCGTCCTAGTATAAAGCAGGCTTTATTACTGGTGTCAGTCAGCGGCACACGGCGGTTTCTGCAACTAGTTCAGTGTTGTTTGACGGAAAGCTCGTCCACGAATGCCTGAAGGGCTTGAAGGTTTCCCTGCCTGTGGCATTGATGGCATCCCCCTCGCATTTCTGAAAGCTTGCCGCAGCATATTTGCTCCAATATTGACATCCCTATTTCATAACTCTTTAATACTTCCACTATCCCTCACATGTGAACCACTTCGCGTGTTTTTCTTGTATTTAAGTCTGGCTGTAAATCCGATGCCTCGAGTTATCGCCAAATTTCTCTTCTCTGTGCCCTTTCTAAGATGTGAGCCTGCTCTTCACAACATATTGTCTTTTACTGTGAGGAACTCATTCATTCACAATCAGCATGGATTTCTCACCAGCCCCTCCACTATCACAAACCTATAAAGCTTTATGGCACAGATCTACAGGGTGGTACTTCGAAGGGGGCAAATTGACAGCTTTTACTATGACGTTAGCACAGCCTTTGATGTACTAAGCCACTCACTGCTGCTGATCAAGCTTGCACACTTTGATGTTGACTGGTCAGTTGTCAGTCTGTTGCGCGGTTTTCTTGATGGATCTTGTTATGTTGACTTCAATGGCCAAACGTCTTTCTACGTGGCAACTAGCGGCTTAGCTCAAGCATCAACAATAGGACCACTTCTTTTAAAAAATTTTAATACCGACGTTTATTCCGCTCTTCGGAACTTTTCTTTCCTTCTTATGTCGATAATATCAAGACTTTAAAGAAAATTCGCACTGTTGATGATTGTCGCACCCTGCCGTTGAACTAGCTTTATTTGTATAAATGGTACAAAGATAACCTTATTGTGAATGCGGCTAAGGCCAAAGTCATGAATTTCACACGCAAGACGTATTTTCGCAAAGCATTTCTCCTTCTTATTCTGTACATGTACCGTTGTTTAAGGTCTTTGAGTTCAGTGATCTCGGTGTACTTTTTGATACAACCTTACACTTTTCTGCTGACGCTAAACGCCTTGACATGCGTGGTATGCGCTCGTTTTTCTCTGTTTGCAGACTAATGAGGGAATTTAAGGCTGCTACACCTTTCCGCAACTTGGATAAACCTATGTTTTCCTCAACTCGAATATGCGTCGGTCATGTGGAATGTCTTTTCCAGATCCAACAAGTGACTAACAAGTAAAGAAAAAGTTTCTAAGCATATATCATCAACGCTTTGCTGACGTGGACGCTGGACCTTATTCAAACACTCTTGGATAATTGTCATTGTCCTTATTTCGCTGCCGATGTAATCGCGCAGACCTTCTGTTTCTCCTTCACGGTATCCTCCCACCTCCCGAACTTCTCAATTGTAACACGTTTCGTATACCACGCCAGATCACCAGAGAACGTAGAACTTACTATGATCCTGCCTGTAATCACCAAAACTTGACCTTCCACAGAAGACAATGTTTATAGCGCTTATGTTCATCATCTTGATATTTTTCATAACTCGCTGTCGTCGTTCTTTTCCGAGCTTTGCCTTATTGTGTCGCATTGTTCAATTGCCTTTCTCCTCCTTTTTCTTTCCTATTTACATTGCGCTTTGGTGTAATTACATGTGCACTCTTCTTTTCACGAGTGTTCTTTTTATTCTCTGTGAGTTTTTTCTAACTATATTCTCCTGGAGTACTTTGTTTTTTTCTTTTATATTTAATGTATGCGTGCGCCAGCACTCAGACCTTAGGGTTGTTACTGGGCACGTGAAATAAATATGAGTGATTGATGAAGTGATTTGATTATGATGTGCTAACTGTATAGCAATAAGCTTGTACGATTAACATAATTCCACACACTGGCGATGGAAGTGCTGCATTTCCGCGTCAATACTGTATTGATGACCTGTCGAGAGAATGATAATAGTGGAGCGAAGGATGAACAGGTCAGGAGACCTCTGGCACAGATGCGGCATCGGGTTCGTTGGGGCGGAAGTCAGCGCAATGATTACCTCTACATAGAACAGCACCATATAGGCGCTTGCGCTCTTATGTAATGGCAGGTATTACCAGCAGAAGTGTGCAAGACATGCGGAGGATAATAACCATTCCAAGACGCACACAAACGAATCAGCAATATATTCAGTTAAAGCAAGGATCTTAACAGTTATTTTTGTGACAATTACAAATTTGTGGTGAATGGCGCCGCATAATTTGCCCCTGCCATCTCGAATTATGACTCAGTGTTCTTAGGGCCTCAATTTACTTTTCTGAAAACAGCTTAAGCTTTGCAGAAAAAAAAGTTTGCAATCTGCCGCATCGAACCCTAAGTTTCCCTATGCGGGTAGTCAAAATTCGAAATATATTTTGATTACGGATATAGACATATTATATATGATGTGTTGTGTCTTTAAATAAGGAAAACGTTTGTAATACAATTGATGCACTGTTTGTTATTCAGGCGGAAGCCTCCTGATAAAATGAAAAGCACAAATGAACATCAGCGATGCAGTCAACATGCAGAACGTCGCGTCAAACGTGTTAGCGCACCACTTAAAATGCCATTTTTGTAAGTGAGCTGTGTTCGTAGTAAGTTAGTTGCTTTTCCACATATGGAGACGTGCTGACGGAAAGGACTGGATACAACGCTGGAGCACAATATGTACACGATGAAAGGCACACAATGTGTGCTGTGTAGTTCAGCCGTGCTGGCCACCTTTTGTTTCCGCACTGTACGTCTAAGTATATCATTTTAGTACATTGTTTCTATGTGTGCACTTCTGCACAGATTTATGCTCCTAATGTAGGTGCCCTCAATCGCAGCCTCTGGAAAACACACAAATCGCATATATATTAGTACCGCTAAAACATATTCACGTTCATCGCTTATTTAGCAGCGCAGATATTGAGTTTCTATTCTGTGGAGAAAAGTGCAATCAACTATTTGCATATAAAGAGTCCATGTCGTGATAGCAATAATTTTCTCCGAAGCTATATTACATTCCTACAATGCGTGCCACCCTTTGGCCGATAACACTGATAGCAGCGACACGGTGTCGTGCGACTGAAGGAGGAAATAAAGAACGTGTATAGAATGAAAATGATCTGCACAAAATCATGATCATGATCAGCAGCAGTCTAGTTTTATGTCCACTGCAGGGCGAAGGCCAGTTACCCCTGTCTTGCGCTAGCTGATTCCAATTTCTACCTGCAAATTTCCTAATTTCATCACCCCACCTAGTCTTCCGCCGTCCTCGACTGCGCTTCCCTTCTCTTGGCACCTATTCTGTAACGGTGGAGAATAGCGTGCCTAAAAAAGCAGTGTCTCATATACCACGTGTATATATATATATATATATATATATATATATATATATGTGTGTGTGTGTGTGTGTGTGTGTGTGTGTGTGTGTGTTTGTGTGTGTGTGTGTCTAATATATGTCTCATATACCCTGTTGCACAAGCATCAGTACATAAAGTGAAAAACTTGTGTTTGGGAACTGCGCATTTACACTGCTTTCTACTACTGTTACGAATCAATATAGAAGTCTTATTGTTCAAGTACAAATACCAGATTGGCTGAGCCTTTCGCATCGCAATGTGATGGTGACGCTCAAAATCCGAGAAACATTAGCTCGTATTATGAGCGCCTCTTCGGGAGGAGATAAGTCGACGTGAGGGACGATAATTGCGTGCTCAACCTTCCGGTTTCCCGGGTGTCGCGCGGATGATGGTGAACGATCACCTTTCACTAAAGGAGCCTCTTGAGCACGATGGACAGCAACATAGCGTCGCTGGACGGTAAGCCCACGCAAGAAAGTCATGAGCATAGAAGACATACGTTCAATTGGGGCAAAACAAAAAAAAATAATACAGAGAAGATAGACAGTGTATAGAAGACAATGAGAACCGGACCAAGGCGATATTGCGAGGCGGCTGAGTAATGAGCGAGGAGCCCGTGGTCTCTTGCCCGATGGGATAGGGCGCGCCATTCGTCTATGACAGTGCGACACATTAAAAGTCAATTAGGGCATCGCCAAGCAGCACCTAGGGAGCCGGTGACGCGCGGAGCGCCCAAACAAAGAGGTGGCAGCTATCAGACTGAAGCGGACGGTCTCGTTATCCTCGACGGGTGGTTGCGTACGGAGAACGAAGGTGCGTCACTTCACCGGACCAGGGACATAGAGAGTCCAAAGCTTTGGGGTTGAGAGTGTCTAACGGAGTCTGAACAACGACAGGGCATTTATGCCTTTGGTCTACAAGTTATAAAAAGAGAGTGATGGTGACCCTCAGAAGTGGCAGGAAGAGACTCTCTCGGCATAATGAAATATTCAGTCAGTTCTGTACGGTGTCACACATCGATGTAACAAATGTAGAGGTGCATGTTTGTTATTAAATGCAGGCACACAATACATATAGTCATGGCGCTCTTTGGCCACATCTGGCCCTTGCGCCAATAATACCCTATAATCGTCATCATCACAATACGTATTTGTTTTGGACGCTGGGGCCGCAAAGGCACGTACAAGCTTTAGTGAGAGAAAAGTAATAAGGTGAGCCTCGGATTCGTTTATTTAGCCATTTACCAACAAACGTGCAACTAAGTACTCATTTTTTAGAGATGAGACCGAAGTGAAAAATGAGCTTGGCCACCATCTATGCGCGATGTGCGATAAGCGTAGATTCGTCCATCGTATAGGTCTAGCAAAAAAAGTTCGGACAATAATTCAGCAATTTTACACGATAATATTACCTGTGAAAAACATTAATTTAGCAAGAAATGGAACACGGTTTGCCGCACAACTTAATAAAGGAAGCTGCTCCCTGCATTCAACTTTTGCCTAGAATAGGAAGCATGCTACTGAGTTGTATTTTAAACGACCATTCTTCAAAAAGAAATAAACGTTTCCAATTTTGTTTTGTTATATAGGTTGACCATTTTTTAACATTCACGGAATTTTTAAAAATAGCCTGTTTCATTCATTACATTTCATTTATTAATAATGACAGCCTTTGCAGGGTATTACAGGAGTGGATGAAAAACATAAGTGTACATGGGCATCAGTTCAACAACTACATCTGACACAATACATAAACAAAAGCACTGGACAAGAAAAACAGCAGAATTAAAGAATACACAAGGTGAGGCAGGGACTTGTGCTATTGTCTAGGTTCGCTGTGGTGTATGAATGGTGCGACGCGATCAATAAAGACGTCAAGAGGAGGAGGAGGAGGAGGAGGAATGAACGTTTATTGCTAGAAACAGCGAGAAAGTGTTCTTTCTTCGCCCTAGGTGGGCGGCTCTCTCAGTCCAGAAAGCCGTTGGCTAATGCCGCAGCCCGGGCCCGGTCCACCAGACTTCGCTGATCCTCCAGGCTCTGTGCCATTAACATTGCCTCCCACGTTTCTTCGGTGGCTTGTATCGTTTCTGAGGCATCATCTTGACTGTTTTTCTCGCGGTGTGGGCACACCAACACCATGTGTTGTAGGGTGTCTGGTACATCACAATATCGGCATAGGTATGAGAATTTAGTGGGATGCATCCGGTGCATGATAATTCCATGGACATATGTATTTGTTTGTAGTCTGCGGAGGGCGGTGGCTTCTTCCTTGCTTAATTTTGGATGTGGTAAAGGATATTCTCTTCTTTCGAGTCGGTAATGTTGCAGTATTACGGCGTAGTTGATGGGAATGTCCTCCACCCTCGTCGATTTCCGGATCCCGTGCGGCAGGAAATCCCGGCTGGTATGTTCTCGGGAGACAGCATGTGCTGCTTCGTTTCCTGCCAGGTGTTCGTGGCCTGGGGTCCATACGACGTAGGTTTCGGGTAGTTCTTGGCGTCTTGATAGCTCTTTTAGAATTTTCACGGCTGCGGCAGAGATTCGGCCTTTTTGTAAGTTTCTACATGCCGTTTGCGAGTCGCTCAAGATGATTGCGGTGTCCTTGCATGTGGCGATGCCGAGGATGATGGCCACTTCCTCCGCCGTTTCTGGATTTCTGGCCGGTATGGTGGCAGCGACTAGCTCATTCCCTTGGTTGTTGGTCACGGTAATTGCGTAGGCTCTTCTACCTGGGTATTTTGCCGCATCTGTATATCTCGTGTTGGGGTTCCTTGAGTATTTCTTGCTTAGCGCTCGAACTCTTGCTTGTCTTCTGTCTTTGTGGTGTGTTGCATGCATGTTTCGAGGTATTGGAGCGACTGAAATAGAGTCACGGAGAAGTGGCGGCAATCGGGCTTTCACGTCTGAGTCTGCTATAAAGTTTTCGCTGTATGCGAGTTTGCGAAGTACTGCTCTTCCTGTTTGAGTCAGCTTAAGGCGTTCCAGCTGGCTGGCCCTGTGCGCTTCACTCATTTCTTCCCAGGTGTTATGGAGGCCAAGTTTGAGTAGTGTCGTGGTTGAGGTCGTACTGGGAAGTCCTAGTGCGCTCTTGATTGCCTTTCTGATGACGATGTTGAGTTTTTCAATTTCAGCTTTCTTGAGGAGTAGATACGGGGTGCCATATGTTATCCGGCTTATAAGGAGTGCTTGGATAATTTGGACGGTTTCTTGCTCTTTAAGTCCTCTTCTTTGAGTGGTTATACGCCTAATGAGATGAGTTACTTGTGTTAGGGTCTTCTGAAGCTTCGGAAGTGTAGCTGCGCCAGAACCATCTTTATGTAGGGTGAGGCCAAGGACGCGGAGGGAGTCAACTTGAGGTATATCGATTCCATTGAGTGTGACGTTGGGATCTGGGTCGACGTAGGCTGGTGGTCTTCCCCGGGTCCTTGCCTTGAGTATAAGTAGCTCTGATTTTTCGGGGGCGCACTGGAGACCGCATCTTGATAGGTACTGTTCTATCAGATCGATTGCCTCTTGGAGGGTAGTTTGCTGTCGGCCGGTTGTCGACGCTTTTGTCCATAACGTAATATCGTCGGCGTATATTGCATGGCTTAAACCTTCGATGTCATCGAGTTGTTGCGGGAGCTTAATCATAGCGAGGTTGAACAGCAAAGGTGAAATGACTGACCCTTGTGGAGTGCCTTTGTTGGGCATTTCGAATTTGTCGCTTCGGATGTTGCCGATGCCCACCGTAGCCGTGCGATCCTTGAGAAAGTCCTGTACGTATTGGTAGGTCCGGATTCCGCAGTTTGTGTCTTGGAGATTCTGGAGGATTGCATCATGCTTCACATTATCGAAGGCTCCTTTTACATCTATTGCTAAAATAGAGAACTTTTGTGGCGTTCTAGGTAGTCCAAGAGGTCTTCCTTGAGCTGTAAAAGTATATCTTGGGCTGAGAGGAGCTGTCGGAAGCCAAACATTGTGTCAGGCATGAGTCCTGAGTCTTCGAGGTATGTGGTGAGGCGATCGTGAACCATGTGTTCGAGAAGCTTTCCAGCGCAGGAAGTCAGGGAGATGGGCCGTAGGTTGCTGATTTGTAGTGGCTTGTTGGGTTTTGGAATCATAATGACTTCTGCGTGCTTCCATTCTGCCGGGAGCTTACCTTCTTCCCAGCAGTTATTCATGTAGTCGAGGAGCCCATTTAGGGCCTTGTCCGGGAGGTTTCGTAGGATCCTGTTGGTCACCTTGTCATTTCCTGGCGACGTGTTACGGGTCAATTTGGCAAGAGCGGCGTGAAGTTCAGGAAGCGTAAAAGGGCTGTCGAGGGTCAGGTTTGGTTCGCCTTTGTACGGTCGGGGATCCGAGACCTTGGGGGCATTGTCTCCGACAAGTTTACGCTTGAGTTCTTCCAAAATTTGTTTCTCAGTTCCTGGATGAGAGTGAATGATTTTCTTGAGGTCATGTCTTTGTTGTGTCTTGGTTTTGGTGGTAGCTAGAAGGGCTCGCAGTATATGCCAGGTCTTCTTTGTGCTGAGTGTGCCTTGAAGTTGGTCGCACAGTTTATGCCAGTTCTGACTGCTGAGTTTATCTCCGTATTCTTCTGCTTGCTTTGTTATGTGGGCGATCCGTTTCTGCAGTTTGCGGTTATGTTTCATCTTTTTCCACCGCCTCAGTAGGCCTCTTCTGGCATCCCAAAGATGTAGGAGATGAGAGTCTACGGCCGGTGTGTCCATTGTGAGTTGGATGACTTTAGTGTGCTTCTCCGCCGTCTTGACCACTTCGGTGAGCCACTCTTCAATATTTTTGATGTTCTCTTCTATGTCATGCTCTCTAAAGGCCTTCCAGTCCGTCAGCCTTGCCGTTCCGGTTCTGCTCGGCTTCTTATGGTGCAGGATTTCTAGCTGAAGGATGTGGTGATCGCTGCCGAGATTTTCTTCCAGTCGGGTCCATTCGGCCTTGGAGATACCTATTGTAAAGGTGAGGTCGGGATTTGTATCCCTGGATACACTGTTGCCTATTCGAGTCTTTAGTTTAGGATCATTCCAGAGTGTGAGGTGATTCTGTTGTGCCGAATCGTGCACTCGCGCTCCTTTCTTGGTCGTGTGCTGGTAACCCCATGCTGTGTGGGGGGCATTAAAATCCCCCATAATTACAAGTTTATGGCCTTTAGATAGCCTTCTGGCTTCCGTGATGAACTTTACAAAGTCAGATAACGGATCCCTGGGTGGACTATATAAGCATAGGACATATAGACTTTGGTGTGTCTTCTTCTCAGGTAGCACTTCCACTAGGGTGTGTTCCACGGTTGTTCCCTGGATTGTGTGATCTTGCGTGGTGAGATTTTTCTTCGTCAGGATGGCTGTTCTCTGAGATCCGGTGTGTGTATCATATCCCTGTATGCGTAGATTGGTCTGATAAGTTTCTTGGATAGCGATGATATCTGGTTGTTCCTGTTTGGTCAGTTCCTGGAGGTTTGTTCTTTTGGTTCGTATAGAGCGACAGTTCCATTGCCACAACTTCATTGGAAGTTGTGGGAATCTCTTCTTGGGATTACTCGCCATCTTGATCAATATCGGTGTTATCGCCCCAGGCCATGGATTCCGGTCTGGCAGCATTATGGAGGTCTTTACGTGCTTTCTTGCGAGCCGTGTCGGTGTTGTTGAGCAACTTTTCTACTGTGGCTTTCGTTACGTGGTTCTGCTTGGCATAGGACATGAAGTTGCTGAGGTCTTGGAGGGTAGCATGGATAGGGGCAAGCTGAGTGGTGATGTGTTGCTGTAGCTGTTGGGTTATTTCCTTTGCAAAAGTGGTCATGGCCTCCTGTATCTGCTTCCGGACCTCCATTGTTACAATTTCCTTGATTCGTTCTTCCGTAAGGGGCGGTGGCATGTTGGGCATTCCTTGAGGTTTCGAGGCTTGATTGGCGGTGTCTTGTTCTTTGCACCTTCGTATGAGCTTGTCAATGAGGGCTTGTTGATTTTGGAGTTGTGCTCGCAGATCTCGTTCGGTTTCCGTGGGTTCTTGTGCTCGTGTGTTTCCCCCTGCAGCGTCTGCATACGTAACTCGCTTTTGTGGGTTGCGGGTACGTGATCCGGACCGTGATCTTGACCGGGTTCTTTCGTCTGCTTGACCGCCTGTTGATTTGGAGTCACTTCTGGATCTTCGTGGACTCTGTAGTGAGGTACTGCTTGATTCGGATAGTGCCGGAAAGTCGGAGTCGGAAGTTGAGTTCCATCTGCGTTGCTGCTCTTGGTTCTTGTTTTCCCAATGCAATCTGATCTTGTACGGTGGTGGATTTGGTTTGAGTTTATGTCGGCACTCCTTTCCTGCTGTCTCATGGGGTTGTTGGCAGATTCTACAGCTGGGTTGGCAGTCATGATCTTCCTGTCGATTTTCCATCCCGCATATATAGCAGAAGTTGATAAGGGGTTTCGGGCAGATATCTTGCCGGTGCCCTAGTTCCCCGCAGGCTCTGCAGTATTGCACGGATTTCCTGTATGGTTTGCAGCGGTAGTCACAGCATTTATATATGATGTTGTATGGGACGTGCGGTCCGTCGAAGTAGATGAGTGCTGTTGACGATCTTCCCAGCATGCGTGCTGCGAGAACCGTGTATCTTGCGGATACTCGTAGCCCTTGAAGTAGTTCTTCTTCGCTCGTTCCTGGCGGGATGTTGTAGATTACGCCCTTGCTGATGCCATCTGGTGTCTTGACATTTGCTTTAACTTCGTAATTGGATCCTCCAAGCTGGATGTTGGTGATCTTGAGGAGCATGTCGTACGCTATGTCTTTGTTTGGTGTACTTGCGATGATTATATTCTCGACATGTTGCACTTGAATCCGGATGTTGTCATAGAAGTCTTTTTGGGACAACTTGCTAGCTCGGCCGATGGCATGTGTCACTGCCACCAATGTCCATTTGGAGAGTTGTAATCCCGCCTTTGGTCTGTAGATGATCTTCGTGTCGTCCACTGGCAAAGGTGGAAGTCTCGGTTTCCTGTAATGTGGCATGTTTCCCGCAAAAGGTTTTGTTGCTCCGGCTTGCTGCGTTCGTTGTTGGTCTGCTTCCTCGGCTGTGGGTTTTATATGCACCTGAGTCGTCTTTCCTCTCCTCTCCCATGTGTGCCATTTTTCCTGGATGTTTATCGCCTTCCCGCTGTTCTCGTCATACGTCCACTCCGCTTCCAGTTGTTGCTGCTCTTGTATCGTCTCCACATGCATTTCAACGCTGTTATTTTCCTGGTTCAGTTCCCGTGCAGTTCTTGCTGTGTCGGATGCGTCAGTCATTGATACTTGGCGGCAGCGCCGAGTCGCTCTCGAAGAGAGCGAGCGGCGGCTCACGAGCGCTCACGAGCCACGGGACACGGGTCACGCGCGTTCGGCTGGCCCCTTACTCTTGTAGGGTTAGCTCCGTTAGCGCGGCGTGAAACCTTCAAACGGCAAAAAATGACGGTAATTCCACGTACCGCTCATAAACTTGATATCCTCCGGTTCCACTTCTCTTGCCGATTCCGTCGATGCCACAGTTTCGATGAATAAAAGCAGGTATCCGGAAAATTGCCGAAAAAAGCAGGAGCCCATGCGAAGTGCGCCAGCACTGCTTAGCCACGTCAAGAGAGTAAGAGCCACGTCAAGAGCCACGTCAAGAGAGTAACTTTTTACAATGGAGTTAGTCAGCAGCTTCTATTCTTTAATAACTCGAGGAAAAAAGCTGTATTTAAAACAGTTATTAACAGAAAGTGGGACAGGAATGTACATACGGCGGCTATGTCTAGATGGTTCATCGGGGTGAACTGTAAAGTACTCTGCTGTATTAATCTTAAGGTGACCGTCATTAGTAGGGAAAGAAACTTCAACCTTTCAACCTTTGTTCTGCCTTCAAGAGTTTAAAGGTTTGCTTGTTTACATAACTCGGTCGGTGAATAGATGCAGCGATATTTATTATATATAAACCGGGAAGCCAGTTTTCGCACTTTTACTATGTTTGCTATATTAGGTACGGTGTAGGGATCCCGCAAAAATTTGTCATATTCAATCACTGGTCTTACTAGCGAGGTATAAGCGAGTAATATTACATCGTGAGTTGTATTGCGGATGCTACAGCTCAGACCCAAATTACCCGATAAGCCTTGGAGCTCGCATTATCTATGTGCGTATTCCAGTGTAGGTCGGAAGTGAAGGTTAAACCGAGGTACGTGTGCAATCGAGGTACGTGTGCTGATGCAATGGTTACCTGCAATGAAGTAAGGTTATTTTATTACGTTTTTCTTTATAGTGATGGACATTATTGCTGAATTGTCCGGGTTTAGCACCATTTGCCACGTGGAGCACCATTTTTCTATTTCTTGTACGCTAATGCTTAGCTTCTCTTGATAACTTGGGGATTTAATTGTATTGTATACGACACGATCATCTGCGAACAATCTTACTGAAACTGTGGTAGATTTTGGTAGATCATTTATGAAAACCAGGAACAAGAGGGGGTCCCAGACACTTCCTTCAGGCACACCTAAGACCACCAGGTCTCACCGGGTCTTATGTTGCAGATAACATAATTCTAGTCCTTGAACTGTGTTATTCAGAGAGGGGGAGATTACTTGCACAAAACATTAAAGCACATATTCAACAAATTAACTAAAATTTACTAAGTATCTCCTTAACTATTTACTCCACGGCACCTATGGCACTTTACGAATTGTAGCCGGTGCGCTTGCTAGGCGTATCCACTTCGATTGAATTTCCGAAATGTCGGCGGTTTGGCGATATTATCCATTGAAGTCACCGTAAAAAGCCACTGTTGTTTCATCTACTTTTTAGGGAACGGCTCTTTTATACATTGAAGCACAAAAGTAACCGGAACGCCCATGTATTTCGTTGCAAACTTTGGGAAATAATATCTCGAAACTGGTGCCAGCCTGGAAATCCATTTCAAGTGGATACGCCTTCAAAGCGCGCCGGCTACAATTCACAAATTATAATATACACCGCAAGATACTTAGTTAGCAAGTTAAGTAGCGAATTCTGTAAATTTTTTTAAATATGTGTTTCGATTTGTCGTGCTAGCAACGTCCGTCACTTCGAATAATACTACTCTAGGACAATAATTGTGCTATTTGCCACAGGCGATTTTTGGAAATTCAATAAAGCTTAAAGATGACCACCCTGTATACCTTCTGCACTCAAACAAATTGCGGCAGAAGCCATCTTAGATGATTATGTAAGTCAATGCGAAGCATGTCTCCCCTGCACGGGGTGCTAATTCCAAACAAACTCACGCCCTCCCAGGAAACGCTCGCTCGAAGGCCGCAAAATGCGGGCCGCGACACCCTGATGGCGTACAATGTAGACGCTACACGCCGCATCAAATTCGCCTTGGACAAAGTGCTTTTGAAAGTACGCGTCTGCGTCCTGGAAATGGTGGTTCTCCAATCGACGCCACGTCGATTCGAGGCACGGACAGTAGGTTTCCCCAGGCGGGCCCCAGGCCATCAGGAATGTAGATTAAGTATTCAATCTAGCGAAACACCAGCAAGTAACAAAATTACAGCACAATGAGTTAAGGGGCACAAAGGATAAGTATAGAGAGGGTAAAACTTGGTAAACAAATACGTAGGTGGTGGCAAGTAGGAAAAATGGCTGCAAATTCAAACGCAGCTGAATGACGAAGCTATTAACGTGTACGCTTAGACCGAAATGAATTCTCGAAATTTGAAGCAGCCGCCTGTTATTGACAATTTCGTATGGGAAGGGAGCTGCAGAATGACAGGACCAAGAAAAGCAGGAGGCGTAGGCATCTTAATTAGGCGAGGCATCAAGTGCAAAAGGGTAAAAGTGACATGTAAGGAGCATTTAATAGATAAGGGGCACATGGGAAAGCGAGAAGACGTGGCTTGTAGTAGCTTACCTGTTAACAGGTAGTGATAGCCGAAATAAAAATAAAAAATCGATTGGATTAGAAACAATATTAATGACTTCAAGAAATCGGGACAGGTGGTATTAGTAGGCGATATGACTGAGCACAAGGAATACTTAAGCGGATCTACTGATTACAACGGTTCTCTAGTGGTGGATCTGTGTGATGAATAAAACCTTATAGTAGTTAACAGGGAGAATAAGTGTCATGGACAGGTAATGTGGCAATGCGGAAGCAGGCAGTCATATAGCGACTACGCCTTGGTGTCAGAAAAGGTCTACGAACAACTACACCAGAGTATAATAGACGCACATGAAAAAAAAACAGCCTGGGTAGCGATCATAGATTTTCACCCTAAAGTTTGGTAGATATACTTACGCAGAAGCCAAACCAATAGCATCTTAATTTATCAGCATGAACGAAAAGCAAATAAAAGACAGCGAAAAAAACATAGAGAGTAAAATGAAGGCATTTCATACAACAGACTGGGGATATAACTGACAGGCGTTATGCAACAGAAGACAGATATGTCAAGAACATTGTCGGATAGGAAAGTGAAAAACACTAACGGTGGAACAAGTAAACAAGTAAAGTTATAGAAGAGTTTAGGCAGGCGTCTAGGGATCATTGAGAAGCGAAAATTTGGGATTACACGAAGAAGAGGTGCTTCGTAGATGGAACAAATACCGAGAAAAAAGAAAGGTCGTAATGAGCTCATGCAAGAGAAAATTAAGGGCACAAATGAACATTGCGTAAATAACATTTGTATAATGGACAAAAGCGCACCAAAAAAATACCGAGGCCATTTAAGATCTCTTGCAGCTTCAACTAAAACTTTGCAAACGGCTATAAGGGATGAAGACGGTAACATCTTCGAACGATATGATGCACTGCAGTACATCGGAGATGTTCTTAGGGATAACTTCGGCACGAAGGAAGGCGTAGTTCAGAGTCAAACAGACTCAGCAACCTGAGAGGTCAAAATATAGCACAGAAAAAGTTTACAGCAAAGCATAGGAAGAAACTGTTGTTAACAAAATGGCCGCAGCAGCCAATATAATGCATCCCAATACAGCTAATCAAAAACCTCCGTCCAAACAGCAAGACACTGCTGAGCAATGCCATAGAACAAGTGATTAAAATGAAGCCAATTCGGGTTGGATGGCGTGAAAGCAAGATGGACCTCATCTACAAAGGCAAATGTGATGCGCATAAGACGAGCTTTTACTGGCCAGTCACAGTAACGTCGGTGATATCCAGGGTGCTCAAAGTTACGCGTTACGGAATTTTTTTCATCGCCTATGGCAGGTAGCATAATTCTTATCGTTGAGCTGGGTTACTCGAACAGGCGGACATTAGTGTCACGAGAAATAAAAACACATACTCAACTAATTAACAAAAATTCATTAATTAACTTCTTAAATAATTTGTTTAGAAAACATATTGCAATTTACGAATTGTAGCCGGTGAGCTTGTCAGGCGTATCCACTTAGAATAAATTTCAAGAATGACACCAGTTTGGAGATATGCGCCATAAAACTCGCCGTAAAAATGCTCTGTTGTTCCACTTACTTTTTTACCAAAATTCTCTTTTATACACTGAAGCACAAAAGTAACTGGAGCGCCCATGTATTTCGTTCCACACATTGGGAAATAATATGGAGTGAGTGAAGTACTAGGAGTGAGGATCAACGGCGAATATCTCAGCAATCTTCGGTTTGCAGATAAGGTTCCCTATTCAGGAACAATCAGGACGAATTCCAACAAATGATTGAGGATCTTAACTGAGTAAGCGTAATAGTGGGGTTGAAGATTATTATGCAAAAGACAAAGATAATGTTCCCTAGCCTGGCAAGGGAACATGAATTCAGGATCGCCAGTCAGCGTCTAGAGTATGTAAAGGAGTGCGTTTATGTAGGTCACTTACTCACAGGGGACCCTGATTATGAGAAATAAATTTACAGAATAAAATTGGGTTGGAGTGCATACGGCAGCCATTCCCAAATCCCGAAGGGGAGCTTACCACTGTAGTTTAAAAAGAAAAGTCATTGCATTCCACCGGTTCTAACATATGGGCAGAAACTTGGAGGTTGGATAATTGGACAATTGTAGCATTGTCAGCTTTTTATTTTTTCTTCGCAATTTTTTTTACCACACCAATCTTTTTAAAATGGGTGTTCTGTGTTTTGTAGGCACACATTACTACTTCGAGCGTCATGTATTTCGTTTTTTTTCTTTGTTGCAGAATATTTATTTATGCTTTGTTTGTTCAGCTTGTTTTCTCTCCTTGTGCTGTGCGCTATTTATTGTTAATCTCATTTATTGTATTATTGTAACTTTATTTTTTTCCCTTTTCCCCCGTGAACCTCAATTAGGCTAAGTTTTATATAAATTTACTGCTGTGTCTTGTTTCCACTTCTTCGAATGTAACCCACTCCCCTCTGTAATGCCCTCGGGCCCTGACGGTACTGAATAAATAAAAAATAAATAAATAAACAAAGAAGTTAAGGAGCACACAAAGATCGATGGACCGAAAAATGTAAGGCCTAACATTAAGAGACAGGAAGAGTGGATCAGAGAGCAAACGGGGATAGCCGATATTCTCGTTGACAGTAAGAGGAAAAAATGGAGCTGGGCAGACCATGTAATGCGTAGGATGGATAACCGGTGGACGATTAGAGTTACAGACTGGATACCAAGAGAAGGGAAGCGCAGTTGAGGACGGCAGGAAACTAGGTGGGGTGATGAAGTTAGGAAATTCGCTGGCGCAAGTTGGAATCAGCTAGCGCTAGACAGGGGTAATTGGAGATCGCAGGGAAAGTCCTTCGTCCGGCAGAGGACATAAATATAGGCTGATGATGAATGGAAGAGCAAGTCATACCCATAGTCAAGCAATATAAATATTTCGGCGTATGCATAAATGAAGGGAAGGCGTACTCAAGCACCCACCCTGATCAACTGGAAATGAAGGGGAAGCGCGATGGAGCAATACTGAAATATAGAGCACTTTTGGGCCACAATATATATGAGGTGGTGGGTGGAATATGGAAAGGAGTAATAGTGCCAGCGCTAACGTTCTCAAATGCCATTCTTTGGTAAAAATCGGCTATCTTGTCGGTATTGGAAGTTAACCAAAAATTGGTAGGTCGGTTGGCTTTGGGAGCCCCCTGTAAAAGCCCAATTGAGGTGATGAAGGGTGACATGGGTTGGGCCTCTTTTGAAATCAGAGGAGCGCAGTGCAAATTTTGTTTTGAAGACAAACTCAGGACCACGGCAAAAAATTAATAAGCGCCAAAAGTGCACAAGTATGTGTACCTGAAAAGCGTGTATGCAGAATGGAGGAAGCGGTCAAGAAAGTTGGCAGCCAAGTACAGGGTAACTGAAAGTGTAAATAGACAACCAGGAGTCATCAAAAAGACAGTGAGAGAAACAAAGACAGCGAAGTGGTTGCAAAGAATGGAGACAAAAAAGACCATAGAGATTCACAGCGATGAGAAGACAGAAATTCGGAGGGAAAATATGTACGATAATACAAAGGGCAGTGGCTAGCCATTTGAGAATCGAGCAAGTTGCCTCGGAACAAAAACATACAGGAGTAAATACTCGCAACAGAAAGAGGCACGTCTTCGGCAGCGAAAAATATGGACACCGCTCATCACATCCTAACGGAATGCGAAGGGATTCATCCGGTGAGACCTGTAGGTTACTCACACCTTCGAGAAGCGCTTGCTTGAATTTAAAGTGGATGGAAGCATCTACCGTTCTGCAGTCGACATAATCAAAGACGTTTAGAGTTTTGGTGGAAAAAAAGCAGGGAAGAGAATGATACGACCGGATCCGTTACAGGCATAGGCTCAAGGCATAGGTACAAGGCACTTAGAGATTCTTTGAGGAAGATAACAAAAAAAGATTAGGGAAGTGTATACAAAAATGCTACAGTTAAAAGCATGTGTAGCAGGCCCCATTTCAACGGGTATGCCAAAAATCATCATCTTAACCCCTTGGTCTCGGCGGCCTGTACAGCGGCTGTTCGCTCGGCTTGCCGCTGTTTTTCGGCCACGTGTATCTCGTCAGCCCGTCGCTACTCCTCCTGCCTAGCCGTTTCGGAACGCGTCGCATACCTCCATACTATCTCAGAACCTTTGTGTTCTCACGCGCTTGTTCCACATGATGCTTTCGAGGCTCCAAAAGTAGAGGCCTACGCGCAACGTAGTGAGACCGAGAATCGTGTACTTGTGCCGCGCGCACACGTACTGGCGAATGGAGCAACGACATGAGGTGCCAAGCCAGTATCTGCGTGCGACCGGGTGCATGGGGGAGAGCGCACATGCGCATGGGGCAAGGGGGAGCGGAGCCAATAGCGGCCAGTGAGCGGTCGCATGGTGGTGCACGCGCTGACGCGACAAACATTGTGACCTTGGACCGCATCAAGTTCGACCTTGGCGTCCACTAGGCAAAAAAAAAATGCGTCGCATTTAAAAAATAACAGGCTTTCGCCGAATAACTGCAGTTGCCAATGCTTCATATTTACTTTACATGATCTAAAAGCAACAACGCAGTTGTTTCAAGGCAGCATAATCATGCCTGGCACTGCTCACCGTTTTTTCTGTCATTCCCATTTTATTTTGTTCGTTTGTGCTGTAGGAGCAACGCGGCTTGCCTTGAATCATTTTAATCAACACGGCTTTTGTTTAGCAGGAACCATCCACGGTTGAAGGGTTCCTCTCCGTCTGTTACTGCGAAGTTGTTGCCACCCAGGTGTGTGTGCAGCGAAGTGGGGCATGTTTCAATATATGTGCAATATATGACCAGGCAATATAGCGTTTCAGCCAAAGCTTGTGGCAATTAAAGTCTGTTTTCTCAACCATACAACAATAACATACGATACCTAGCAACTACTTTTCTATTTTCAGTAGCAATCATATTCTAACAGCTTCCGTATGTTGTCGCATTGTGCCTTTTACAGCGAAGCTGTCGATGGCTACGGTTCTATGCAGTTTTCGTGTCCATCAGCAGATATGCTTGTGCAAGAACTCCGCTCCAGAATGCAAGATCGCTTTATTCTATGCAAAAGCTTACACGTCTCATCACTTGGATATTCATTTTCACTACATTAGTTATCAATAGCTTCCATTTTCAAAACCAGTAATCTGTCAGGTAGATAATAAGGGTTTCTTTGGAGATTTGCCGCTGTACGACCTGCGCCGACATGTGTACGCCCGCGCTGCCCTCACTTTGTCGTCCTTCCAAGCGCTTGCGTGCCTAGTTTCCTTCCGCTCTCCCGGCGTGGCATTCCCGCCGCGCGTGTCGATTTCCGCCGGGTGGCGGTCCCGTCGGGCGTGTCTATTTTCCTCCGGTTCCCCGAAGTGGCGGCAGTCTTCCACGCGAATGTACGCTGCCGCTAAAGACCGCCTAACAAAATAAAAGTGTGTGTGCGTGTGTATTTCTTCGGGATGACCGCCATCCCCACTCAAGAGAAATAACATTTGCTCATACCTGTGATCTAATTTCTGTTTCACCTGTATGTCGTGTTCTCAACTGCTTCGCTAGTAATCCACCGTCATAGCAATGGAATGGCGCGTGATATTTTGAAGTTGTCACTTAAGTTTCTCATATACAATAACATCTTTGTATACCCATGGTGTAATTTAAGGAATATATGAATGGAAGTAAAAGCGTGGTGGTTGACAAACCAACATTCAATATCAATTTTATTTGGCACATGATTATCCGTAACATGATGTGAAGTGTTATCTTTTAGTCGTTGTTATGGGAGACGTGTTTTCGACTAGACCTCATTACGACACTTTTTCATTGCTCTGCTTTGCAGCATATTTCATCGGTGGTGTATGTTGGGATCGGTCAGTAAAACACTACTTTAAAAGGTGTGAAATATTTTCTTCCGACTGAGTCACGGGCAACAAACAAAAGCAACACTCGGGTGTGTGTGTGCGTGTGTATGACTAAACGTTTAATTTAGGTTGCACATTGTGCTGGTAATTCGCTAGGGACAATGGCTAAATCACAACCATTTTATGCCGCCTAACGATCCCTAAAGCTTGACCTCTGCGTATTTCTTGTTTTAACAGCGAAGTTCTTCTAGCTAACCGTAAAAAGTGGCGCTTGCTGTCGCAAGACCTCACCGAGCTATGACGTCACTGCGTTGCCCAGCAACCACCTCGCGGAGCGGCGTGTGCCTCGCCTCCTCTCCGCGCCGTGCACATGTTGCCTTTACATGGGACGTTAAGGAGAGGGAAGGAGAGCGTGCGCGCGGCGAGCCCAATTCTCGGGAGATGGAAAGAAAATGAGAGCGAGATAGCAAGAGAAACAAAATTTTAGCAGCACCAAGGAGGCAACGCGCAGAGCAGCTGCCGACGCCGCCCGCGTTGCCTAGCCGCGCTTGCGCGGAAGCAGCAGCGACGTCACGTCGTGTTGCGTAGTAACGGCCGGCGCCGGTGCGCGCTCGCTCTGCCCGACACAGACACGGCTCCTGCCTGCCTGCGTTTGTGGCATGGCATGAGCGCTGTCGCTCGTAGGCGCCGACGCGTCCAGCGCTAGTCATGCGAAATGTCGCGAAAGGGAAGGTACCTCCGAAAATTATCGCTCGAGAATATCTTCCCTACATGCGTAGTTAAGTTAAACAAATTTAAGACCGAGCAGCAACCAAGTTAATACCTAGCAGCAGCAGCCAGTAAGACGTGAGAATTGACACTTCACTGTGCCTAAGCTTTGCATGCCCGAGTGCAAACTTGCCCGCTTTATTTTCATGTTCTTGTAGTCAATCCTGCACACGAACGCGATTAGGTTGTCCGATAAGCTCTCAAAAAATGTGCACCAGAGCTTTGTCAGCGGTACCATTCGTCTTCTATCCTGCCACTATGGAGCTGCTCCGAGGTTTCTTGGCATTTCTCATGACGCTATACTTGTTCTTCAATCAACATCTTCCCTAATCAGAATCGTAAAAAGCTTTCCTTTCGGTGCTCTAAAAGTCATGTCTTACGGTGCAGCTCTAGAGAAGGAGCATTCGGAAACTGCGCTGCCTGACGTACACCTCTTCTACCGAGAAAAAGAACTGCATAAACTACATAAAGCAGCTCGCGTTTTTTTCAATTAGTCCAAAAGTTTTTACCGAAAAAATGACCGCAGGAAAAAGTATGTGACTAATCCATCACCCGGTGAGCGCTATGAATTCTTCAATCAATTCAGTGTTCAAAACCACATATGACCTTCAAAATCTAGTACGCTTGCTACAAGATAAGATCCAAACAGCCAAAAAACGTTTTTTCACTGTTACTCTGCCTTCTTACATGACATGTAAACCACCAAAATTCTGCCGGTACATGTCGAGGGAGCGGCACACCACATCACAGATTACTGTTTTGAACGAAACAGTTGTTCAGCCTGACGTCATAGCAAGCAAATTTAATAATTTTTTTAATCTGTATTTAACAGAACTACCTTTCTCTCCACGTTATCAGTTCGCCAATCCAATGCCTGAAATGGATATCGACCAAGAAGAAATTTTTCGGCTATTACAAAATCTGGACGTAAAGAAACCATGTGGACCCGACGTCATAACAAACGCATTTCTGCAAAAATACGCAGTTTGGATGCCAAAATACTTATACTTAATTTACAGGCGATCTTTGGACACTTCAGTGATACCTGACGACTGGCGAATGGCCAAAGTAATACCTGTGCACAAATCTGGCTCTAAACTCGACGTAAATTACTATAGACCTGTTTCATTAACATGTGGATCCAGTAAATTTTTCGTAAATATTATTTATTAGGCCATAGTATTGCACTTAGAGACTAATAACCTACTATACAGCCGGCAACATGGATTCCGTTCAGGCTTATCTACTATTACTCTGTTAGCTGAGATAACCCATGATATAGCTACTGCAATAAATAACAGAAGTCAAATAGATGCCATTTTCTTAGATTTTTCAAATGCCTTTGATGTTGTTCCTCATCCAGCTCTTATTACTAAACTAAGTGCCGTTGTATATACACGGGAAAACAGTTTCATGGATAAAGAACTATCTCGAAAACAGAAGGCAATGCGTAGTAGTGAATGATATTATGCCTGATTACCTCAACGTTTTTTCTGGTGTACCACAAGGCTCGGTTCTTGCGCCCCTCCTATTTCTGATCTACATCAATGATATTCAATCATGTGTTCAGCCACATATTCAAATGCGCTTATTCGCCGATGATTGCGTAGTTTACATAACAGTAAATACCAGGGAGGATCAGGTAAAACTAAACGATTCGCTAGCTGCAATACAAAATTGGTATGAAACTGAATGCAACAAAAACTACCAGTATCTCCTTCACACACAAGAAAAATGCGCTTCAGTTTAGGTACACAATAAATAACATACCACTCAGAAAATGCGGTGAAGTGACATATCTCGGGGTCACTCTTACAACGAAATTAAATTGGGAACCTCATATAAATAACACATTTAACAAGGCGGTAGGTAAGCTGCATTTCTTGAGAAGAAATCTCAGAAACCCACCTCATAGTGTTAAATTAAACGCATACAGAACTCTCATTGGGCACGCTTTAGAGTATGCTAACTCAATTTGGACTGCGCACCAGAAGTAATTAACCGACAAACTAGAACGCATACAGAAATTAGCATTGAGATTCATATATTCGCAATATTCGCGTCAAGCAAGCATTGCGAACCTGCGCGTCAAGGCTAACATTCAACCACTAGCTCAACGTAGAATGATTTCTAGATTAAAATTTCGACATTTAGGTTATCACGGCTCTTATCATATACCACAAGCAATATACATTCTACCACCATTTGGACTTTCTGCCCCAAAATAATCATAATAAATCAATACGGCCCCATCTCAGTCATAATAACACTCACAAGTACTCTTTATTCCCACACGCCATTTACCATTGGAACATGCTACCCTCTAAGGCTATTAGCTGCTCATCTGTCAATGCAGTTATTGACAGTATTCAGAATCTGCAATTCGAGTGGTAATAAAGTGACTGATGTTATCTGTATTCCATATGCAGCCTCTTGTGGCAGCATACTTATCGTAAACATTGCTTTTCCTGCTTGTACGAACCGCTCCTTTAAGCAGAGTGTGTGTGTTTATTGAGTATGTTCACTTTTGTGCGTGCTTATGTTCTTTCTTTGGATACAATAGTTTCACTTTTCTTTCTTTTTCTCCTTTTTGTACTATATCTCATTTTGTAACCACTCCTGCATGGGCCCAAGGAGGGCCTGCAGTATTGTAAAATAAATAAATAAATAAATAAATAAATAAATAAATAAATAAATAAATAAATAAATAAATAAATAAATAAATATTTACTGCAGCCTCGAGCGACGTAAACAGCCATCCTAACTTGAATACAGCTGCACCTCTGGGCGCTGCTACTAGGAGATCCAATGCACAGAGCCTTGGCCAACTACCTTTGACAATTTCGTAAAGGTTTTTCCGACGTGAGCTTAAAGTGCTTCTACCTCGGTATATAGGAATCGCCTAGGGTTAAGGTATCCGTTAGTGCTCGCTCCCTGAACTGAAAGTTCTCGACAAGATGCCTCGAACGTGGTGCACGTCGCAAAGATGAAAGCATGTACTTTTTGCTGAATGCAGTTATACAGCCGACGCATTATACTTGCAGTTTGCTCAGCTCTCCCTATACCTGAGGCATAGTATGAAATCTCCTCGTGATGCGGGTGGTAACAACTTCAGTCTAGAGTGGGTATGGTAACTTTAGGCACTCAGCATTAACGTCTTCCGTCGGAAGCTGCTGTTTCCATAAAAGGTTTTGATGACTCTTCGTTTTGAATGTGCAAGGATGCAGCAGAAATTGCTTTTGATGTTCCTGCACAGTCAGGTCATTTTAATGTCGGCACGGCTACCGTGGAACGTTGCATGCACAGTTGCAATGCTATCTTCTGTTTTTTCCTCAGTCGCAGATGAGTCCTAAACACACATGTCCACATTTACACCGCAGTGATCAGCACTGTGTAGATTGAAATTTGCTTCTTCTCCTGTGTCCTCTATGGGTTTAATGATGGCGTTAAGGCACTTTTCATGCTATCAGATCACTTAGTGCGTCTTCACTTCCACTCAACAAGCAAATGACTTCCATAACATGGCTTCACTGCTGAAAGTGGTCCTTATACTTGTTTGTGCCAGCCCTTATATTTATTTTGGCCATAATTCAGATGGTCTCTTCGTATAGCGACGCTGCTCCAGCATCCCTCCTGATTGAGTGTGCACGCCAAGTCGCATCTTTAAGCGAGTTTGACCCTGTGTCGAATTACTAGTCCACGCGTACGTATAGGCCAATAGTGCTGACGCCACTTGCGGAAGATTTACTTTCGTTGCGTCCACAATGAAGACGATGGTCGCGAGCTTGGAGCTACGCTCTAGTGTATCTTTTTCCTTTTTTCTTATTTTACGTCCTATCCAGCCTTTACGGCCCGTATCCTTTTTCATATTATTCATAGAAAGCATGAAGGAAACCGGATTAGGCGTATTCTTGTGTGCTTTCTTGATAAGAAGTAATGCACTTAGTGGCATATTTGGCTCGTGCAATATAATGGAAGACATCTTACCACGCCATTGTCATACGGCACCTGCTGCTGCATTTAGCCTGTCTGCTGTGCGCCATTCGCCCTGCCTTGCCCATCGCTCTTCCGGATGAAGAATAATGACTGGAATATTTTATTTCCGTATAATAAGGTTGTTTGACAATCAAATAAAAATCTTGCTATCTTGCGTGATTCTGAAATAAAGTAACCCTTCATACCGGACTACGAGAAAGACCTGTGCCCGTCAACCACGTCGATTCACAGGTCACGTGCCTTAAGAACGCAGAAAGGTTTCAGTGTTAGACCATCGAAGAATACCTTTTTCCATCGTCTTCTGAAATTTTACCCGTCATTGTCAGCAATGGTTGGAAAAGACAAACCTTGGGTTTTATGTGAATACGAGGAACACTATGTAGGCGCATAAATCACGGCAGATTTCAAGAGCAAGGCACGTTGTGTGGGCTTAGTCTATCAAATAAACCTTCTTCCAGGCAATTCCATAATGCCCCGTGGGCGCACGGTGCGTTATGGGGAAAGAGTGTACTTCGAGTGGGCGCTCGCCGCCAGTTTTCCGCGTTGGCGTGGTGGGAGTACGACAAAAAAAAAAAATGAGTGGGCGGAACAAGCCGCTGCTTCTTTTTTGATGGTGCTCGCGACACCTGCCCACAAGCATGTGCATTTTTATCTATGTAAACGAAATGGGAAAGAGATAACCCAGGTTATGCGGTAATCACTCAGCTGCTGCCCTTTGGCGGAAAGCTAAGCTTCGCCTTAAATATATCACCTCCATCATTTATAACGTCGTTTACAAAGATCCGTGTTGTCAGAGAGCGCGCAAACAGAGACACCGTGGCTCCCTAAAAGAAAATGTGTTTGTACCCCTTCTGCTGCCACTGTGCTCTGATAAGAGAAGCGCACATTCGCTGTGACGTTTTAGAAACGGTCAGTTTGTTCGCTGGTTGGTTGCTGGCAGAAAGCAAGAAAAGAAGAAATTGAGAACGACAACCTTTGCCTTGCATCTATTTGTTTCACCACAAGACGACGCTGTACTAGGATTGAATATATGGCCCGGATACTCCCAGCATTGCGCCCGTGTGCCGTGGTTCTCCAAAACTATACTCTATCTCACCACTACCGTTCAGCACTTCCAAACATACGGGGTGTAAGCAAGCCGCTTGCTTGCGCAGCAAAACATCGCTGCATATGTAACGGCCTTGTAATTGGCAAGGTTGAGACATCCGCGCTGTTTTGGCAAATTTCGCGCCCCAAAGATATATAATACTTTTATTCCATTTCACATGTGCGTCGTATGACTTTAATCGTTGCATCGATAAACGCCAGCAAATGTGGTTACCAATCAACACGACAGCACCCACGCAGAACGGACCGCCCGCTTCGATCCGAACTCGCGCTTGCTACGGGCCGTGCACTGCGCCAACAGCAATAAATAAACGGGGAAATCAGCCATCGGTTTGTTTCATCTCTCGCTGAGGGCAAAACATAAGGTACGTTTTGCCGTTATTTGCGAGATATTGTATTGCTTTTGCCACGCCTGATAAGCCTAATGCGCCTAGAATTTGGCAATGGTTCTTGGAAATACCGCCATATAGTTACGAAACCATTGCCGTTGACGCGTCAGGACACAAATATGAAGCAAGTACAAGCGTCAGTTTGAAACGTAATGGGCCACACAGCGCACAACGACTTCGTAGGTTCAAGGCGGATGGCACTCGCTTCGGGCGGTATAGAGCCATATATTCGACTGCGGCGTTGTTGTCTGCTGGAATGTGCGCTGTTCGTTTGTCGTCGTAATTAGTAACATTAAAGTTGCCCCACTTCCTCGAATTCCCGACGTAGTTGCTTGTTTGATTGTTTTCAAGTGCTTTTTAGGTTAATAAGCCAGCCACAATACCTGCAATGAGCGTGTACTGACAGTACGGCGAACAGACCCCGTGGAGACGCTGAGCACACGACGTAGTGCGTAATACATGTGCAGGGGATAGTTAACCTTCCTATTGGCTGAGGACCCGGTAGCCTCCATAGTGCTGAAGAGAACTTCTGAGATGGAGTCAAGGCCGCCGCTCGCAATACCGTTTTCCTTTGAGCACAGTGGACACGAATGAAGTAGGTTGCTGCTTTACGGTGATGACCTCTTTGAACACCGTTCTAATCAGCTGCAACGCATAAAAAGTTAGTAGGGCTTTTTCCTTATGTTTTTTTTTGGCACGTCCTCTACGCATTATGGTTCAGACATTAAACCACCAATCGCAGCTAAGCTACATGCTTCGTCAGAGCACTTGCGCAACATCACGGAGTATATTAAATAACATTTACTTTGCTGCAAGGCATTTACATTAGCTCACATTATCGCAATACATTACCGCATTGCACTACAGCAAACATTTAGAGTGCCGCACAACAAACACAGACGGTAAATAATTGTTTTTATTAAAAAAAAAAGACTGTCCGAGAAACAGTGAAACGAACTCCTCTCCATCCACCACGCATTGAAAAGAGCAATAATCTTCACTTGTTCACTTGTCTACCTGACGGTCGCCTCTATAGCTGTGGTGCATGCTGCTGGTTTTAGTTTCCCACTTTTGCAATGTTATTTTAAAATTCCCGATCTTCAGATCGTGTTTATGAATGTCTTATTCGCACTAATACATTTTCGATTTTTCACTAGCGTTCAGACTAGGCCAATATTTATATTTAAAAAAGTGAAGCGGCCCAAACCAATTTTTCAGCCTTATTTGTGGGACCTACCCACGCTAGCACAAGCCACCTTTTGATATGAGGACCAAGATATACCATCCGCCATTACGTGAATGCTTCATGAATAAGCCTGCCAACATTTTCTTTTGTCTGTCGCGCAAATCATTTTGCCACAAATATTGCAGCAGAATTCCTGTTCACAGCATCTGTACAGAATACACTTTCAAAATTTCTTAATTAAACAAGCGATATCTAGAGTAATAAACCATTTATAGTATTTTTCGCTAAGTATTAGTATTTTGTGGCTTCGACCGTAGTATTTTTCTACTGCTAAGGGTGGCAGGTCTGATTCAATCTGCACAGGATTTATATTGTCTAATTTTGAATTGTGGCCATGACAAAGCATTATTCGGAGACGAAGGGTGTCGTGCCTAAATCGATGAAGGAGATTCCCAGTGCAGCTGTAAACAAAAAGAAAGAAAAAAGAAACAGTGGCATGCGGGAACAGCAGACATTAGGCGATAGGTTGTCTCAGTTGAACAATAAGCAAGACATTCTTGTTTCAATTAGGCAGTAACAAGTGCCACCTTGTCAAATTTGTCTGAGTGCTGACAGACGCTCGCACGGCGCGGAGGAAAACCCAAATGCGACTCCCGTCTCTGTGGCGTGCACAAATTTCCCATAAGCGCTTGCGCAGTCAGTTGGTGGCAGTCGCGTGCCAGAAAAAAACGTTCATTAGACAGCACCGGTATGGAGTATATATATGACGGACTTTCTGCACACATCTAAGCGCGCCTATACATTAGGTATAGCGAGGAATTAAGCTAGTTGCTGTTCGTTCAGCTTGCAATGCACTGAGTACAACCAATAACCACGGTAACGCAGTGCGCACACAAGGTAAGGCAAAACAGCGGAATATTGAATTGTTGCCGACCCGCCGTGGTAACCAATGGCTATGGCATTGCGCTGCCGAGCTCAAGGTCCCGAGTTCGATTCCGTCCACGGTGACCGCATTTCGACTGGGGCAAAATGCTGAATCGCGCAGGAGTACTGTGCGCTGGGTGTACGGTAAGAAACCAGATGTGGTCAAGATTAATGCGGAATTCGCCAGTAAGCGTCAATCACAATCAGACCATAGCTTCGGCTCGTATAGAGCCAGAATTTATTTTAATGGAAACGTTTCCCTAATTAGAGTATGTGCAGGTGCCTATGGGTGATAAAGAATAACCATTCATTTAGAAACAACAAGAAAGAAGACTGGGAAAAGTGAAAAGAGAATGACAAAACAGCGGACGCCACATATATGATTACCTGTCGCCATACCCTACGTCACATCACAATCCTAGCCCGCCTTTTCAGGTCCCGTGAGCAAGATAGAACGTGCGCTTACGCATCTATCCCTATAATCTGAGCTTCCAAGTTTTCCCAAGATGCCTTCTGAATACCAAGGGGCCATTGCCGCAACAACATTTGCTTCGAAATGTGGTGTCAAGCAACAGATTTTGCATTGCGCAGTTAGATTGCTTCACACGTCCTGGTCTGGTGCATCCTGTCGTAGTTAGTATTTGTACAGAGTTTTACACAGCGAATTAGAATATGAGTACTTACAAAGTACACTACATGATCTGTATGCTTCTTGTCATGGTTGAACTTTAGCATTCAGTATGGCTTGCAGCACAGCTACAGCAGCGAAAGCTTACAAAACGGAATTGCAGCACCAGCGCAGTTCAGCGCAAACCCTGCATAATATTTGTATATTCTTTATTTATGTAGGAGGTGTTTAGTCTTTTGATGAGTACCTAGGATCATTTTTCGGGCGATTAATTTGAGCCTTTGATTGCATCGCGAGAGTTCTTTGCCGAACCCACTACTGTGGTAATGGAGTGTTGTTTGTTTAAGATAATTTCAGCATCCACCAACACAGCGCTAAGCTCTTCAAAACAACACTTGTATTCTGAGAAAATAATCGGACGGTACAAGTAAGAGTAAAAGGTCGTTCAGACAAGGTTAGTGTAAATCACGCTCAGGCCCTTACAGGTGAGCCCCATTCGTGGTCTGGATAACCAAAATAGGAAGCCGCTTTTGTTCTGATGGTAAACGAAATAAATAAGCAGATATATAAATGAATAAATCATCATCATCATCATCAGCCTATATTTATGTCCACTGCAGGACAAAGGCCTCTCCCTGCGATCTCCAATTACCCCTGTCTTGCGCTAGGTGATTCCGAACATGCGCCTGCGAATTTCCTAACTTCATCACTCCACCTAGTTTTCTGCCGTCCTCGACTGCGCTTTCCTTCTCTTGGTATCCATTCTGTAACTTTAATGGTCTGTAACCCTAATTATGTAACTCTAATTGTTTATTTATTCTAACGGTGCACCATTAGAATAAATAAATAAATAAATAAATAAATAAATAAATAAATAAATAAATAAATGTAGCACCTCAGTGCAAGCGTGCTCGAAAACCACCGAATGTCCCAAAATTAAAAGCCGTAGAGCACAGTCAGTGCCACTGTAATAAATTTTATTGTTTATTGTAAGGCTCTAGGCGAAGTCATCATGCCCGAATAGCTGATGTGGCTGCAGTCACCGCTTCTCTTCGTCTTAACAACAAAGAGAGGAGTGCTATATAACTGACCAGTTACAGTTGGCCGTACTCAAAAGAGATTTGCAGCCTCTAGTTCTGATTCACACTCTGGAGTAGCCGTGCTTCACAGCTGCTTACGAAGATGTACAAAGAGACGCAACGTCTACGCCCACGCTTTCCGTATTGTGACTCGAAAGCATACATTCTTTACATTTTCGCCCCCCCCCCCCCCCCCCTCCACCCCGTAAAGTTTCGTTCGTACCACTTCCTCTCCTTCCCAGGGTTAAAATAAGGCTCTCGGATCTAATTAAATGGTTATCATCCCGGTCGAATTAACGCGTGGCGTCATCTGCTACGCTGCAACGGTCAAGGCGCCACCAGCCAGGGGCGAGAGCGCGCGAGGAGAACCGAGCGCGAAGCGGGGGAGGCCGATGAAGAGGATGCTACGTTTCATCATTAGGTGGTTTTAGACCGTTGACGTATGCGCCTCCACTCATCTGCTAAAACACCCAGTACGCTTGCGTTTACCCCAATACCGGACCCACTAAAGCTCTCTATGATCCAACATGCTAATAAATGTTAGTAATCCGATTGACAACACGTGGTGTTGGCAAAGAAAATAGAACTGATTATGATAAATGGCGTATCACAGCAGACAGAGTGGGTAAATGTGAACGCAGCAAGATGCGTAAAAAGATTGCGTGAAACGACAACGAGTCACCAAGCATGCTATACAGAAAGCGAAGTAAACAATAACAGCAATCTTTGAAAGAACCATGTAAGTGCAAACATTAAAAAAATTACCGCAATTGCGAGAATTGTCTCCTAATGCATAGCATTCTTTGGCTAGATGTTTAGCCTACTTTGTTATTTGCTTTCCCTATTGGCCCATTCCTAATTTGAAGCTGGCCCAGCCCCAAATTTAGGTTGACCCACCCTAAATTTCAAGTTGGCCCACCGTCACATCTCCCCCAAGATCAGGTTGACTCACGCCCATATCACACTGCAATTTAGGTTTGCCCACTCCCATATCACCCCAAAATTTAGGTTGGCTAACACCCATCTAAATCTTATTTAAGTTAGCCCACCCAAATATTACCGCTAGATTTAGGTTGAGCCACTGCATAAATTCAAGTTGGCCCACCCCGAACCCATTTATTTTTTATGGAGCCCTATGTGGAAAGGTCTCACGCTTTTTGCGTTTAAGACACGATTTTGCACGATTTTGTTTCTAAAATTGCTACAGTACTCGCCAAAGAATTCTACGCAATAAAAATGAGATTTTCTTTCTAAAGAGTGACCTGGTATATGGACATGCTCTGACAGCGGAAGCTGAAGAAGGCTAGTAGCATGGGCCCTGTTTACTGCTGTCGCCAGCGATTCTGAGGAAAAAGTTAAAGGTGGTGCTCACGGCGCTCTCTGAAGTGTTCATATGTGGGCCGACCTTGCAACGAGGTTTATTGCAGGGGCGGCAAACCGTGTAGACAGAAGGCTTTGTTGTTTTTGAGAATGTTAAGACGGAGGTTCCGTGGGCGGCGATGAGCCCCTCTTGGTGGTTCCCTGAAAATATGTTTCAGGCGATCGTTTTTAGCGAAGATGTTAAGGTGTTTTCTTGGGATTCGAGTCACATTAGAAAGCGAGGCTGAGGGAATAAAAATAAGAATAATATCATTGTGTTAGGAGCTCGCTGACCGCTTGTCACTTATAAGTCCATGCGGACGAAGTTGCCCGCCTTCTCAATGGTGTGAGCAATGATCAGTGAATACCACCGCCAGAGTCATTTTCATTAGTGGGACTGGTCCATGCATGCTATATATATATATATATATATATATATATATATATATATATAGACTCCTGTTATTCTTTAACGATATATATATGCACGTACATAGTTTCAGTTGCCAGCAAACTGCGAGGTAACGCCTCTAACTGTTGGCTATTTATTATGTATAGTCATAGGCCACTATTATCGAGATTCAATGACGACCCATTCCAAGTAGTCAAATTATAACAATTACAAAAAAGTGACCGGTTTCTTTCTGGTCTACAAATGAAGTCGACATGCTGCAGGCAAAACCAATATGTATTTCTCAGAAAGAAAGCTCGTAGTTAAAAGGAAATTCATCCGGGTGCAGAGATTGAATTAGGGACAAACGCCTTTCCAGGGTGGTCACTCTACCACTTGAGCTTACCAGGAGGCTAGCAGATCGTAGAGCAACGACTAATTATTCGACTACTCGAAGCACAGGGACACGGAAAATGTCGAATCAGTCGTGCGAAGCCCGCAAGGTGCAGGAAGATTGATGATAGGAAAAATAGTCATGGACGCGGCTGTTTCTTTTTAGCTTCGTGCTAAATATAGAGCCGAGTTGGTGACTATTACTTCTTTCATTACTATGACGATGCAGGTAGCCGAACAAGCGACCATTTAAGTTTAGATTTCAAAAAATATGTTACGCAACAATTCTTGAGCTGTGCAGACCTACAGCTGCGCGAGAACTTGTCATGGTATACTATTTACTCTATGAAAATTAGACCTTTATGTAATGGTAAGCGAGCAACAAAGGTTGAAGTCCACTTTGTTTTTGCGTAAACCTACGCATTCTTGTGAGAGTATTCTCGAGCACAACATAACCCGCTTCTGAATCAATTACCCCATCTGTGCTCAAGTTGTAGAATATTGTGTGTGTAAGTGTGATGTCCCTGGGTGAGCTTCCGACTATTTAAACTTTGTGCCGTTGCGCATGTGAAACTCTCATGAATAAAAGAAAGTGTACTTAGAACATAGTAGAGGCAGTTTATGAACGAGGAGGCAGCGTTTGCGGATTAGCGAGAAAGCCGAGCAGTCGAGGTTCCTGCCACCATCCAAACGACTTCCTTGTAGTTGGTCCATTTTCTTACTTGTAAGACGGCAGAACACAGGCACTCATTTTCATACCGGGTCAAGCCGCAGTCTCTGGACGCCTAATGCTCGGGCCGGCGCCTAATTTTGCAGACGTGCTAATGTGCCACCTACATACGATGCGCGTTTCCGTATATAGGTTAAGGAGAGAAGCTGTGTATAACAGAAAGAGCAAAGGTTCTTCTGTAAACCCGCACACAATGCCATTGGGCAAAATACCAGGCATGACATGCTGTAGTCAGGTTCTCTAGATAAGTTTATGATGTTTCAACGATGCATCAGACTCAACGTTTCTTTTTTTTATCTACGTGTGTGTCTGCTATTAGGCCATGTGAAATCCAGGTCATGGCACAGCTGTAGGCGATAATATGCCGCTTTTAACGCCTTACAGCCTCGAAAACTTGAGGCCGTAAGAAAGAAGCTAGACAGGTGGAATGCATTCTGTCACTGTCAAAATATGCGTTGTGTGCTTCCTTAACTAGACGACTCTTAATCCACTGTGTCGGTCATGGGTCATCACCAGTACTATCTGGCTAACACACTTGAGTCTACAGACTGCCATCGTATCAATTGCGATAGCGGCCAGACAACTCAAGAGGACGATATCATCGAGATTTGTCTGAATGTCGTTAGTGAGAAAGAGGGCTATGACATTTTCAAGAGTTGACTCAAAGTGGAGTGTTACGATTCCATTGATTTCCTTCACTTTATCTACAATACAATCAAGGCACTAATTCCATTGTTTCCTTGATGTTATTTGCATATTTACAGTCTTCTTAACTCGTTTGCTTCAAGGGCGGAGCTTGTCGGAAAGAATCGCATGACTACACGAGCTTAGATACACCATCTAGTTTGGTGTTCATAAGAGGTTTCATAATAACGAACACATCTAAAACAGAATGCGTACGACTCTGGGACCGGCCTTCAGTAGTATCTGTAATCAGTAAACATGATTAGAACTTGGTCTGCGGACGGAGCATCAAATATACTAGATAGCATATTGTGCTTGCAGCTCCGTTGTTATGTATTATTGCACTCAATATGACTTGCAACAGGGCATGCACCTGCAAGTTCTCGACCCGACATGGTTGCTCAGTGGATATGGTGCTGTACGTCGATGGGAGCGAAATACAAAAATGCCCTGAACTTATATTTAGGCACACGTTAAAGAATCCCAGGTGGTCAAAATCAATCCGTGAGTCCCCCACTACGACGTGCCTCATAATCATATCGTGATTTAGCTGCCTGAAGCCGCATAAATTTAAATTTTAACCAGTCAGGTCTTTCAATAATAAAAAAAACGATGTGTCATTTCTTGTAAATAGGGCGCTACCAGTACCTGGAACGGAGTTCAGTATTATTTTTGTCTAGGCACTGCCATGTTGCCATAGGGCCACTTTACGGCAGCATACGAAGCTACCGGCCGAGAGCCGGTACCTTCGTCTGCGCTGTGCTTTCGACGTTTAGTTCGAGTACCGATAGCTTCGTATGCGCTGTGCTTTCGAGGTTTAGTTCGCGTTTAAGCGAGAGGAGAGACAATGCGAAGGTCAATTTGCCTACTGCTGCTGGCGCGCTTTCTCACTCCGGCGTTTTCATAGCGAGTTTCCGCGGTTCTCGAGCGAGATGTGTTCATGATTACCTGTGCGCGCGTGACACCGTGCTTGTCCATTTAGTTAGTAAGCGAATGCTTACAACCTTATACAGCCAATTAAACTACTATCCTTGCTTCGTATAGCTCTCTGCTATAATTTGCTATCGCAATCGAACCTTGCTGTCACAAGTTTCGCCGTTCGGTTGGAACCACCACTTTTTTTCATTATGAGAAAGCACTGCAACTCTGCGAAATAGGCAGTTTTGTCGCCACGAGAGGATACTTTATTTCGGGCCGCCACAAGGCGACAGATACAAAATTTTGAACATTACATTTTGGGACATACCATACTCTGGTTTGCGTAGATCTAAAAACAAACTATGATAGCCGATATTCTAATGGATATTAAGCGAAAGAAATGGAGCTGGGCAGGCCATGTAATGCGTAGGAATGGGTAGCCGGTGGACCACTAGAGCTACAGAATGGGTACCAACAGAAGGGAAGCGCAGTCGATGAAGGCAGAAAGTTAGATGGGTTGATGAAGTTGGGAAATTTGCAGGCGCAAGTTAGAATAAGCTAGCGCAAGACAGGGGCAATTGGTGATCGCAGGGAGAGGCATTTCTCCTGCAGTGGACATAAAGATAGACTGATGACGCTGTTGTTGATATTCTGTTTTTTAACGGGGTAGCTTTGTGGATTCCTTAAATAAATCTTCCTTGAAGCATCCAATTGGAATATTTTTGGAATTCGAATACATCATTGACCGTCTTGTCAATGACTTACTAATATGTGAATTCGACATTGGATCAAGACCGGGAAAAAAAGAGACTGCAAAGCTGCTTCCAAGATTTAGGGCGGGTGCTTGGACGGACACACGTAAAACATTGATTTGAATTCTGCGGCTTTACGTGCCAAATCAACAGTTGACCTTACAAGGCACGCTGTAGTGGGAGACGCAGGGATAATTTCGAGCATCTCTAAAGTGCTCCCTATGCACGGGACACGGGTGTTCTTGCATTTCGCACCCATCGAAATGCCGCAGCCGCGGCCGGGATTCGATACCGCGACCTCGTGCTTAGCAGCACAAGACCATAGCCGCTAAGCCACCATGGCGGTTGCGTATGTGTATGTTATTTGCATAAAACCACACACACTACAAGCGCACTCATATGCGTTGGTTAGGACGAACCACAAGGACAACAACCACTACAACAAACATTTTAGTCTTCCTACAGGCCGTATAGGGCAAGGTTTTCTCTTGATTGAATTCATATACGTGTGTTTATGAGTATTTTGTGTTGTTGGTCAGGTGGTACTTCTTTATTTCAGGTGTAGTGGATGCATTGGTTTAGCGACCCGTGGTTTAGGGACGTAAAGTTGTTATTAAATGATGTATGGTGTAAATCAATAAAAGTACTATCCACGCGTGCAAAATTCAGGGGCAGACACACCTATATTTTTACAAGGAAGCGGTAATGAGGAGGGTCTAAATGGTTCTTGTGTGTCCGTGAAGGAGAGGGCGATAGGAAATGAAAATGCAGAGCAACGTGTACCGGAGCCCCGAATTTGCTTTCAAACATAATAATATTTGTGCATAAAATAGAAATTACCTTGCGTATATGTAGGTTAACTTGCGTCAGCGAGGAATTTGAACGCTTGAGGCAGTGAAAGCTGACGGAGCTGTCCAGAAACGCTGCTTGAGTGGAAGCCCCGAAGCCGCCGAATGACCAGTGTGTCGGTGATTAATTAGCGTAAGAACTGCCAACAAATAGATGCTTAATATATATTTCCGAAGAGTGTGTGAAATTGCTTATACAGCTGCGCTGCCTGTGATGTATCCCTACTCAAATTACATATCTCTACGAAGGATTTTGGAAAAAAGGCAATATCTTGTGAATAATTTTCAGATATCATACACAAGAGAGATACCTACCAAATTGCGATTATCATCTGTGCGCACAGGCTCATTAGTTCGCGTATTGATTACGTCTTTAGTGGCAATTGCCTCCAAGGATAAAAAAGTATAAGAACTCTGCTTATCACGTACCGGTCGTCTAGGAAAATTATGAGGAGAATTGATATGTTTTGCTGAAGCAATAAGCGCAGATATTCTGTGTATGAGTTCTTCGCCGAGTCCTATACCATGGCATGATATAGATCATTGTTCCCTGTTAAGGGTGCGTTGTTTCTCAAGGTTTAAAAAAAAGTTCGTAGGAAGGGCACACAGCTCTTCTTGATGCTCAAAATGCACGTCGCGGGTTTTTATTAAATTTTGTTTTATATTGTTTTAGATTGGGCGGAGCTGTGTTTTCTGTTTTGAATCATGTGCTACAGCGACTGATGAAAGTTCATGATGCGTTAAAATTTATATTCGTCAATATTATAGCAACGCAATGATTTATAGAGTTCGAGGACGCGCGTAATGACGTTTAAGCCACTTTGCAAACGCAATCGTCAAAAATTCAGAAGCACTATTTATACATTATCACCAATTAGTCAAGCATAACATTCACGATGTTCTATAAATTAACCGCCGTCATTTTGTTAATTTAGCATGACTATCAAGAGGAACACTGCGTCTTGTTTAATATTACGTTGATTCGGGGTATCCCTGTTTAGAAACACTAATAGCCTTATTTACAAATACATTAGACTTTCCGAAGTGTGACGTGCAGGCGAAGCATCTTAAGTTGCCTTCTGGTGGTAGGAAAGGCGTATTTAAGCATATGAATAAACGTTTATGAAGACGTGAATAGCCGTGAGTCAGATATATTCCATTGTAAAATCGGGAACTTCGCTCGACGAAACTGATGATCTCCCGCGGTGGTTGCTTAGGCGCTATGGTTGTGTGTTTGGCTGCTAAGCACGAAGTCGCGGGATCAGATCCCGGCCACGGCGTCCACATTTCAATGGGGGCGAAATGCGAAAACAACGGCGTGTACTTAGATTTAGGTGCACGTTAAAGAACCCCAGGTGGTCCAAATTATTCCGGAGTCCCCCACTACGGCGTGCCTCATAATCAAATTGTGGTTTCGGCACGTAAATCCCCATAATTTAGCGTTTATTTTAGAAACTGATTGATTCGGCTCCCTGGTTCCCCGCGAGAGCGTAACGTCGTAGCGAAAAAAAAGAGGTCATCAGCACGGTGCACAGGGTAAGTGAAAATCCCCATTATAAAACCGTAACTCTTGCCCCGTCTCGACGTTCCCTTCTTACCATGCTGCAAGTTCTTTCTTTCTGACTTTCTTTGCTTCCTTACTTTGTTTCTTTTGTGTTGTTCGTAGGAACTTGAGTGCACTGACCGATTGAGATGAAGACGACAGTAAGCCCGTCCGCAGCAGGGACGTCCCGCAGGTAAAGACAGAACTTGCCATAGACGATACGGACAAAGTGGACAAGGGATTGAAGTGTAAGTCATGATTCACAAAGCTGTCTTCCGCCAGGTCCCGGGTGTGTGTGTGTGTGTGTGTTGACATTTACTTCACAACGGGGTGCGCACTTTGTGTAAAACTCGCGTGTCATTTGTCTTGAACAACACGCAGCAATAATGAGCTCACTTTCGTCGGCGCGTGTTCTTAGTTGGAGGCAGCCATTCGGAGCTCAACTGTGTACGGTTGTTTTGCCGACATTTTTTGGAATAAACATTTCTGGCTCGGCACTTTGCCCCTTAAACTACCGCGACGGTGCAAAGTTCAGGTGCTCTGCCTTATTACGGCAACACTATGCCGCAGCATGCGAAACACTCGATTGCTGAAAGTATACGTGCATTCAGCGGCCCGTGCTTTTTAAGTCTACTATCATAGTGCAGTCTCATTTGCATAGACCGTTCAACGGCATTCAAAACGCTGGAGGCACATTGAAGTTGGCAGCGTGCGTAGGAAAGAGGACTGCGGAAATTGCAAGTGCAAACGGGAGGCGGCCCTGCTGTGCGAAACGCTGCTTTGCAAACTACTGCACCTGGTACTCCCCCCCCCCCCCCCCCCCCAAATGGAGTATTTTTTCCCTGACACTTAACCATAGCTAGGCAAAACTGTTGTTACACGAGTTGATGTTACATTCATATTCCAGATACCTTTATCGCTCTTTTGTCGCACTTTTGTCAGTGATAACACACTGTAACCGTGTTGCTCCCCATTACTCCTCAAAAGAATCAAGTTGTTATTGCCAATTCATGTGTGCGATGAGCTCTATTTGCTCGTTTGGCTGATCTTTCTTTAGTTTAGACTGTAAATTTGGATATGCGCAGCTGTAGCACACATTTAGGTCGCAGAGAATTCTACAGTCCATGTCGCTGCAATATTAGGAGCCCACTCTTCTGAAACCTAAACACCGGTCATGAAAGGGTAGATTGCGTTTTTCTTGTACGAGTACCTTCGTGACACAGTCAGGTGGATGAGAATTTTAGACCTCATAAGCTTTCTCTCAACCTTGCGCAATTCAGCAGAACTCAATTGCCTTAATGGGGGACTAAAGGTGAAATAATACTTTAGCTGTATGAGTAAAATAACCCTTCTACAATGCCAAAAAAGCCACACTTACCGTGAGAAATGGGGCTGCGTTGACTTTGTTTCATGCTTCCCGATTAGCGTTTATTTATTTATTTATTTATTTATTTATTTATTATTTATTTATTTATTTATTTTCCGTCGTTTAAAAAAGTGGTATCTGCGTGCCTGTCGATTAACGAAATATACAGATCCAATGCACATGATGTAATCATTGGGAAGCGAAGCTTGAGTCAAGCGAATAATTAACTGCTTTACGAGTACTTACGGTGCGTACAATTGTGTTCCCTGTCATGTACGCAATGTGAAATATGATTTAATATGTCTCTGTGACTACTACAAAGATCACAACTTTATTATAATTACAAACTTTTGATGTTTATGCAATATATCGCACGCAAATTATGCCGAAATGCGAACGCTAACTCGAGACGGATGCAAAGTGTCAGGCGTCTACGCAGCCATGCCACGAGGACGCAGGCGATGTATGACGCTTGTTTAGAGAGGACAGTGATGGCAGGTGTGTGCAGAGAAAAGTGCGACACCTATGTGGCTACATTTAAGGATTTTGCACTTCTTGTGTCGGATCGACCGGTAAAGATTCTGGAGGATCGGTGAGTAATGGACTCAGCCTACCAAATGGTTAAATCCACGAAAGTGAAGTAAATCAAATAATCTATTGAATGTAAGGAAGCCGAAGAAGAAGAAGCCGAGGTGCGGACGTCCCTCACATCGGCTCTGTCGTTTTTGAATGATTGTGCAGCCGTCTTTATCCACCATCACGGATTCAAGCACATCACTGGATTTGTGAAGTCACCAGGAATTGGTGGGCACCTTACTTTAAGGTGGGACTTCCATTTTTGGACTTTTAATGACCTTTCTTGGTGCATCGAACGTGTGCGGCTAGCAAGGCCCAAGTAGGCCTACTGGCCCCACCGAGCCGCAATGGCGGAAACGCGCATGGAAGACGAAGACGCCACCGGATTAGAAGAGAATGAGGAAGATCTAGGCTGGCAAATTGTGACAAGCCGAAAATCTCGCTCCACCAGAAGGATTTCTGGTGATGGGAAAACAACGCCGCAGAGCCAGCAAGAGCAAGGCAACAACAGCAAGAACAAGGGACCTACAACCACTACGTTCAAGAACCGTATTGTCAAGGCATCGAGGATGCCCCAGTTGCCGCATGAGCACAGCAAGATCGTCATCCGCCCCCGAGGAGGTCTCAACTTGAGCAAAGTTAGCACCACAGCGATAGGCGTGGCGGTTATTGAAGCATCCGGCCTGACTCCAGAACAAGCCCGAGAGGATGTCGTTTGCCCTAACTTCACGCAAAACATCGTGGTGGTCAGTACACCAGATCCCAGTCATGCTGCCAGGTATGTACGAATCAAGTCAATCATTATAGTGGAAACCGAATATGAAGTTAACGCCTACGAGACAGCTCCGCACACCACGTGCAAAGGTGTGATTCGGAGAGTTGACCTCAGAGACAATCAGGCCACGATAACGAAGAACATTGTGCATGACTTTAACCCACTGGCATTGGCAGCCAAACGTATTAAATCGACTGGCTCGGTCATTGTTTTGTTTGATGGGCTCAAGGTACCCAATAATGTCAGATATGGGTCGACCCTTGTGAGGTGTTACCTGTATAGGAAGCAGTTTGATGTCTGCTATGCTTGCGGAAAGATTGGACATAGATCAGATGTATGTCCAACACCGGACGTGGTTCAGTGCAGAGGATGTGGCACTCAAAACCCGGAGGACAATCACACGTGTGTGCCTAACTGCAAATTCTGTGGAGGGGACCACCCAACTGGAGACAAGACCTGCCAAGAGCGGTACCAAATTCCATACGTGGTGCGAATTCGACGACGTGAACGCAACAGATCTGCATCGAGGGCGACATCAGCTGAGCGGCAATGGGATGCCCAAACGGGCGCCAAGGAGCGCTCACGCTCAAAGAGCCCCACACGGTCAAGACGCCGCTCGCCGTCGAAGGGCAGAAGCCGCTCCAGATCACGTGAAGTGCAGGTGTGCTTTGAAGGAGGAAAGCAGAAGCCTGGCGACAAGACATCTGGAACAGCCTGGGCCGACAAAGTGAGAGGTACTGTGAGGGCTGCAGAGAGCGGTGCGGGGCAGCCGGTCGGAGATAATGATGCCAGGATAGAACAGCTGATCAAAGAAGTAACATATCTGAGAAAGGCAAATGAAGAACTTACTAAGCAGGTTGTAGAACTTCGCAAGAACTCGCAGTCTAGCTCCACAAAAGTAGCAATAGCCAAACCGGTGAATAATGACAACAGTCAGGAAGAAGAAAATTCACCAGCTCCAAAGAAGCGGGCAATAAGCCCAGTAGAAACGACAGTGTGCTCTGCTTTGGAAGAGATTAAGGAGGCGATTAAACAACTTAGAGATGCCACAGATAGAACTACCTTCAAAGTTGATAAATTATGGAAATGGAGAGTGACGACAGAAAAGAGGCTTTCAAAAGTAGAAGCGCAAGGCGAGGACGACGAATACCTACCCTCAGAAGCAGAGAGCGTCAGATCGCTCCCTGGTGCGTCGGGGAGTTCTACGAAGCGTACTCTAGCGGGTAGCAGTAAGGCGGGTTCTATAAGCAATGGCTAGCAGGGGGAGCTTTACCGTGTGGCAATGGAATTGCCGAGGATTTCATCATAAAAAAGCACCTCTCATGCAGTTGATAAAAACATCTCCAGATAAACCAAAAATAATTATGCTGCAGGAAACCTTGGCAGATGAGATCAGCCTATCCGGATACAAAGCGACATGCAGGGGCAAAGAGCTGGGTAGGGGGCTAGCCACGCTCGTAGATAAGAAAATACCATTCATAGAACATGATTTGCGCCTTGGACTAAACAAATTAGAATACTTACTTGTGGAAATCATTTTGAAAAGGAATAGAGGCAAACCGCAAATCCTCTTTTGTCTCAATGTTTACAGCAGCCCTAGCGACATGAAACAAAGTTTCAGGGCACTTCTTAATAAGACTATGGCTGTTACTAAGCACGCTCCACTCATTATTGGAGGGGATTTCAACGCCCCACATCAAACCTGGGGATATCGCTGGAATACTAAGAAAGGAGATGGACTCTGGCATCTAGCTACAGATCTTAATCTCTCCCTCATCACTGACCCAGCTTATCCCACTAGGTGTGGTACATCTACGTGCAGGGACTCCACCCAGACCTTACTTTTGTATCAAATTTAGCGAACGCTGGCTGGAATAATTCCAATATTGATCTGGGTAGTGACCATTACATATTACAAATAGTATTGGAAACACCCAGTAATGAGATAAAGCACTTTAACTACATTGACTGGGATCTTTTTCGGAAAGCAAGGAAAAGCAGAGCTGAGACAGAGACAGGACAAAAGAAAACACTCCAAACTTGGACCACTCAGCTCAGGGAAGATGTAAAGGCGGCAACGAAGGCTATTACTACTGAGGAGGATATCGAAATCATGGACAGTAGGCTGGCACACTTGATTGAAGCCAAACAATCTATGTTAAATAGATGGAAAACGCAACGGCTGAACAGGAGACTCAGGAAGCGTATAGCATTGTTGAATAGGGAGATTGAGGAACACGCCAGATATTTACAGCAACAACAATGGGATGAGCTTTGTAATACCATAGATGGTCGAATTAAACGAGGTGGAAATTGGAACTTACTTAGACATTTGCTTCATGAGAACGACACGAAATCTAATAGGAGAACAGCAGTAGCACGACTCGTCCATCGTGAGAGTCAGGACACAACGGACGAGGCCATTCTTGATCGGCTCGCAGCTAAGTATTTACCACTTAAGGATAGCAATGAGAGTACAGACCAGCCTGAATATACAGGGGAAGACTGTGAGCTTATGGATCAAGAGTTCACACAAACCGAAGTTCGCGCAGCCCTGTACGACCTCAACAGTAGATCCGCTGCTGGTCCAGATGGCACTTCCAATAGGCTTTTGAAAAATCTGGACGATGATTCTATAACGTATTTAACTGAGTATTTTAATGAACTCTGGAAAAACGTGATTATCCGAAGGAATGGCGAATTGCTAACACAATTCTTATTCCCAAACCAGGCAAGCACCTCAATCTAGATAACCTAAGGCCCATATCGTTAACATCATGTCTGGGCAAAACCATGGAGCATGTCATACTTAATAGACTGACTAAGTATGTAGAGAACAGAAATGTTCTTCCGCATAACCTGATCGGTTTCCGTCCTGGACTTTCGACTCAAGATGCAATGCTTTTAATCAAACATCACCTTATTCTTGCTAGCCCGCTAAATACGAGAGCTCTCCTAGGCGTAGATGTAGAAAAAAGCCTTTGATCGTCTCAAACACAGGGCAATATTGGATATCCTCGCAGAGCTGGTGTTGGGTAAGCGATTGCACAATATAGTCAAAGCCTTTCTAGGTTGCCGTTCTGCTTGTCTCAGGTTAGGCGAACTCCAATCGACAACCCTGGAACTTGGGAATCGTGGGACACCACAAGGGTCTGTCCTATCTCCCATGTTATGTAATTTGGCAATGTCAAAAGTGGCTCGAGGTCTCGCGCAGGTTGAAGGTATCCACTTTGCAATATATGCAGATGATGTAACAATCTGGAGTGCTGAAGGTAATATGGGACAAACAGAGACCAAACTACAGGAAAGCATTTATGTGGTGGAAACCATACTTGAGGGTATGGGACTGAACTGCTCTGCTAAAAAATCAGAACTATTGGTACTGCGGAGCAGTAAGCGTGGGCGCAAGCCGAAAGGATATATCCCAGAGGAAGAACCCCGCATTGACATATACGCCAAGAATGGAGAGCCAATCAGGCAGGTGGAGACTATTAGGGTGCTAGGCCTTCTCCTGGAAGCGAATGGATCTAATCGCAGGATGATACAACATATCTCTAAGAAGTCTGAAGAAGTCATTAGACTTCTGCGTAGAATTACAAATAAGCATAAGGGGCTAGGAGAAGACAGTGCCATAAGATTGGTACATGCATTCGCATTTTGCCACTTCTCGTACGTGGCAGGCATGCTACAATGGACACAGGCTGATAAGAACAAGCTAAACGCTTTAATCAGACGACTTATAAAGGCTACACTAGGACTTCCCATCAGCACTGCCAATGATAGATTATTGCGCCTAGGGCTGCATAACACACTAGAAGAGATAGCTGAGGCTCAACAGGTGGCCCACCAAGAGAGACTAATGAGGACACTACCTGGAAGGGCGCTACTTGAAGAAATAGGCGTAGAAAGTAACAACCAAACCAACAAAGGAGAATTATTAACAGAATTGCAAGCGGGACTACGAGAAAAAATTAAGACCACCCCGTTCCCTAGGAACATGCACCCGACACATAACCTCGAGAGACGGAAGGCAAGAGCCAAGGCACTCCTTCAAGACATAGATCAACATAAGCAGCAGGCGGTATTCGTTGACGCTGCCTGGGTTAAAAATAAGGATGCATATACCTCCGTTGTTGTAGACACTCAAGGTAACATACGGGATGCCATCACCGTCTATACAAAGGACCCAACAGTAGCAGAACAAGTAGCCATCGCCTTAGCCATCCGGGCAAATCGGTGGACACATATTTACAGTGACTCTAGAACAGCCATACGCAACTTTACTAACGGATATGTGACACGGATAGCAACCAAGTTACTAGACAAGGTCAACAGTGAGAGGATCGAAATTCGCTGGTTTCCTGCACATCTCGGGGGTGGTGGACGGAACTCGGAGAAAGCTCAATGAGGTGGCAAATGAAGCAGCACGAGGACTTTCTAGCCGCTGCTCTTCAAGACCGAGCAGCTTACACTTCACATGGGGAACACAGGGATCGATTATTAACATATAACGAAATCACGAAACATTATTATTTAAGCAGACGGGAATACCCATTGCCACACGGTAAACTGTGCAGAGCCCAAGCGGTCACATTACGTTTGCTACAGACAAGGACATACCCAAGTCCATATTTATTAACAGGATCTATCCGGACAGGGAAATTCAAACCAATTGTAATAAGTGCAATGGCATCATTACTCTTGACCATATGCTTTGGCAGTGCCCTGCGGTCTTCGCAGACTGTGACAAGGAACAAGAATGGTGGCGGCAAATGCTACGAAGTGAATCACTCTCTGACCAATTACGGGCAGTCCAGAAGGCCCGCGATGTGGCTGAAGGGCTCGGCCTGACAGTCCCAACGTGGGAGCGGCCCGCCTCAACCCAGGGTTGACCTTCAGGACTCAATAAAGTTCTCCATACCATATTGAATGTAAAGTGTTGTTCGATTAACCTTTCAAGGTACGCCTGCTAGCCGACATTATAAGTTCAGGTTTGATGAAGGGATCTATTCGTTTGCCACGCGGAACAGTGGTGCACTCACAGGCACTCCTTCGCGGGCAAGCAAAAAAGGGTTATACATGTGTAAGCCCGTTCGCTGGTACTCGCGTTCGGCGCACATATAAGCTTCGGATATATATCAACAAATATATCGGTCGAAATACCGACTCACCCAGCAGACTGCAGGCCCACCATAACCCGGGAGGGTAGGCCGATAACGATTGGCTCTAATTATAATGTAGCATAATGCGATCGAACCTTGTCGTGCAGATGCAGATGTACACAACTTTCATGCACGCATTATAAAACAATGATGGGCCGTATGGCAAACATTGGGGTAAAAGAAACCGAAAAAAAAAGAAGAATCACACAAGAACCTCAGTGCAGTTGTCAAGAAAAACGGTCCGTTGTTCTTACTGTTAGGCCGCAATCGCTTGGTCGTGCCTATAGACCAACTATTTGCGATGTCTGGTGTTTGCATCAATTGAATTGCATGTGCCAGAGGACACGCGTGTGAGTTCCCATTCGGCCACAGACGTACCGCTGTGTTTTGCGTGTTACATGTCAAATAGCAACAAGTTGCTTATAAAATCGAGCGCGTGCTAGGTTTTAAATGCAAAGCATTTCTTGGCGAGCATTTGCAAGTTTGACAGCATCTATCTATCTATCTATCTATCTATCTATCTAAGTACCAAAATTGGCAGAGTATGACAAGAGTATGAGGAACACAAACGATAGGTCATGACATGAATGTCATGACGTGCGCGTCATGTAGGTCATAAAACAGCCGCATACGTCTTGGTGCTCCCATGGTCGTATCGTTAACTTGGTATACAGTATACCAAAACTGGCATAGTATGACAAGAGAGTATGACGCACATAATTGGTAGGTCATGACACGAATGTCATGACGTGCGTTTAATTTAGGTCGTGAAACAGCCGCTTAAAATGAAAGTTATTTAGCGACAAAAGATTAACACTCAAAAACGACTGAAATGGGTTCGGACGTGGGTATTAAGTGAAAGAAACACTAAAGGATGGTGGTAGAAGCCATAGTCATGAGCATGACTCAGCAAAAATCACAATGAGTCAGCGAAAAAAGAATAACACTCAAAAACCAACGGAATGGGTTAGGATGTTGTACTAAGAGAAGGAAAAGGCTTAAGTTGGATGGCCGAAGTCATAGTCATGACCATGACTCAGCAAAAATGACAATCACTTAGTGAAAAAACATTAACACTCAAGAACCACTGAAATGGGTTCTGACGTGAGTACTAAGTGAAGGAAACACTAAAGGTTGATGGTAGAAGCCACAGTCATGAGCATCACACAGCTAAAGGTACAATGAATAAGCGAAAAAAGATTAACACTCAAGAACCTCTGAAATGGGTTCTGACGTGAGTACTAAGGGAAGGAAACACTAAAGGATGATGGTAGAAGCCATAGTCATGAGCATGACTCAGCAAAAATAGAATGACGAAGCGAAAAAAGGTTAACTCAAGAACCACTGGAATGTGCTAGAACGTGGGGACTAAGTAAAGGAAACATTAAAGAATGGTGGTAGAAGTCATAGTGATGACCATGACTCAGCAAAAATGACGACTCAGCGAAAAAGCATAAATTGCGAAAGCAAATTAGTAGAGGGCTATACGGAGTAAGGATAGTAGTTTTATCAGCTGTATAAACTTAGACATGCCGCAGCACCAGCAACACGCAGAACTGTTGTCGACGCCGTCGGCGTTCTGCCCGCGTTCGCACCGAACGCGCGCGGCGTTGGTCACTGTTGCCGGTGCCTCTGGGGGCGGCTCGGAGGTATTTGACGAAATCAGAACGGAACACTCGTCGAACAGCGTCGGAAGTCTTTACCACCTGTCGCCTCGCAAAGTAAGCATTTGGCGCCACAGCTATACGTCGCATTTGGCGCGACAGCTATACGTCGCATTTGGCGCCACAGCTATACGTCGATTCCCGCAGGGCATGGAATCTGCCGCATTTTTTCATCCTGCCTTCGGGGCAGCTAGCGCTTCCCGAAGCACGGCATAAGGCTCCACCGGCTTCGCGGTGGGCCCATATTTCTCAGTCCTCTCTCCGCAGCAGATAACGCTACGAAGACGCTGTTCAACATTCTACCACCTCCGGGATCTGCCTCAATCATAGCGGAAGTGTTTGCAACTCTACTGTACTTCTCCGGAGTACAGAACGTACGGCGTCATTCCATCCGCCGTCGCCATCGTACGATATCTTATATTGTTGCCATCGTTTTGGTACTGTCGTCACCCCTACACTCGCGTGACACACACACACAATTTCCAGGCTTACATAAACAGGTTGGCAAATCTGGTAGCCCTTTAGAGAACAGCAAATCACTTCATAAATGTTTTTCATAACATCGATTTCCACGCTATGTGGGACGTGCATAATATATTTTGCCTAATGAGAACTCAATGCGTGCTAGGATGGTTAGAAGGTTAGCGTGCATCGTGGCAGTGAATGTTTTGCATGATGTGAAAAGTGAACAGGCAACGAACACAAAAACATGGAAATTATTTACTCCTGTACAATCGTACACGTTTACGGAGACTTGTCCCTGTGTCCTCCGTTTTCCGAACTAGCATCTGCGCACATAATGTACGGCGATTCCTAGCTCAAATGTTGCTTATTAAATATTCGTGAGAAAACAAATCGTTCAAAATTTCTAGATCTTAATAATATACTAATATATGAAGACTACGAAAAAAAATAAAGGTTAAGTAAACAACCGCTCAAATTTACACCGTGTACATAAGTTTTCAATTGCAACGTCATGTCTTCACTTTCCTCAGGTAATAAGCAAACAATTTCTGCCAAAACTTCTTTAGAACTTGCTTGTTTTCCCCAAGCATAAACATTGAAATGAATGGTTCATTGACTGAGTTATACACTGTTGAGGACGTCAAATAAACTCTCAGCACCAAGACACATCAGTACGTGTATATTGAAGTCACACGGACACATGATTTGAATAATTAGTAAGATAATTAGTGAGACAGTGGGTTTACCTGCATCGCGCGTTGCAGTTACATATCTAGACCACATCTGTCTGTCTAAAACACGGTTTAACAATGAAGTGCAGACTTTCCTAATACGGTCATTCGAGTAGCGTCTTGACCCTCATAATCAAATCGTGTTTTTGCCACGTAAAAGCCAAGAATTTTATGCGTTCAAGCAGTGTTCTGAGACACATTGGTGGAGTTGAAATTCAGTATACTGTTTCTGTCAACGGGGACTCCACAGCGCGTTACCTCTGCTCTCTCGCAGTGACGACACAGAGAGCGTTAGTATAGCGTATGCGCATAGTTCCTACGAATGCTTTCCGGTCGCGCGTTTGAGTACGCATGCGCGGAATGAAATGGTCCACTTTGCAGTCTACGGGCTCTCGCTATCTTTTGACTTTTACGTTTCGGGCTGTGCATGGCTTCTGTAGCTAGTGCGACACTAGACGGCGTCCTCGGTAATTGCTTCATTCCAAGTTCGCCTCTTGTGTGATACATTTGTGGAGCAGGGAGGATCACTTCTTAGCCTCACTCACATCTCTCGCTCTCAGAGTTGGCCTGCCAACTTGTCCCTCGTCATGTCGTCATGTTCGCTTGAAATAAATGGCGAATTTGAGTTCGTCGTAGTCTCGTTTCACGTCGAAAAGAACGTGTTAGTGGAGACAGGCTACTGTTCTTCAACTAACCTGTTCTCACTTTGTTAGGCCTAACAAAAGAAAGAAATGATGCCGGAAAGTGCTTTGATTTATGCCTCATAGAGTACAATAGAACATTTAACAGTGGTGATGCGGAAGGATCTACCAAAATCTTTATGGGCGAAAAGTTTGTAACAGGCCTGTTAGCCGTTTTACAGACATACACTCTAAGAGAAAATGATACCCAACATTGGACTGATGGAGCCCGCTGGCCACCCTGATTAAAAGTTTGTTCTCTAAGGAGCATCCACACAGAGATACGTGTCGTGTGTAACACCATGCGCTTCGCTTGGCGCTTGTCCACGGGATGAACGTGAACCCGCCAGACGGCTACCGCTCATCTGAAAAGGGCACTTCACATGATGCGATTTTCATCACAGCGGAAGAGGGATTTCCGTCGCTTGCGACGGACATCAAAGTCGCAGCCGTCGAGCCCTCCCCCCCCCCCCCCCCGCCTCCCGCGCGACCGCGTCCAACCGGTTGGTCCCACGTCCCACCGATCGCAGCGATCACGGCGATTTTTGGACAACAGGAAAAATAATACAGAAAGGAGGCTGGGGAATATCCGTCGCAATTACACCGAGTGCTATTTCGCGATTTGTTTTGATTATAGCAGTTGTCGCGAAATCTCTTCTTTCATTCAACACATACTAAAAACTGCAACTAATTGAGAGGAGCCATGGACTGCGCAAGCGGTATGCACCATAAGCACCGACACACCGAACAAGGCAGATAAAAACTCGAAGGCCAGACAGCTCTGTGATAACTATGGCTTTGTTGACACCCTACGTTTCTAATACAGCGACATTCTTTCTTTTTTCACGTTGGCCTCGCGTGATGATAGTACGTACTTTGGCGTTCCTTTCGTTAATTTACACGTACTGCGAGTTGTAAACACTAAGACGTGGACGTGTCTCTCACCAGAAGTCATGTCCTTCGGATGTCGTCACCATTTTAAGGTTTGTTGCGTACAAGCTGCTCGCGATATACGAAGACGCAACAGCTACAGTGATGTGTGCTTTTACGGATGGAACAATTAAAAAAAATATCTATGCGATTGCAGTGAAATGCTGTGTCCATGGGATATTACATGACCGCCTAATATCCGACGTTATAATATCGCGCACGTATCCACCGTTCGAATGTCTCATTTCGAGGTTTTGTTAATTCCGAGGCGAGTGATGATTGCTTATCACGTCCGCAAAGCGAACGTAGAAACTATATATCGCAATGAATTTTTCATGCGAAGCTTGTATTGCATGCACTCCTGTCGGCGTCGGTGTTGGCGTACGAACAACTCAAGCCGCGCGGAGATAAAAATTGCTCGTCGCGCTGCGGAATCGAACCACCGGCTTCCGGTCTGTGAGACGTGCACCACGATAACCGATTGAGCCACTCTCGTTTTTTTTTCTTTTGTGCATGGAAAAGAAAAATGAAGATGTATTAGGAGTGCGGGCATAAATACCATCTTAAAACTAGGGCAAACACACACATGCGTCCAACAAGTGCATACATTCAGGTAGAGGTTCCTGTGCAGCGTACGCACTTCTTAAATACGATGCACTTACATTAATTAATGATCTTGTAGATCACGGGCTTTCGGCAAAGCGATCACAAATTCTAGCTCTCCATAGGCTGTATAAACCCAGTACTATGAAAATGTTATAGGAGGACCGCCAGTAGTCTTAAACGGTAGGAACCTTACTGGTTTGTCAAAGTCCTTTTTAAGCGTCCGTAGGAGAATGTCCCAGAAAAAGATCGCATCCGTACAGTATATAAAACAATCATCTATGGTTTCAGCACGTGGACAGAGTCGACAGTTCGTGAACCACGGCACGACGCAGCCCCTTGCGTTCAACCAGGTTTTAACAGGAAGTGTTTCCGAATGCAATTTAAAGAAAAATGTTTCAACTCCAGGAGGTATACACGTTTTATGGAGGCGCCTAAGTACATCCTAATAAGGCCGATTTAAATAAACTGCACGATACAGAGGATCTGTGAAAATAGGGTCCACCAGTGCAGCAGAATTGTTTTTCGACTCGCAGTGAAAATGTACTCCATGCTGAATTTAACTTTCAAGACAAGAAATGAGTCAACGACCTCCTTGAGAAAGCCCCAAGAAGCCTGTGGGACATCTCTGGCATCTGATGACACTAGTATGATAGGTTACTAACAATGAACTAATCGGAGCTGTAACATTTCACGCAAAAACAGATGGTCACTGTCTTGAAAGAAGAACACGCGGGAACCGATTTGCCTAACGAAGGGATGGACTAATCCTAGACTACCTTGTTCAAGAGGGACGAACAGATTATCGCGCCGTATCGATTCACAACTTGAGCTCCAAATAAATGTTGCAAATACGCAATGCAGTGCCTGAATGCGAAGTCTTGAGCAGTGCAGTACTTGCAGCACATACATGAGACGACAAACTAAGAACACGTTGCACACTTCAGCACGTCTGAACAGTGACAAATTCCGCTCTCGCCAGGAATTCACGTTACCTTGTATTTATGTCAACTGTTGCTTTTTCTATACTGTGAGAACGGCACACCTAAATAGCGCAGATCTTTTTTTTTCCATTGAATGCCTGCGTAGTGTAATGACATTGTGGCCCATAGTCCAAGCCAAAAACCTGAACTTTTTTTTTCATAGTTAACGCTAGCACTAGAAGCCGGTCAAAATTCTTGTGTAATTGCAAGAGCAGTCTTTACACTCCTTTATTGGGATAGGAATTAAATGGACACTTCCAGCTGATTTCTGCAGTCGGTGTCCCCGTCGCCGCCGTGAGGTTCCGTATAAAGTCCAAGGGCGATAAAATTGTCGCCGCGCGCCTTATGTGCAAGTGAAAGCGCGCAGGGGACGCGGGCTTTCACGGAGAGCGAATGCACAGCGGAGAGCCAATGTTACTTCCTCCGTCGCGTGAAAGTCCGTGGGGGTATGGGAGGGATGCAGGGGGGGGGGGGGGGGCGACGCTGTGCTGCAGCACCAAATACGTATCGTGCAACCGGTGCAGGGGGAACTGGCGACGCAATCTCCCACGCGAAGGGAGGAAAGCGGGAAGGCAGCGCGGAAGGGAGGAGGGGGGTGACTTCTACTCTTCTAACAACTGCGTACCTTGCGGCGGTGCGGGCTCTCACGCGCACCGTATCCTGAAAGCGATCTCCAGGCGGCTCTGACCTTTGTATGCACTGTGCTTTCGCCATTCGGTTTCCCTTGAAGACATGACTGCACGAAACGTCGCTCGCTGCGGCGGCCGCGCTTGTTCACGACATGCGGTCATTGAGTGTGATCTATGAATGTTTGCTTGTGCGCACTGAGACCTCGCTTGTTAATTCAGTTAAAAGCGAATGTGTCCAAGTATATGCAGCCGATAAAACTACTATCCCTACTGCGTATAACTCTCTACTAATTTGCTATCGCAATTGGTGGTGGTGGTGGCAAACATTTATTAAGGTGTTATTTACATAGAGGTTGCTCGGGAAAACCAACCCTTAGTGGGCCAGCTCCCTACAATACTAGGTGGAGTCCCTATTCAGGGACCCCATTGGTCGTGGCCGCTGTCGTGACACGCTGGACCATGGCCTGTTGAGCCGGCAGGTCCAGGCAGCCGAGCAGGGCCGCCTCCCAGTCCTCTCGTGTTGGGTTGGGGTTGGGGGTTAGAGAAGCATTGAGTTGGCATGCCCATACCATGTGGTAAGTGTCAGCCACCTCCCCACAGTACTGGCAGAGGCCGGAAAAGGAAGAGTCAAAGTGTTTGAGCACTGCCGGGCACAGTAGCGTATTCGTGAATAGGCGAAGAAGAATTCTCTCGTCCGCCTTCTTGAGCCCTTTGCAGAGCGCAGGAAAGCGGCGGTGAGAGTCCCGATAATGGGTACTTATGTCTTTAAATGTGAGAAGAGGAGGATTATATTCTGGATCAGAGTGGTCATCGGTGGAGGAGGCAGTTGCCCGGGGAATGAGTGCGCTGGCGGCAGCGTGGGCTGCCTCATTGCCTGTGAGTTCCTGATGGCCGGGGGTCAAGATTAGTGAGTGGGGAGAGGGGTCACCTACCCGCGGGCAAGGTCGAAGAATTTGAGCAGCTAGGGGTGAGATCCATCCCGGCTGGAAATTTCGATAGGCTCCTCTGGAGTCAGATATGATAGTTTTGGAAGTGTCATGTGAGATAGCTAGGGCTATTGCCACCTCTTCAGCATGGGTAGCATTGGGTGCACGGAAGGAGAGACCATCCACCTGCCTGTCTTGGTGGACTACGGCCGCCGTATACCAATCCCCATGGTAAGGGCCGGCGATGTCCGTGTAAAATACGCTTTGTTTGGAGCCGTAGTGGCGTCGGAGGGCAAGAGCCCGCGCCTCCCGGCGACCAGTGTGTGACTCATGGGACATATTGGTGGGGAGGGGTCGAACATAGATCGCGTATTTCCAGTGTTCGGGCACTCGTACCCGCTCCTGTGTGTGGAATTCATGCCTGATGTGTAGGCCATCTAGGAGTCGTCTGCCTGGCGGGGTCTGCGCCAAGCGGGTGTATTGATTTGTCAAGTGAGCCTCCCGAAGCTCCCGGTAGGTGTTGACCACCCCCAAGGCAAGAAGTCTCGCATTGGAGGTGGAGATGGGGAGATCTAGGGCTCGCTTGATGATTTTGCGGAGGGTGACCTCCAAAAAATCTTCATCGTGTTTCCGTAAGTACAGGTACGGAGTCGCATACAAGATGCGACTCGTGACAAAAGCTTGTGCGAGACGAAGCGCATCCTTGCTTTTGAGACCCCCCCGCTTGTTGGAAACCCGGCGGACCATGCGGCCCACCTGTTCTCCAACCTTACGGAGTTTTTGAAGTGTTGTCTCTACTCGGCGGTGTTTGTTTATGTGTAGTCCAAGGACACGGATCTCCTGTGCCTCGTTAATGGGTCCGCTATGTATGGAAAGGTTAATGGACGAAGTGCACTTCGGCGTGGGCCGAATGTGCACGAATTCTGACTTCTGTGGGGAACTTTGGAGGCCGCAGTATGCCGCATATTCGTCCACTATATGCGCTGCGGCTTGCAGGCTGTCCTCCATGTTGCCCAGGTTGCCGTCTGTGGCCCACAGGGTGATGTCGTCGGCATAAAGCGCATGCTTTACCCCGTCGACAGCATCCAGCCGGGCCGGGAGCTGTACCATAGCTAAGTTGAAAAGGAGAGGCGACAACACAGCGCCCTGTGGTGTGCCTCGCGTGCCCAGTGGGTAAGGGCCGTATTCCTGATCTTGGATGCGAATGTACGCAGCTCTGTCAGTGAGAAAATTTCGAATATAGTTGAAAGTGCGATCGCCACAGTTAGTGGCACTGAGGTGAGCTAGGATGACTTCGTGCTTAACGTTATCGAAGGCTCCCTTAAGGTCAAGCGCTAGAATGATCTTGTCATTGTGGGGGTGTTCTATGGGAGTGAGGACTTCGTGGTGTAGTTGTAGGAGTATGTCCTGCGCAGATTTGTTGGGCCTGAAGCCGTACATGGAGTCAGCCAAAGTGTTACGCTCTTCCAAGTAGGAGGAGAGACGATCCCTGACCATAGTTTCCATTAGCTTCCCCACACAGGAAGTAAGAGAAATGGGTCTAAGGTTATCAGTGTTGATGGGTTTCCCTGCCTTTGGTATGAAGGTTACTAGAGATGTTTTCTAATCCAGGGGGAGGGGTGTTTCTCCGGACCAGATAACTATCATGTATTCGAGAAGCGACTGGCGTGCAGTATCGGGTAGGTTTGCTAGGACTTTGACGGTGAGTTCGTCTCGCCCGGGAGCCGTGCCCCGCCTCATTTTGGCAAGAGCCGCACGGAGGTCGTGTAACTGGAAAGGAGCGTCCAGTTTCGAGTTCTCCCTGCCTGCGTAGTGATACTCGGGGCCTCGCGGGTCCTGCTCAGTACAGAGATAGCGGTCCCGGAGCGAGAGAGCTAGCTGTGTGGTGGAGCCCTGAAAATTGTGAAAGGCTCGATGTAGATGTCTTTGTGTCTCGCCTCGCGTTTGCGCGGGGTCGATGAGACTACGGAAGAGTCTCCATGTATTGCGGCCAGACATTTGCCTGGCGGCAGTATTACATCGGCCTACCCAATTTGAATCGGCGAGCTGGGCAGCGTACTCGGCCGCCTTCTGGGTGAGATCCAGTATCCGCATGCGGAGTTTGCGGTTGTGTTTTTGTCGGCGCCATCTCTTTGTGAGGCTGCGACGGGCCTCCCAAAGACGGAGGAGGTGGTTATCCACGTCCGGATGGCTGTCCCTGAGTTGTATTGCGGTTTGGTGTTGTCTTAGTGTTTGGAGTATGGATTGGACCCACTGGAAATAACCATTGTGAAGGATGAGAGAGGCAGGTACGGACTGTCGGAAGGCGTCCCAGTTGGGTAGGTGAGCCTGTGTGATGGGGCGTTTTAGGGGTCGTGTTCAGAGTGTGGTGTTGAGAATGCAGTGGTCACTGCCGAGGGTTTCCTCGGTATTGGTCTAGTCTGCGTGTTTGATGTTTTTGGTGAAGGTAAGGTCGGCGCAGGTGTCCCGGGTCACAGAGTTACCTAGACGAGTTGGTTGCGCAGGGTCGGTGTGAAGAGTGATGCCCAGCGTGGAAGTTAGCTCCGCGAGTTTCCTTCCACGTATCTCTTCCTTGCGATAGCCCCAAAGCCTGCTAGCGGCGTTAAAGTCACCCACTATTAGGAGGGGATCGCGCCCTGCGATCTTCAGCGCCCTGGTGAAGGTGTCAGCGAAAGTGATCTTTTTGAGTTTAGGTCGGCAGTAAATGTTAAGGATGTGCACCGGGGTGTCGGCTCTGCGCAGGGGAAGGATTGTGACAATGGTGTACGAGTAGGGTATTGAGAGGTCGAGGTCGACTTCTTGTGCAGTTAAGGTTTTATGTACAAGAAGGCAGGTGAATGGGTCCCGCTGAAAAGTGTTATAGCCTGTGAGGCGCACGGCGTTGCCGGGCTCATGAAGGGCAACGACCGCGCACAGGTGTTCGAAGGTTTCGAGATAGAGGCTCAAATTGGCCCGTTTGGCCCTATCCTTGAAGCCTCTACAGTTCCACTGAATTAGAGAAAGTAGTTGAGGTTTTCGGGTTCGCGATGGGGGTAAGCGTTTAGGTGCTACCGCCATACTGAGAATTTGGGGTGGCTGGGATGGACTCGGCCCCTACATTGGTGCCTTGTGCAAGTAGGGATTCGGAGTCCTCAGAGAGTTCGGCGAGGTCGTTGGTATAAGAAAATTTAGAGGGGCGGTTAACGTCCTTGAGGGGACTAGCCCTGCGGCTGCGAGGGTTGGTGTCCTGGAGCCAAGTCTTAATGTTACTCGTCACCTGATGGGTGACGGTATTGGCGAGATTTTCGATGCTTTTGCTCATGGTGGTGAGTTGTGTCACCAGAGCAGTCATAGCGCTTTCAATAGCCCGAAAACGCTGTTCAGTGTTAGAGGGCTCCGAGACGGACGGAGCGACGCACGTGGGCTTAGGTTCCGGAACGGCGACGGTAATTTTGGGGAGGGGAGGGGGCGGTGACGCGGGGGTGGAGGGCGTACTACCTGCCTCCAAAGTGGCGATTTTGACTAGAAGCTGCGCGTTCTGTGCCCGGAGCGCAGCGAGCTCTTGTTTGAGCAGGAGGAATTCGGGGAGGAGGTGGGAGAGGGAGAGCGAGAGGAGGAGGCGGCCCCCGCCCAGCTGCCTACCTGAGAGGATGTCTTCTTTGCTGGCTGCCTGGGGGCACCGCCAGAGGTCAGGGGTGGAAATTCCCCGGCTTGGAACACGGGGGCGCCCTGGTCGGGGGTCTTGGACGACGTCTTCTGTGACGCCTGTGATGTCTTGGGTGGATGTGGCACTTGCTGATTGGTCTTGGGGGTTTGGTGGGTTGCTCCCGGCTGACGGCCTTCCGGCGTGACGTCAGATGTTTTGGGCTTTGGCCGCTGCTGCGGGGAGCCGCGGCCACCATGTTGGCCGCCCGTCTGCTGCAGGCGGCGAAATTTGCCTTGCAGGCCGGGGATCCGGTGAGGTGTTCCTCGCCGCACACCTGGCACGATGGCTTGCATTCATGTGGGGTCATCCCCTCCTCAGAGGCACCCACTACTTGACCACAATGGCCGCAGCGTTGATCGTTGGGGTGGGGGCACAGCTCCGGGCGGTGGCCCACCGTCCCGCAGCAGTAGCAGGCTGGTATGGTGCGCTTGTATTCGCGTACCGAGGTCACGACACTGTTGTAGTGCACGAACCGTGGCACGTGGTGGCCTTCGAAAGCGAGGAGGGCCACGGAAGTCTTGCCCAGCTTCCTGATGAAAGCGATGTTTCCACCCCGCCAGTGGATCTTGGCTTTCAGGGAGGCGGAGGTCTCCTGTTCGTGCACCGTAATGACGCCACGGCACACTTCCCCGCTGATCTTGGCGTGGCCGATCATCGGTAGGGGACCCTGGGATGTCTTGAGCGAGAATTCTCGCGAGAGAAGGTTGGCAGTGTTGATGTCGTTGGTTGAGACAACGATGATATTTTGCGCCCAAATGGGCCACACACTGATACAATCACTGTTGGTAGCGTTCGCATATGAGGCGAGCTTGGCTCCTAGCTCACCTGGCTGGAAGGAAGCTTTGAGATCCACCGTCAATTGAGGCTTGAGCACGATGGTGAAGTCTTCCGCAGCAGTGCGGGGCATAGCGGCGGGCAGCCACGATACACGGGATGTCTTCTTCTTGGGTGGGGTCTTCGCTGACTTGGCCTTATCGGTATACGAGGCCTTAGCAGTGTTAGATTGCTGGCGGCGCTTACGAAGCGTCGTCACTGTAAATAGTCCCTCGTCCACAATATCCGTGGGTGAAACGGAGTCTTCGGGCGTTGAGGCAGGAAGGTTTTTCCACGCCAAGGTAGTGGGATCATATCCACGGAGAGCGGTGACCGCCATATAAGGCGGCTGTCCGCGGGAGAGTCCCGGCGCAGTCGGCGTTGGGCCTGACTCGTTAGGGCAAGCGTAGCTCCCCAAGGTGAGGTCAAGAAGCGGACATAAAATGGCCAAACATCGGCATACCTGGATGAGAGTGGTGTCTCCTGGTGCAGAACGATGTTGGAAGATGATAGGGTCAATGTTTGTGGAATGCCGGGCAGGGTTCCGCAGGTCCTGACGAAAATCACAGGAGCCGACGTGAGACACGTCCGCTCTCGACCGCGTCCGTGGTGGCGTCCGTCATCGCGCAATTGATGCTTGGCCTTTCGGGCGGAACTGCGACATTTTTTTATCAGTACAAAAGAAGGCCACGCCGTCTGCATATGAATGAACCCGAATCTCATTCGATGGCACTTTAAACCCTTGGAAGTTTTGTTCTTTCAGAATGCTCATACAATGTGGCTCTAAGTACAGACAGAAGAGAAGCGGTTCTTTCAGAATGCTCATACGAAGTGGCTCTAAGTACAGACAGAAGAGAAGCGGTGACAAAGGGCATCCCTGTCTTACTGATAATTAAAGTCTAATCGGATCGGAGCGAGAACCATTCACTATCAGCCTCGTTGAGCCATTAGCATAACATATTCTGACACCTTTAAAGAGCTGGGAACCGATATTTATGTGCTCTAGTACACTAAACAGGAACGAGTGATTCACTCTGTCGAACGCCTTAGTCAGATCTAGCTGTACCATTGCTATCTATCCAATCCCCTCAGCTACACACTCTAGCACCGATCTCGCAACATGAATGTTGGCATGAATGAACCGGCCTCTGATGCCACATGTTTGACGATCACCTACCAGGGGTCTTATCACGACTTGTAACCGGATAGCTAATACTTTTGCAACAGTTTTATAATCCACATTGCATAAGGAAATAGGCGTATATCCGGCCACTTTTTGCAATTTAGTTCCATCATTGCTTTTGGCTATGAGGAGAGTGCGCCCTTCGTACAATGTGGCAGGTAGGTACCCTACATCCAAGGCCTCACGGTACACCTGAAGTAATAATGGTTACAAGAGGGAACGAAAACACTGATCAAAATCGGCAGTAAAGCCACCCGGGCCGGGCGTCTTGTCTTTCGCCAAAGAATTTATGTATGTTGTTACCTCATTGATATCAATGTTATTATTTGTATAATCATAATGATCCTGATTTAACTGGGTCAGAAACGATACCAATTTGGTGGCACACGCACATGTATCCAACAGCTTACGGCTTCGCAAAAGTTTTTGATAATGTTAAAAAGACGCTTTAGTTATTAGAACCGGCTCATTAAAAACAATTCCAGCATACTATATATCTAGGATTTGTTTAGACAGTGCCTGTCGGCGTTCATCACCTAGGCATCTACTGCAAAGCTGTTCTTCCAAAAAACGCTGCGCTCGCGCGCGCACTCGTGCACCCCTATTTTTCTGTGCACAAAGCTTGTAACTGCGCCTTGGTATTATGGATATCATCAATATATTGACCCGGATGTATACATTCAAGCTCATATAATTCACTTAGAAATCTATACATTGCTTTGTAATTATTCTTTTTTTCAAAGGCCAATATTGATGTTTATTCAATAGCTATCGTTTTAACTTCATGTTTGAATAATAACTACACAGCAAGAGAGGATAGTCCTTGCGGCATGACAGATGATCTATAAGCTCAGTAACACTCTTTAGGGAGCACTCACGGGAAAGTAATTGGTTATTAAATTTCCACAACTCCCCGCACATACGCCGGCTTTGGTATCGAGGGCTACCAAAAGATGCTGAGACTGGGCAATGGTCACTAAACAATACAGTGTGGAAAGTGTAACCATGAATAAGAGATAGCGCATTAAGTGAAACGTAAATTCGATCAAACCTTGCATGTGAGGTACCTTGCAAATGCGTGTAGCGACATTCCACCTTTTCATTTTCCCCAATGTCCACAGCTTATAACCACACATCAGGCGTTGCAACGCACCACTACTTGGCTCACGTCAGCTTTAATGACGTACGATCTTATGCATTACATACGCAATTAAAGTCTGCAAAAAAGGACCAATGCATGATCAGTAGACAAATGATGTTCTAGAGATAAAAAGAAACGCTCTCGCTCACGTATTTTTTTGGGGGGCATCCGCGGACACACAAATCTAAAGCTAATACCACTGATATCAATGTCACACCATATTAGGCACGCTTCCCTATCTGTAAACAAATGCAGCACATTACATTGTAAATGTTTTCTAACAAATACATACGACCAGCGGAAACGCTTATTGCATGGTTTACAAAAACATTATAGTCAGATAGAAGGTAGCGATGCTCCGTATATAGTCAGGAGACGGCTAACACTCGTAGGCGGCCTAGTTGTTGGCAGGCAAGCAAGATTGTGAAAGGGCGTGCTTGCGACATGTCGAATGTGCACTCTTAGAGCGTCGACTGCAAAGTACGTTGATACAGGGTGGTCACGTGCTATGGCGATTCTGGCCGCTGTGGATGCACACTTAGGGAGGCCGAGGCACGTCCGTAGAACTTGGGCTTGCATACTCTGGAGTGTTCGAAGGTTCGTTTTACTGGTGCTTCCTCGCACAGGCAGTCTGTATCTTAGGAAGCCCATAAATAATGCATGGTACAGATGCAGCAGCGATTGCACAGATTCACCCCAAGACTTTCCGCCAAAAAATTTGAATACATGTGCTATTGCAGTCAACCTCTTTTTCATATATGAAATATGTGCCGTCCAAGACATATCACGATCGATGATGACTCCACGGAAGCGGTGTTTTGTTTCGTAAGGAATTACTTGTCTATTTATGCGTATAACATATGGAGTCATTGTTTTGCGCCTAAATGCGACTAATCGGCACTTTTCGGAGGATAATTCTAGGCCTTTCATACGCAGATAAGACGACGTCCCTGCAGCATGGCCTTCGTTGCCACTGTGGTCTCGGCATTCACCTCGAATATGCCTCACCATTCCAGGCGTAAAGAAGGAGGCACAAATGCCGTCAGCAGCATTGAAGCAGGCAGCATTATTGCTACTACATGAGGTCCACAGTGACCGCTTACATGTTTACGCAGATGGGTCGGTCAGGCACTCCAGTTCAGCAGCTGCAGTATTTGTCCCAGCAAAATCTACAATAATAAAATTCCGGACATCGCACTTGACATCGACGACGGCTGTCCAACTTACAGCTCTGTGTGCAGCAATGAAATTTATCGACCAGGAACCGCCCCAGAAATGGTCTATCTTTTGCGACTCCAAGGCCGTCCTCCAGAGTTTGCTCTCTGCACTACGCCGCGGACCCCACGAACGACTTGTCGCGGACACACGCGGAAATCTACCATCAGGCAGTTGAGAAAGGACATAACATCGTCTTTCAATGGCTGCCAAGTCACTGTGTTATCTTTGGAAATGAGCAAGCGGACGCAGCCGCTCGATCTTCACATACCAGTGCCGAATGCGTCGCCATCCCTAAGTCCAGAACAGATGCAGCGCGAAAGCTCCGCTTGCTTGCTCGCGAGCTTACGTTACGGACTTTAAAACCATCGCCTCTGTTCCCTGGATCCTAATCTGAAGCTCCACCTTCCAGATGGCTTACCACGACAGGACGTAACTCTCATTTGTCGCCTAAGACTTGGAGTAGCTTTTACCAACGTGTTACCTCCTACTTATCCTGCTCCTACTTACTCCTACCTTATCGGAATGGCCACAAGTCCAGATTGTTAAACTTGCGGATGCAAAGAGACGATAGCACATCTTCTGTGTGATTGTCGTCGTTTTAGTGCACACAGGAAAGTCCTCAGAACCACGCTCGACAAGATAGACAGCCGTCCCCTTACGGAAGCCAGAATTCTTGGTCCCTGGTCCCAGCCGACGTCGGAACGAACTGCTTTAAAAGCGCTAGTACGCTCTTTAAAAGGAGCAGGACTTCGTGAAAAACTATAGAATTGTGCGGACTGATGTGTTTTTTTTTTCTGCTGTTTAATATTCTCTTGTTTTCTTATCTTTTCTGCCCTTACATCATCCCCCTGTGCAGAGTAGCCAACCGGACACTTAACCTGGTTAACCTCTCTGCCTTTCGCCTCTTATTTTCCTTCCTTCCGTCCTTCCATAGTCAGATAGAAATGAAGTTAGAGCTACTTCTGAGTTTCATCAGGTTCACTCTGTTTCTTGGATATCAGCCATACCTAATTTCATATAGCGTAGCAAACGAAGCAGCAGTACTTGCCGTCACTTACTGCGTAAGCCACGGACATTTAAAATACCAAAAATGGAAGGCTACAGCACCTGTCATGATTACCTATGTCGGTGCCGCGTTTAAACGTTGCTCCAGAGGTGCATCACTCCGTTCTTGATGAGGTGATGCATTGACGACCTTTAACACATGAGACACCTGCGGGAGTAGGCGTTCCCCGGAGCGGTTGTGTCAACTTTTACACTTTGGGAAGACGGGCCTCCTTTCTCGAGGGCGATGGGTTGACAGGTAGCGCTGGACGCTTCTTAGCAGCCTCACACATCGATCCGGATTCTACTGACGGCGGGCGATCCTGAACTGGTGGCAGTTCTGCCCATGACATAGTTGGGTCGTCGTGAGGCAACTTTATATCCTCTGCAGTTGCAGGCTTCGGGCTAAAGCTATTGTCAGCCGATGAAGGCTTTGTCTCCTCCTGTCGATGAGCCCCAGCGGGTGTTTCACCGGTTGCATCTACAACCTCACTCACATCCAATAGATGATCGGTGATTGTCTCATCCTCAGCTGGTCTATTTCCACGAAGCTTGTCAGCGTAGCTTCCGATGCATTCATCTGCAATATGACTGTAACGGTGACAGTTACTGCACCGTGGTGTCCTACATTGTCGCCGGATATGCCCGACTCTGTTGCACCGTAGGCAAAGTGGTGGTGGTCCACGAACCAAAACGAGACACTGATGCCCGTGCATGCTCAATAGGTGTGGCAGATTCTGGCAGAGACTCCATTTGCCGGTCATTTGGCATCCCTCCATGCCGTCACACCGCCACATTTCTCTCGTGATAGAGTGTACTGTTATTTATTTATGTAATACCCACAGCGCCCATTCAGGCATTACAGTGGGGGGGGGGGGGGTACAGAAGAAAAACAAGCATGAAATAAAAATTGCAGGATTGCATAAATTCGTGTATATGATAAACAGATTATTATACGCCGACACGAAAGCACATGACCGCGTTGCAGGCGCACAGGCACATGACACAGGCACATGACACATGAAAGCACATGACACAGGCGCGTTGCAGATGTCGCATGATGAAAAAAGAAGTACAGAAAGCACAATGATAACAAAGATTCATTATGAAAAGGCAAAGAAGAAGCGAAGAATAGCAGCAACACGCGGTAGTGATAAATGGTACAGTACAACAAGAAAGAAGCACTAAAAGAAAAGAATATCATTTGCAACTAGGATTCTGTATCGGTCATGGTGATTGTTAGATATAACCGCGATATTTATCAAGCGTTAGTGTTCAAAATAATCTATCGTTTTTAATGCAGAAAAGAACATGTTAGTACACAAGATTTCTACAACTGAGGAAGGTAGTCGGTTCCAGTGACTGATGGTTCTTGGAAAAAAAGAGCTGCTAAAGGCCGATGTATTACATTTGTATTCTCTAATCTTGTGTCCACGATCTTTGCGTGCTGATGTGTAGTGAGGCTGGTTAATGTATACGTCACGGGGAATTCGAGTACGAAAATGATATATGCTGGGTAAAAGCTTCAATCGAAATGACGCTCTTCGTTGCTGCAAAGATTCCCATTTTAGCATCGCCTTAGATTTCGTTGCACTAAACTGCCTGTCATACATTGGTATATCAAGTACATATCTTGCCGCCATGGACTGAACTTTTACTAACCTTTCTTTGTTAGTTACTCTTAAAGGATCCCACACACAGCACGCGTATTCCAGCGCTGACCTAACGTATGATTTATATAGGAACTTCCGGGTTTGTTGTGGAAACGCACGTGTATTTCGTCGTATAAATGCCAAGCTCCGGCAAGCTTTGCCTACGGTATAATCCACATGCCGATTCCATGATAAAGAGTGGCAAAAGTAAACGCCTAGCTATTTATATTCACATACCGTTTTTTCCGGAGAGCAGTTTATTGTGTATTCAAGATTTCCAGGTTTTTTTCTTCCCGGAGAACCTCATGGATACCGTTTTCTTAAGATTCAGTTTCATTTCGCATCGCTCACACCACGCGTGTATGGCACATAAATTGTTTTGAATTACGAAGCAGTCACTTTCATAGGTAATTTACGGTATAATATGCAGTCATCTGCAAATAGCCTAATATGTGATTGTACGTTTTCATTATTGTCATCGATATAAAGTAGGAAAAGAAGGGGCCCCAGAACTGATCCCTGAGGTACCCCTGACGTAACATCAGTTATTGCAGATTGTTCGCCGTTTACGACTACATATTGTCGCCTCTCGCGTAAATATTCGGCAATCCACGCAAAAAACTTGAGGATTGATATTAAAACTGGTTAGTTTTTGCAGTAACAAGTAATGCGAGACGGTGTCGAACGGTTTTTGAAAGTCACGAAAAATACAGACAACCGATTATTTGTCATCCAGTGCTGCCGCTAAGACGTGTGAACTCTACTGGTTGTATGACGCACGATAGTCCCTGTCTAAATCCGTGCTGGTTTGAGTTAAATAAAGAATCACTATCTATATGTTTGACTATGGCGGTATATAAAACGTGTTCTAGAACTTTACTGCACACGGAAGTGAGTGAAATGGGACGGTAGTTATTGATAACATTGCGTGGGCCAGTTTTATGTATAAGAGCGACTGATGCCATCTTCTAATGAACGGGAAGACAACTGTGTTCTAAGGACTTTTCAAAAATAAGTTTCCAGTACAGAGACACTGTATGAGAGGAAGACTTCAATATAACATTAGGTAAACAATCAGGGCCCACGGCCTTTGCGCAGTCTAAATCACGAACTAGTAATTCAAGGCCTCGAGATTCGATCACTATATTAGGCGTGGGTGTGGATACGTGTGTCAACAATTTAAGATCTTTCTGAGGATCTGATGGGCAGAGAACACTGATGCAAAATAAAGATTGAACAACTTGGCATTTTCTGAGGCGTCGCAAATGACAGTACATGCCACTGGTCAAAGCGGGAATTGAAGTGTTGTCTTTTTTTATTTCGTTTTATATGCTTCCCAAGTTCCTTCGGATTTTGCTTTATTTTACTTTCTATTGTTTCAAAGTAGGCTGATTTTGTTTGAACTGTAGCATTGTTCACTTCATGCGTTGCCAGTATTAGTTTACATAAGTTCTCTTTTGAAGGGTTTATTGAATTAACGGTAAATTCTTTGCCTACGCTTCACTAAAATATCCAGTTCTTTAGTGTACCATGGCTCACTTCTATTACGCCTTCTAGTCAATGCCCATGACGGCACAAATCGGTTTCACAGCTCAAAAATTTGTCCTTAAACAGAACCCTTAGGTTTCCTACTGAATACTCATCCGCAAGCGTTTCGAACACAGCGAAATATGCATCCAGTGAAGTATTGATTGCTTGGATATCAGCCTTGGCGTAATTTTACATGCACCGACTCTTCTCACTGTAAACACTTCCATGTTTCATAATTATTTCGCATAGCACGACATCATGATCACTTATCCCTGGTAATACTTCAGTGTTCTGGATCATTTATGGCATATTTGTGAAAAAAGATCTAGGATATGACTTCCTCGCGTAGGCTTCAACACGGTTTGTCTTAATGAAAGAAGGTTCACCAAATCGGCAATTTCAGATTTGAAATTTGGGGTGCTTCCAGAGGCTATCGGTTGTTCCTTCCAGTTGGGATCAGGTAGATTAAAGTCACCACCCGCAATGACGTAATCGGATGCAATTTTTGTAGCTGTAGCAGTGAAATTACACAATTCCATAGCTGAGACAGTTGGCGGCCGGTAAAAGAACCAGACTGATAGTGATTTGCCGTTCAATAGTTTCAGCTGACACGAAACTGCTTCACTCTTATCATATATAATATTTACGCGTGTAGAACGAATGCGCTGGTCTACCAAGATAAAAACACCACCACCGTGATAATTCCTATCCTTTCTGTAACATGTAAAGTTATCAGAAAATACTTCAGGGCTTGCTACGTCTTTATCGAGCCATGATTCGGTAGTAATAATTACACTTGGTTTGACCATGCGCACTAAGTTATCGAAAACATCAACTTTGTTTTTAATGCTCCTACAGTTGATCACCAAAAAATAAAGTGAAGTCGACAAGGATTTATTGCATTTGCATGGCACAACCTTGTCTAAAGGATCATAATATATGTACTTGATGCCGTCTATGTAAAGGATGTCATGCTTTAGTTGCACACGTGCGTCCTTGCCTTTATGTTCCTGAGCGAACCGCCACAAATTTCGCCTTCTCTTGTGCACTTGCTCGGAAAAGTCTTCCGACATACTAATACCTGTATCTTTCAAATTCTGGGCCTTTCTTAAAATAAAGTGCTTGTCGTTTATTGACCCAAACCTTTGGATCAAGGGTCGCGTTTTTCATTCTCGAAATTTTCCAAGTCGATGGGCTTTTTCTATCGATTCAGGGTTAACTTGGAATTTTGTCGAGCATACTTACTTCAGAAATGATTCAGATGGTGACCAAGATTCGCGAACATTTGTAACAGGTATGCCGTAGAACACAAGGTTATGCTGCCTACTACGATGTTCAAGATCATCAATCTTATTTTGGAGCAACTGTATCGCCCTGTGCTGTGTATCATAGTGTTTGGTGCACTCCGTAATGGCGGCTTCTAAGTTTGCCAATACTGAAATTTTTCCTTCCATTGACGACACCCGTGCTGTAAAATAATTCATAGCTGCCTTCTGTTCCGCTTGATTGATCTCTATAGTATTAAGCTTTCGAACAATCACGTTTTGCCCATCCAAAATTTTCTTTAGTGTCGTATCAGTGTCAGGGCCGGGATTCACTTCAATGTCACCACAGAGTATTAACAATAAGAAATAAAAGGCAAAACAACGCAAAAACAAAAATGCGACGCCGTGGGCGGTTTCTGGCATCGGAGTGCATGCGCACACAGCTACACAGGATACGGGGTGGAACCGGCAGGATAAGACCGGGAAATTTTTACAAGGTAAACATTCAATAACCTGCACGAGAAGCAGAACGTGCGTGAGCGGCAGTGACATAGCACTGCTGGTTCAACGCCCCAGAGAGACAGTGCAGTATACCGCCTTTTGTAGGCTGGTGAACCAAGGTTCGTTGACAGTTGCTGGACATATGCCGGATTCCACTGTAGTGGGCGTCGCCGGTCCACGATCGAGTGGTTTGAAGATTTCTTCACTGTTGCATGCGAATACTTCGGCGATGTTGGAGATAATCCTGTGGCGGCCCCATTCGTGGCCTGTTGAAAGTGCTCTGTAGCTACATGCAAACCTGCACGAGAAGCACAACGTGCATGAGCGGCACTGACATAGCACTGCCGGTTCCACGCCCCAGAGGGACAGTGCAGTCTACCGCCTTTTGTAGGCTGGTGATAGTGGCTGTGAACCGAGGTTCGTTGACTGCCGGACATATGCCGGATTCCACTGTAGTGGGTGATGTAGACTGTAGACTGCTTTTGACGAATGGAGGAAGCCAAAGAAGATTCGTCTTGATATTCTTTCATTTCGGGTCTATGACAAGCTACTTGAGGCCCTTCACCAACAGCTCGCCTTTGTCGACAAGTTTCTGTTTCGCGATGCTAATAAACCATGTTACTAGCCACAAATGGCTCATCTGGTACTGTCCAGCGTCAAGATTATTAGCTGCATTCAGAACTGAAAGGAGTGCATCGCGAAAGTCCGGGGCCCGATAGGCCGCCCTGCCAGGTCAGCATGCAGGAAAACTGAATTGAGAACGGTAGTGCCGGTTGGTAGACAAGGAAGAACTACCTTATAGTTACCGGAATCAGTAGTTGACGGTGGTTGGAATCCTGGGCCGAGGACCGATGCGCTGTTTCAAGCAGAGCTCATCGCAGACGTGGCCGTTCGAACCGGCTTCTTCTTCTACTACTGTCGGTTCATCATATGCCCCATTTAAAGCGGGGTTTTATATGCACGAAGAAGTAGACGCAGCGCCCGTTTCTGGCGTGCGCGATCACACCATACCCCAGCTAATTACAGGTGTCCCCTCCCTCAGGAAGAAGGAAAGGGTGTGATCGCGCATTCGCTCGCCTTGCACCCGCCGTTTCCCGACAGTTCAAGCCCGACAGTCAGATGGGGAGGCCGCGTTTCGTTCGTTCTGTCGAAGAGCCGCCTCCGTTAAAGGAACGGCAGCGGGTGCGGGCCCATGAACGTCTTAAACGCTCAAAAAACTAACCAACCCCTCCCCTAGGGTTGGACAAGCCTCGCGTGCACCCCTGTTCCCGGTAGGGGAGGGGTTTTAAATTTTTATTTCGATAGCAATTAGATGGACACTCAAAGAGGATTTCTGCCGTCGGCGTCGCCGTGAGGTTCCGTATCACGGTAACGGCGATGAAATCGTCGCCGTGATGATGATAAGTGGTTCTTGAGGGAAAGGGAAAGGTTGGCGCTATCTTCTGCAGCCCTTGAGGGAGCACGGCTCAGCGCACCAGACGCTGTATGTGCGAGTGAAAGGGCGTGAGGGACGCGCGTTTTCACGGGGAGCGAACGCGCGGCGCAGAACAAACGCGCGTTCTTCAGAACAAACGCGCATTTGGCGCCGCAGCTAAACGCGCGTTTAGCTGCGGCGCCAAATGCGTATATATATAAATACGTTGCGAAGCGAGCAGGTGGTAAAGACTTCCGACGCTGCTCGACGAGATTCCCGTTCTCATGTCGTCGAAAACCTCTGAGCCGCCCCCAGAGGCCCTGTCAACAGTCACCAACGCCGCGCGCGTTTGGTGCGAACGCGGGCAAAACGTCGACGGCGTCCACAACAGTTCTGCACGTTGCTGGTCCTGCTGCATGTCAAAGTTAATACAGCTGATAAGACTACTATGCTTACTCCGTATAGCTCTCTGCTAAGTTATCGCAATTTATGCTTCGCCTTTCGGGTGAAACTGCGACAATTTTTTAAAGTAGCCCATATAATGCTTTAACTAGTTAAAAACAGCATCGTCAATTTGTTTTCGAAGCGTTAATGCATGACAAGCATTAGATAGTTTCAGCAGAGCGTTGCTTACGCTGCGCTCCGCTAACATTTCGCGCACGCCGCTGGCTGCATTAACTGCGTTGATTTGGCTTGTTTGACAAGCGCATCTTCCAGAGACGCCGGCCACGTGCGCTCAGCGTGGCTCGAAAACGATGAAGCAACCAGTAGACCCACCCTAACGCTCCCCTCAAATGGCTTTGTAGCGGAGCGTGGGCGGCGTTCTTCGTCCCGCTGCCGATGTGAGCGTTGTGCGCACGCGCATTAGCGTTCCCGCTAGCATTCCGCTGAACGGCTGTACGCGAATCGTTAGGATACGACAGTCTGAGCAGAGCGGACCGTGAACGCTCTGCTAAAACTGTCTATTATAGCATGACAAGCATGACAAAACAGTTCCATCTCTTTTTCTTGATGTATCATTTTTTTCCTACACTGAAACCAAGAAGATAACAATCACTTTAGCATACACCAAAGAGGATGAAGGCGAAAGCGTGCGCGCTCTAGAGACATTCATGAAATTATATACTCTGGCATTCTCATTCGAATGTGTTGTTACTTCCTCTTACTTGTTTCCTCTTTACTTGTTCTCTTCTTCGGTCACCTAGACATCGTCACTGGTTTTGCGTGGTTAGATCGTGGCAAGCCCGTGAAGATCAATAGGGCACATAGGCATGTTCAATAAATGTTTATGTTAACGAGGGTAGCGACATGGGCTTGTATATATGGTGCCTTGTAGTTTTTTGTAGCGCAGGCAGAATGAGATGGACACAGGAAGGCAAGTTGGGCAAACACGAAGTGCTACCTTTCAAAAACATATTTATTTGCAGTTCTCCGAGGTATACTTATACTCCTCAGAACGTCAGAAGACACGTGTGCAGTGCCGTGCACTGCTGTGCTGAGCGCGCGAACGGCCAGCTTTGCTCTGCAGGGCGACCCCTGCCTGCAGTTGCTGGTGCCCATATAGTATGACCAGTAGCATGCGCGACATAATAGACTGCTTTTTATGAGTGGCGATTTTGAAAAGCGCTTTTGTTTACCCCAATCTGCAGTCGGTCTGAGGGCGCTCTCGGCACCGCAAATGCGATCGAATGAAGCGTATGGGCTGATAACGCGCGCCCGTCCTTTCGCAACAAATGAAGCGCGCTCACAGACTGTTCGAGATAACATAGGTGCCAATGAACGTCACCTCTGAATAAATGCAACACGCGCAAGTCTACAAGCATATTAGGCCCTGCATGCTCCTGGGCACGCTATCTCGGGCCCAGCAATAACCGCCAGGTGTCGTCTCGCAAAGCAAAGCCGCAAAGCACAAAATACGGTAATAGTCATGGCTAGCTGGCGTAAGCCACCGCCCGATTTAAAGGGTTTAGCCTCATCCATCCATCCGGCCGTTCGCGTGCTCTACACAGCAGTAGATGGCACTGTACATTGCTCGGCAAAGAACAAAACCGGGAAAACCACACGGAGACACTGTTCTGGCCACACTGATTATTTATAACGGTGTCCGTTCAACGCGAACAGAGATAATTGAGCTCTTTTTTTTTTGATTAAGAAATACTGGCACGTGCGCTTGAATTTTGGTGCCATAACGCCGGGCACTCAATTTTTCGACCCATGATCGAGCCATATAAGGTTTTCGCCTTAATAAGTCTTCCATATCTTACAGACTGCGAATCTTAACTGCATCCGTATTAACCCTTACTTTAAAAGGTTTTGCATACTGCACTTACTTCAGTGCACTGAATTTCGTTCGCTTATGCTGCTCGTAACATACTACAGTATGGTAAGAATGTACTTCGCCGTAAATAAAACTACCTCTCCTTGCTTTTCTGTCGCTACCTCATGCAAAACACACGCAACAATGTGGAAAGCAGGCAAACACCTGGTTTTTATAGATAGTAGCTAACACACTCAACAAAACCAAATGAAAATTGGGCAGTGAAGTCGGCCAGTTGTATCACTTCCTGCGGATCATAGCATCCTTTGAAGTTCGGACGATTGTCACGCGTCCACAGCTAATGAAGTGTGCAGACGTATCACGAGTCATAAGCCATGCTGAAGAAGATAATAGCAAGCTTGCTCATGAGTTTTTAAGTGCGTGTATTACTGCATAAACTCATATACCTATACATCCTGTCCTTAGTACCTCCATGAGTAAAGTATTATGCAACTTGCAAGATATACAAAGAGAGCATGCCATTTCTGTATCTGAATCTTCTCTTTATTACATTGTGAGATGCAGCTGCTTACTCATTTATTCCATGGTGTGATTATTTGGCATGTATGTGCAGATTCCCAAAATTCTACTCAGCCTAGTTCATGCGGACTCGGGCTGAGCAAAATTCTGCTGAGTCGAGTTTGCTCCTACTCATATTCACGAAAATTCTACCCAGCCAGACTCAAACTCCGCCACATGGGTCGGTCCAAGGCTTAGTGCGCTGAATTTTGAGTGAGTTCAGCAACCTGTGTATACATTACACGACATCAAAATTGGGATATATTCGGTGCGAAAGCAAACATTGCAATGAAGTCCAGGTTGCATCGGGTGAAAATAAAGACAATTGTACAAGTCGCCGTTAGTTTTGTAGAATATAATTGGCAGGAGTCATTTTAAGAAATTCAAGTCGGCGTTACTGCTCGTCTTGCTGCGTGGCCTGAATGGTTCCTGGTTTCAGCGCAGTTCCTGTAACATGATCGACGTAGTTTAAACCTATATTTTTGTGCTAGGAGTCTTGTAGTTTTAATTTACTGCTTAAAGTAAAGTCAAATACTCGTCTTTTTTCGACGACAGCCGACCTTTTCTGGCTCTTTCAAGGAAGACCTTGACCAACGTATATCGAAAACCCTCACTAGTGCATCGCAGAGCTGTAACGAGCTGTACAATTTTATCGCTCAAAAATACGTGGCACCCATAAAGTGGAGATGTGCTTCTGCCGCGGTAGCACAACCTTCGCCTCACACAGAGTCAGAAATAGCAGTAGCAGCGCAAGGATGGTGCACTTGTTGCATATTTAGGACAAATTTATACTACAGCAGGAACGATTGACCTTTGTCGAGCTGTGGAAATTCTTGAACGAATGCACATCACGCGGGAAACTTTGTGAAGGACAAAGCGACTGGAGCGACCGTAGTGAGAGCACGCTTAGAACAAAAATAAAATAATCTCGGAAGAATCGGGATTCTGCATTTTGTCAACGTTCGCACCCAATTCAAGAACAGAGACACACCGTGCATAGACAGATATATTTGTTTTGGTAGCTCCCCAACTTTAAAGACATTACTTTCTGCGGCCCACCAGTCGAGCATTCAAGTACTTCCTGCATAAAAGTTGATTTCGTCTTCGTTACGAAAAGTTAGAAGAAATCGAACATACCGAAAAGGAGAAGTTTGTGTTTTGCAATAACGAAGCATTCGAAAATAAACGAGTTTTAAACTCTGGCCTCTTTCTATTGTGCACAATTGACGCAAAAGGCCGTTGCGCTATTGCTTATGTTCAAACTTTTTGGCCAAATAGGCAACTCGAAGGCACTTCTCAAACCGTGTTCAAGAAAGAGCACTAACATCTGGACTGATGTAACACACGTAGCAGTTTCCGTCATTCCTGTGCTAAAAATAACATAATTACGAAAGGCAGTTCCTATAGCCATGTCCGACAAAGCGGGATATCGAATTTTAATGCAAGTTTACACTTCCAGAATATGTGGTTTTGGAAACTCCCTCGCTTCAATGGTACCTGAAGACGTCGTAGCGTGTGCTACAGCATCAAAAGAAAAAAAAAAAAGACGGCACACTTCAGCGATTCCTTCGGCTCTCAAGTAATTTACTGCGACAGTATCAATCTCCCAGAGTGAAAAACGCTGGTTTATTCTCGGTTGCCTGCCTCTTCAAGTATTCCCGCTTACCCACAGCGGGTACGAGAGTAGAGCCCACCGGTTAAAGGGCTATTTGCTAAGGGGTAGAGGTGCGGTTGTATGAAAAATTTTTATGTAAAGTATAATTTGGAAAAAAAATCTTACTTTTTTGGAAGTACCTATATCTGTTGATAGTACACAAATAATAGTGTGTATTACTTAAAAGAGTTCTGACCTTTTGTTCTTTCTGATGTACGCAACTTCATTTCAGTATTATATATAGTGATGCATGTTATGAAATTCGAACTAGGTATCTGGACAAGCATTAATATTCTCAGATTCTGCCTATGTAAGTAGGCTAGATTTATTTCGTTAAAATGAATAGTATAATGGAACCTTTCATTCGCAGTTGTTTGGCCAAGGGCTTATGAATTTTTACAACATGAATTTTTATGACAAGTTCGATTACATTTTTTTACTGTTGTGCCGGGGGAAATCAACTCGGTGGCCAAAGCTTTCTCTACAGCTGATGTCACGAGCAAAATAGCGGTGTGCCACGTACGAGATTTGAGTGAATTCTTTCCTCTGTACTTATGCAGTGCTGATAAATGAAGTGTTACACGGCTGTGACTTCCGTGAGATCCTTTGTAAACTACAGGCATAACCAATGCGACGTCGCTGTTGGTAATCACGTTGGCGATAATTTCGACGTTGTTTTCCACCCACCACCTTATTGACGGCCTATCCTTTATCATTGATATGTGCCATGTTTTACGATTATCGTCATCATTTTTATGTGCGCCTCCTCTGCGCAACCACTGCCCCTTCAACGAACAGGACAACGAAGAATTGCAGGCAGACGCACCGCCATCCTGCCAAGAACAAATTTCATGCGATGCACATAATGTAATCCTTGTTCCGGCCTCCGAAATACACTCACAGACGTCACTGCTCTCCGAGCCTGTGTGGAGGGCAAAGCCTTGCACTAATTGGACAGCAATGTTGTTGCGCGATGCTCAATGGTTAGCGCGATCGACTCCCAAATACACATTGTCTCAAATGCATTGGAATAAATCCGATTGAAAGCAGTCATGATGACTTTTATTTTCTTCATGCTTTGTCAATATCGAAGGAGGAATGATGAGGTGACCTGACAACGAAACAATGAGCGCTGTGTTGTCGATAACGACAACAATCGTTGCCAGCGTAATAGAAGTTCCGGACGGACGCGACAGAAGAACGGGGTAGACGGACAAGGCAAATATATTTCGAGCTTTTAGCTTCTGTCGCAGTAATTTAGTAGAACCATAAAGCGTCCCAAACGTTGTACGTCTTCAACCTAATGGGAACCGCCTGTTGTAAAACAACGGCGCTTGTATACTTATGTGAGAAAACCGTATTAGAGTTACGAGAACAAAAATAAAAGAACTCAAAGTTATTCTGATCACTGCAAACTGCTCAATTAATCACCAGGAGATTCTGTGAACGGTATTTTATTCAAGAGGTTCATGTATTTCTCCCAAGCATTTCAAAACACCATTTCCGTTTATTGGCCGCGGGCTTCTTGCATTTTCCGTCGCTGTGTTTCGTAGGTTGTGTGGTGCATGAGCTATGCGTTTAGACAATGTGAACAGCAGTAAATACATTGTGATGCTACTTGGGTCGGTGGGCATATGCCATACGCAACTTTTTCCCCGAAGTGAGGTCTTTTGCCTTCGTTTTATGAATATATATTATAAACCTCATTGTTGTGCCTCATTGGCTAGTAAAATGTTCTTCAACGAAAAAACAGAAATGACATGACCGTTTTGGAGCCCAAACGTACTATTATTGCCTATATCAAATGCCTGCATTTGATATAACCTAACCTAACCTAACCTAACAATTCTTCATTCTTCCTGAGAAATTCTTGTCGCGAATAATTGATTTCGATCGACGTGTAATCTTTAGAAAATGTGGTAAAACCAGCAGACATCACTATCAAGCTTTCTTACTTTAATGAAAACGGCGCAGAAAATGACAAACTACCGCCGAGCTTGTCTACAATATCAATCAATCAATCAATCAAAGCAGCTTTTATTTCTTCATGACAAATACGGAGTGACAGAAAAAAGCTGACATTCCTGCATGACTATAGGCTCCGGCCCATTATAGGGTTCGACTGCAAGTGAGGCGTGATAGACCTCTCAATAATACATGTATAGCCAGCAAAACAACATACAGTGTATATTGCTGCATTGGGAAAACAATAAAACGAAAACACACCTAATAAAGACAAAAATTGCGTCAATTGAGATGCATCACTGCGAAAAAGTGGGCAAAGCCATTAATACAAAAACATGTCGCAAAGGAAGAAACATAGGATGTGCAGTAAAGAAAATACAGGGATAAATAAAAATTGTAAAAGATGAGTTACACGCACGAGACTAATAAACAACATCAACACTATGACGCGATTCGCATGGTGAATATGAAGAAATACAATCAAAATCGCGAGATAAGTTAGAGTAAGAAATGAATACCTAATTTAAAGAACTGTAACACGGTGAAATAGCCTGATATTCGAAAAAAAAAACGCAAAAATAGACGCCAGGACAGAACCAAAATGAAATATAAGGCGCACACTACAAAAAAGGTAAAATGTTGAAGGTGAAACTAAACGGCTTTTGAAAAAGGCGGCAGATCCCACGCCCTGTGGGAATCGAAGTTATGCGAAGCAGTGCGCGGGGGGCCTACCAAGTTAATGAAACGACCATTTGAGCACCGAGGTGCAGGCGGCTGTTTCATGACTCACATGACACGCATACCACGGCATTCATGCCATGACCTATCATTTTTGTCCAAACCCATTAATTTCAGTAGTTATTTAGTGTTTTTTATGTGGAGTCATTCTCTTTTTGCTGAGTCATGCTTATGACTATGACTTCTACCATCATCCTTTAGGGTTTCCTTCACTTAGTGCCCACGTCTGTACCCATTCCAGGGGTTTTGAGTGCTAATCATTTTTCGCTGAGTCATTGTCATTTTTGGTTAGTCATGCTTATGACTATGACTTATAACCATCGTGTTTTAGTGTTTCCTTCAGTTAGTGCCCACGTCAGAACACATTCCAGGGGTTTTGTGTGCTAATCATTTTTCGCTGAGTCATTGTTATTTTTCCTGAGTCATGCTCATGACCACAACTTCTATCTTCATCTTTTAATATTTCCTTCACTTAGTGCCCACGTCCCAACCCATTTCAAGTGGTTTTTCAGTGTTAATCATTTTTGCTGAGTCATTGTTATTTCTGCAGAGTCATACTCATGACTATGACATCTCCCATCATCCTTTAATGTTTCCTTCAAATAATATTCACGTCCGAACCCATTCCAGTGGTTTTTGGAGTCTTAATATCTTTTCGCTGAGTCATTGTCATTTTTGCTGAGTCTGTTCATCACTATGACTTCTACCATCATCCTTTAGTGTTTCCTTCACTTAGTACACATGTCCGAACCCATTCTAGTTACATACCAAGGTAATGAAACGCCCATGATAGCTCTAAGCTGTAGGCGGCTCTTTCATGACCTTCATGATAAACATGTCAAGACTCAAGATATTCATGTCATGACCTATCATTTATGTTCGTTATGCACTCTTGTCGTACTATGGCAGTATTGGTACCTACCAAGTTAACGAAACGACCATGAAAACACCAAGATGTAACCGTCTGTTTCATGACCTACATGACGCAGATGTCATGATAAGCATCTCATGACCTGTAATTTATGTTTCTCGTACACTCTTGTCGTACTATGCCAATTTTGGTACCTACCAAGTTATCGAAACGATGGTGGGAGCACCAACACTTAGGCGGCTAGATAGATAGATAGATACTGTCAAAGTTGCAAATGTTCGCCAAGAAATGCTTCAAATTCACGAATAAAACAGTCATTAAGACATATGACGTGCTAAGTGCTCACATGAAGCAGGGTTATGTGACTGCTGCAACAAATAAAGCGTGATGCAACTGATACGTGCAAGTAGCAGCTGGTTAACGATTTACTGTATGTTAGGACTAAGTCGCATCGTGGTCTCTCTATTGGAAATGTCATTAGTTTCACTTCACTAAGCGCGCTTGTTAATTTTTTTGCCAGCTTGCGATGTATTACCTAGTCACTTTGCTTTCTCTGAACTTTACTGTTGTCTTCACCGTCGACTGCTGATTTCTTAAGAAGGCATGACACCTTGTTATGAGTCTTTGGCATATTACACAGAATTGGGGCATGGGAAGAGACGTTTGTAACTGCTAAAAACGATGGAATAAACGTTAGTTTTGCAAAAAATATGCAACAAGACAAATTTGTTTTTCTTGATATGCAAATTTGTAATGAAAAACAACCGATGCAATTTCGCAGCTACGGCATTCGGCAATTATAACGACGTTTGCTTCGGAAACCATAGCCTTATTGAAATTGAAGTGATGGGCACTGCCAGAACAAAGGACGCGTCACGCTGGAACCAACGATTTGGCAAAGGCAAGTCGACTCGTCTTTGCCAGGGGCTGCGTGAAGCCTGGTGCTTCCTTGGTTCTACCGCTGCTGATCACTTCAATTCTTTAACTTCCTGCGAAACGTATGAGAAAAGACGTTTTTCTCTTGCTTGAGCATCTAGCACTTCGAAAGTCAAATGTCTTGGGAAGGCATATTTTGAAGTAGGAATGCGAGAATGTAAATTCTGGAGCCCTTGCAAGTAAACACATCGCTGACAGTTGCAGTGATGGCCCCACGTTTCGCTTGAATCCCGTGAAGAATGCAGAAATTTGTACGAGACGTGCGGGATAGTGTTTACTCCAGACACCGAGTCCTGAGCATTCCAAAGAAAGCTGGCGCCTGTTTGTTTTTTGGTTGCAAACATTTATCCAGGCATTCCAGAACGTATTATCAAGATCTAAGAAAATACTGATTGGTCCCATTTGATCGATTTATACTTGGATTCTCACATTTCTTTTCAGTTGCAGTGTCACGTCAACTTTTTATCGAATCGCCTTGTCTCTCCTGTTCTCCGCGGCGTTTCTTTCCAATTAGTCGCAGCATTAGCGAAAAAAAGGCAAAGATAGCGGCGATAATTTGGAACCTCAAATGTGATGTGCTCCGCCTTGCCTAAGAACAATACCAATGTTATTGGTATCCGAGACCGAACACGCGAATCTGACAACCTTTTCCTGTACAAGCAGTGAATATCGAGTAAGACAACACTGCTTGCCTGCTCTGTCAGAAAGCTCCCTCCAGTAAAATATTTCGTACATGACTTGTCTCCTTGTTTTCGTACGCTTTGCAGCTAAAATTTACATGCAATAATTTTGGGAATAGAAAAAGAAAAACTAAAAAAACGTAATGGCATTATACAGGGTGATCATTCTTAAATATTACGCAATTGTTAAAAATCGCCGGTGGCAAATGGCATAATTCTTGCAATTGAGCTGCATTACTCGAAAATGTGGACATAACTATCACGAAATAATTATTGATGGATGGATGGATTCTGGGGATGGATGGATATTGATGGATGGATGGACGTGCCAAAACCAGTTCTGATTATGAGGCACGCCGTAGTGGAGGGCTCCGGATTAATTTTTGCTACCTGGGTTTTTTTACCGTGCCTACAACGCAAGCACACGGGCATTTTTGCATTTCGTCTTTACCGAAATTCAGCCGCCGCGGCCAGGATTCGATCCCGCGATCTCGTGCTCAGCAGCGCAAAACATAATTATCGAAAATTCAATAATTACCTTTTCAATTATTTACCTTAGGGCCCAAATTGCAATTTAGAAATTGTATCCGGTTAGCTTGGCAGACGTATCCACTTGAAAGGAATTTCCTGGATGACATCGGATTCGAGATATTGTTTTCCAAAATGTGGAACAAAATACATGAGAGTTCCAGTTACTTTTGGGCTTTAATGCATGAAAAATTGTTGTGTTAAAAATGAGCGCACCTTTCACTCGTGGTGCAAGGCTGGACCAAACAGCGGAGATTGTGATCGACCAAGCAACAGGCAGGGTCAATATCCCGACGACGCTGGATACTCAAACGCAGACGATAGAGAAATTGAAATAGAGCGGACACATCCATAGAACCCAGCGGCCGAATAAAGCCCCTATACCATCGTAAAAGTACCGCCATCTTTTGAAACACTCCGTTTCTCTCTCTCCTGTATCTCCGATTGGACGATGATAGCGCGCGCTTTCACTTATTTATATTTTGTGTTTTTTTCCCGCCTCAGAGCCACGTCGAAAGTCACTCTGCGAATCCACCGTCGCCGGCGGCGGCAATGGCACGCGCCCGTCCTGAAAGCTTCAACGGGAGCTTTCGAGGGGCGCCACCATCGACTTGCAGTCGTAAGCAAAAAGTAAAGAAAAAAAAGTGGAGGACGCTTAAGCTTCGGCTTTAAGAGTGGAACGCGATAGCGTTATCGGGGCCTGTATTTTGTAGCGATGCCTTTCCGGTAATAATGCCTTTTCGCGCTTATCGCGCTTTGTCAGTGGTCAGAGCGACGCTCCGCTCGCGTTATCAACAGGATCAGCCGGCCGTGAGCGGTGGGTGATAAGACTAGTATAGAATAAATCATAAGGCATCGCTACAAAATCGCGGCCCGGGCCCCGTTTGCATCGCATTTTTCTTTGAGTAGGTTTCACTGCAACACAGAACGTGGGAAAGCCAGCTTTCAAAGACGAAGCTTACACCGATTCCTTAAAATCGGCTTCACTTTTAAACAGAAATGCATTGATGGGAAGGCGTTTTTCCAGGCGCAATATAAGTCGTCTTATATTAAAATGTGAAGGCCCTAGGGCCTTTTTTTAAATATTTTTTTTGCTATTGCCCCATAGCGCGCGCGTGTCCAAAACGCAATAGGCAGGCCAAGCCCCAATTTGACCTGCCGAGGATGAGAGCGCCATCTGGATAACATTTTCCCAAGTAGCTTACCCGAGCGCACCGCTCTTGGTATGGTAGAAATGCTGGAAAAAGGGGTCTGTGGTTGAGTTTCCTTGTAACAGAATTATGCTTTCTCGTACGTTCAAATTAAAATACGACGCCACCACGTCTGAAGGTTGTGGTTAAGTCGTACTTTAACATTTTTCTGACAAATTTCACTGTGAGAAATTCAATTTTTGTTCATTAATACCTTGCGCCACGCGGAGGGCCTGCGCGGTCGGGGTGCGCGGGTACAACTTCAGAAGGCAGCGGCATTTGCCCCTCAAAGGCGGATACACACGAGCCTCCACCAGCAGGCGCGCACATCAGGTGACGTCATGAGCCGGACGACCGGTGACCCCGCCGATGGAGAATATGCCTAACATGGCCGCCCGCGCTTCGAACTGGGCCGAGTCGCGTCAACTGTGTGCGTCTCCCTTCGTCAGAGTGAATTCGAATTGTTTCTGGGGGTCTGTCATGCCGGAAATATTATTGCGAGCTTACGATGCACAATTTGTGCCGCGTGCGTTTGTTCTGAGCCGTATGCCAGCGAAGAGAGACTGCAGCGAACATCGGTGACGCTGCGCTGCGCTTCGTCTGGGAACAGGATCCCGCGGCGACACACCACTGCAAACAAACATCGTGCGCGTTTGTTCCATGGTGTTTTGTTTTGCTCCTAAGTGAAGTTACGACAAGGAGAGTTTGCCAAAGTGTGGTACCTACTGCGAGACGGCAGGTGTGTTTGTGTACTGTGCCGCTGCGTTTCTCAGCGGACGTGGTGAAGTGATGGCGCAAAACCATTATCAGGAAAAATGAGAAAAGCGTGCGTGGATGAAACCAACCTACGAGTTTCTCAACAGAAAAGACTTGCGAAAGCAACCTCCAACGCAAAGATTCCTTGCTGCCAGCTCAGCGCACAAACGATCAATCGTTGGCAGCAGTGTGATAAGATAGCCGAGCGTCTATAGCAGCGTCATTCGAGTGTTGTGTAGCCCCGTCGGTTGATTGCTTTCCACCAATGCTATCAGTGACTAACACGCGCTGCTTGAACGAATGTCACTGGATTATTAACTGTCTGGCCTTTGGGAGCAGTGTTTGTTCTCTTAATGTCAGCCTGAGTACTAATATAAACTTATGACTGGTCCCCTTAACACTGGTCCCCTTAAAATGGAACTTGGCATGAATTCGCGTCGCTGTGTGGCTTAGAACACTTCGCTCACTGCACGCGCCAGCTGTAGAATTCCTGCTGTGACACAATCGCGCATAAGTTGCACTGCCAGCGCTCGACTTGCTTTCCAACAACACAGCTTTGCGCTGCTATTCGATTCTCGTGATATGTCGATACTAAAAAATATCTATGACAGTGAAGGCAACAGAGTCAATATGTACATAAAAAAGTACGACAAAGTAGGCACAGCTGCTTGTGAACTCCTAATACCTCGACTCGCGTCTGCGTTAAATGTGTATACGTGTTTTCTTGCGTGTTTGTGTATATTTGTTATTTCCAACTTTTTGTATTTTAGATCTTAGTTTTCGCGCTCACCTTTGTGCGCATGTTTGTGAATATGTGACTGCTTCTGTGCGTGTATGTGTTTATTCTTATGTCTGTCCTTTTATCTTTGCGTTTGTTTTTGTAAGCATGCTTTCAGCCACGTCTTTCATTACAATTTCATTACCTCGTCTCATTTAAAGCACCAAGTCCTGTGAATAGCAGGGCTGGCCTCTTGGATTCATTAAAGCCTTTCTCTCTCGTCTACCTTGCCTCCTCAGTCTGCCATCTTGCTGTGTTTGTTCCTACTATTCTGACCTTGCTTCTTGTGCAGTTGCCGGAACGTGTTTCACCAACTTGCACTAAGGAAAGTTCTATCAGCTGTGACAACAGAAACATTGACACACAAAATGTTAAAAGCATCACGTGGCTTGCACTGTAACTTAATCTCTTACTCCTGTTAATGTGTTTATGCATCAGTGCATACGGCAGCTTGCCAGAAGTGCACATGAAAGGGTGCCATTTTGTGAAACAGCACCTTGCTATGTTGTTGCATTCATTCACTCTTAATGAAGAGATGGTGTCGCTGCCTATGACATGTGGTAGTACACATATATAACATTGTGCAGTGGGGTATCATTTCCTGTCTTGACGCTTTCATCATTACAAACGCACTTTTCTAGTGAATGGAGTCCAGCAAAGCCGTGCTCTGAGAGCTTTTGCAACTTTCACCATTTATTACTTCCTCAATATCACTGTCTGAACCTGGCCGTCACTTTGCCTACGGCTTGTAATGAACAAAGTGACTCACTAAAACACGTTCAACTTTGATGAGCATTTTACCGGGACGTAAATATGACAAAAGAATGATCGCAAAGATACTTACTTGCATTCGCGTTACTTGCCCGAGTCAAATAAATAAAATGAAAATTGCCTATGACAAGACTGCAATTTTCAGTGCAGACTGCTAACGGAGCCATAAAGCCTTTTCTTATTACTGCTATTTCACTATGGGGTGCGTCAAACTCGACGGTTCCTGCCTGAATGAGCATTTTGGGCCTCACTAAGCTAATGATGCTTTATATTTCTTTTCTCATTCGCAATACTTGTCCCAGTCAGATAACCAAAACAAACATTACAACACTTGAATGTGCTTTGGCGTGCAAGCTGCTAACAGTGGCTGCCAATTTAGTGTTGACTACTGCCATTTCACAAGCACAAGACAGCTGTTTCCACTGCAGACTGCTAACGGAGCGATAAAGCATGCCTTCACTACTGCTATTTCCCTACGGGGCGCATCAAACTCGACGGTTTCTGCCTGAGTGAGCATTTTGGGCCTCACTAAGCTAATGGTGTTTTATATTTGCTCTCTTATTCGCATCACTTGTCTGAGTCAGATAACCAAAACAAACAGTGCAACCACTTGAATGTGCTTTGGCGTGCAAGCTGCTAAAGTCGCTGTCAATTTCGTGTTGACTACTGCTATTCCACCAACATTGAATATTACATGACTGCTATTTTCAGTGCAGACTGCTAATGGAGCTGTAAAGCGTGCCTTGACTACTGCTATTTCACCATGGGGCCCGGCAAACTCGATGGTGGCTGCCCGAATGAGGATTTTGAGCCCGGCACCGATAATCAGGGTTAACAATTGTGTTTCCGTTCAGATATGCCAGCATTTAAGCGTGTTTCTATGCCATTTCTTAAATCGAACACGATATGTGCAGGACGTTGCTTATCAGAACTGAGCTTCCTTTATAAGAAATACGCCATGCTTATTTATTTGAGAGGTCACGGAATGGATGGTTGGCAATTGCGAGCCCACCGGCAAAATTTTGGTAGCCCTAATAAGCGCTGTTCTTTCGTTAATAAGAAGCCGTTATGCTTCCTCGAGTGGCTCAATGTCGGGCAGCTCGAAGTCGCAGTCGCTTTCTTCAGTGTCACCTTCAGCCAGTTGGATGATGATGGATTGAATGTGCTCACTCCCAGACGTGTTAAGTCTGAACTTTGCCTCCAAGTTCATCCGGTGCTTAATGTTCTTCTTCCAGTCTTCCGCGGTTACGTGCTTCATTTTCTCCCTCAAGATGGTGTCGACCGTGGACAGCTTGAAGTTTCTGCTGTCCGAAGCGACGCCATTTTCGACCTTGGCCCACGCAAGCTCAATGAGAATAAATTCACTGTGGTAAGGCGGGAACCTGAGTACAATGCAACCGGCCCTTACAGCTGCGTTGTCTACGATGTAGCACAGAAAGCGTGACTTTACAGATGCCACCAGCTCAAGCAGCTGCTTCTTTATCTTACTTTCACCGTGGGTGATGTTCTTGCTTGTGAGCCACTCCTGTATTTTTTCCTTCTTCCAGGCCGTCGTCGGCAATTTCTCTTCTCGCCGGCTATGGTAAGGTGCATTATCTATAACAATGACGCTACGAGCTGGCAACTTCTGCAGAACGTTATTGAACCAGCCCTCGAAGCGATTGTCATCCATTTCTTCGTGGTAGTCGCCTGTCTTTTGGCATGGGAATACATCCAAGAAGCCGTCGACGAAGCCATCCTCGCTGCCGATGTGCGTCACGATTAGGCGCTGACCTTTCCCAGAAGGTTGTTTTAGACCCGTCGGCTGGCCATTTGCTCAAGTGAACAGGCGTTCGCGCTTCTCCACCATGGTGTCTGTCCACACGATCGACCTAGTGTTTCCCGCCGTCACCCATGTCTCGTCCAGGTAGAAGATCTTTCGGCCTTCCGCCCGGTAGCGCTCCACGTCACTGAGGTAGCGATTCCGCCAATCGGCAATGTCATCCCGGCCGATAAGCAGCGAGTTGCGGCTTCTCTTGTCGTGCTTGCAGCCGATCTCGGCTAGCAGGTGACGCACAGTACACCACCTTCGCGATGGGAGTTTCATACGCTCCGAGAACTCAGTAGTTATCTTCTCGACCGTCGGTATCTCGTTGCAGCGAAAGAAATTGTAGACACATGGCCTCAGCGCGCACAGTGTGAAACTGTCAGACTTCGCGCTGCGTCTTCTCTTCTCCGGATTGCGTTGGCGCTTTCGCGAGGGTATCGTCAGTTTGTCAGCCGAAAAATGTGAAGCTTTAACTTCCTCCTTCACCCTGAAAACTGCCCTTTCGCTGATACCGAGCATGTCGTCGACAAACTTGCTCGTGTCCTCCATGCTGCGTTCAGGCTCCCGGTAACACCAAAACATGTAGCAGTGGAAGATCATGTTGCGTGAATCGCTGTTCAGGATGTGGCCGCTCTTGTTCTTGCCGAGGCTCCTTGGTGGTGTGGTCATCGAGGCGACACAAGGCTCGTTCGGCAACAAAGGATTGCGTTCCGATGTCACCTCGCTGGGCTCCATGGCGGAAAACTGGCACGGAATGCCGCGCGCGAACTCACGAGATTGCAGGTTAGCAACCACGAAAAAAAAAGAAAAATAATAATAATAAAAAAATAAGCCCAACAAATTAAAAAAATAAGCTTGTGCAAACGAACAATATGTATATATGAATCTTATGCTATTAGGCCAGCGACTGCTTTATAATTACATGCCCGGTGCCGTCGATCTTGCTCCGTAGCAGACGACGCACAGCGTTGTAGAAGGCACGGAGTTAATTTTCTCTCGGGATTCAGCATGTGCTGTAGCATTTATATCATGATAGTTTTACGAAACCACTCGTCAAGATACACTAATCTTATTTATACCTCCAAATATGCGTTTTAGAAGCAGTCACAATTTTTTGAGCGGGACTGTTTCTTCAGTCGCGGAGGCAATTGGCTGCGGCGCTTCGGTCATCGGGGCGGGGCCTCTCCTGACTTCTAAAGTTGTACCCGACTCACGGTGTAAGATATATACTCTTTAGGTGAGGACACTCGCCAGACTCGATCGACCAGATTAAGTAGCAAAGGTGCGCGCCGATCTGCCCGGTGACGGCAGCGGATACCTATCGGCAGTACGACGCAACTTCAACACGGAAAGCTTTTTATTGGCTTAATCTCCCGTTGTTATAGCAACCGGCGGTTCGCGGGAACTCCGAAATGATTGAGTGACGCACGAAAGTAGGTCACCAGGGAGAGGGCATGCGCGCGCTCCTTGTCGGCGCACACTCTCGCGTGCGTTCTAACTGAAGTTGCGTCGTTCCGCCGATAGGTATTCGCTGCCGTCACCGCCCCGATAGACGCGCGCCCGTGCTACTTTATCTGGTCGATCGCGTCTAGTAAGCAAGCCGAGAAGTTTCCCCACCTGAAGAGTATATATCTTACGCCGTGACCCGACTATAGGCGAAGCGAAGCACATGGGGTTGCTAGGCGACGCGAAGTGATGCCGTCGCTAGACGGAGCACGTGCGCGGTCTTAGCTAAAATCCCTATATAAGAAAAGTACCGCCATCCTTTGATAAACGCCGCTTCTCTCTCTCCCTTATCTCCGATTGGACGATGATAGCGCGCGCTTTTCACTTCTTTACATTTCTTTTTCTTTTCCGCCTCAGAGCCATGTTGAAAGTCCTCTGCGCAGTCGCAGTCGCCGGTGGCGGCGGCGGCGCGCGCCCGGCCTGAAAGCTTCAACGTGGACTTTCTAGGTGCCCACCTTCGACTTGGCTTCGCGAGCAAAAAGTAAAGAAAAAAGCAAGCGCTTTAGGAGAGGAGGTGGCGGAGGAAAGAGTAGATGGCGGTACTTTTCTTATATAGGGACTTTAGTCTTAGCAGCTCGTCGCGGCGGTGCGGAGCGGCAGCGAAGCGAGGCGCAACTGTCCCAAGTGGTTCCTAGGCAACGCGAGGTGACGTCATCGCCAGGCGCAGTTTCCGGTCTACGCCATACGGGCCAACCTCCGGATTAAGCAGCTCCGCTGTTAAAAACTAAGTGGAACAACACTGCAATTTTACGGCAAGTTTGATGGCGCATATCTCCAAACTGGCGTCACTCTAGATATCAATTTCAAGTGGAGACACCTTGCAAACTCATCGCCAAAGTTCCTAAATTGCAATATGTGCCGTAAAGTGAATAATTTCAAATAGAGTGAGTTTGTGCTAATTAGTTTAATATGCGTTTGGATTTATCGTGGAAGTAATGTCTGCCTCTCTGAATAATCCCGCTCACGGACTAGAATTATGTTTTCTGTAATGGCACGTACACACTAGCGGCAAAACGCGCGCGGCGCGCCGCCGGCGGCAAACCGCAGCAGCGGCAGGGCGGCCACACCAACCGGCGGCGCGCCGCTGCGGCAATCACGTGACAGACTAGACTCCTCTCCCCTTCTCGAACTATCCGGGAGCTCACGCGTGCAGATGATAGTGCGAAACGAGAAACAAGCGGTCGGGCGGGTCCGCATGGCACCAGTTTCCCGCGCGCACGTCACGGAAGCGGGCCGCTCTCATTGGTCTCCTTCATCCGCGGCACGCGGCAAACCGCAAGAAATCGGTCCAGGAGCGATCCCTGCCGCGGCAAGAAAAACCCGTTTCGCGGCTGCTTTCGCGGCGTCAGTCTTGCCGTCGGCGGCGCGCCGCGTGCGTTTTTCCGCTAGTGTGTACGTGGCATTACAGGGTATTTTTAAAATCCCACAAAGCTTATAAATTATCACCCTGTACATAGTAACGTGACCATTGCATGGGGAATATGGAAAGGAATTACGCACTGTACTACACAGAACATCAGCATTTACAACGCTTACAACCGCGCCGTCGTTCACATATTTAACAATTACCTGTCAAGTGCGGAGAAACAGCATATGAGGATATGTGAGAAAAGCAGCCCCACGCTTTGAGACTCAGCTTGGAGTGAGTGTTTAAGGCAACAAAGCAAACAACAGACATTTAAGGATGTGCACCGCTTGCTCTACCTTTTTGTAATGAGCGTGTTTTCTATAAAAGTTCGATCACTCTCTTGTCATGCAGCAAGAACAGAAATTTTGTGACAGTCACGTTCTCCGTGTGCGTGCGTGCGTGCGTGCAAGTGTGTCTGTACAGGCGACCGATTCTTTAACAGTGCCGCGCGAGCGTCGACTGGCCTACCGGGCAGTGGCTTTTAACGGCGCGAAGTGACGAGATCAGCAAGAGTAGCGCATGCGCACCAAGTTTACTCGAAGCGCAAGCGTCGTCTGCTAAGCTCTTCCTACCAGCACGACACAGCCCCTGGCACGATTAATTCGGCGCAAGATAACCGTCTTACTGGAGGAGATAGCAGCAGCGTGTGCCCCTGGCTTGGGTTCCTTCTTTTTTTTCTTTTCATCTTTTAGCGTGTGCTTTTCTAGTGCGCATAAACAGGAAACTAATGAACAACACGTGCAAAGCTACAATCACAGGGGCTAGAAAGTTCCACGCAAGTGGGGATTATCAACTTTTCCATCTAGTTTCGAACGTGGCTCATCAACTATTTCTCCTTTTTTTGCGTGCTGTGTTCTTTATCTTAGGGTGCATGTGGACTACAGTGGCATATGTTATAAAAAAGACGCGTCCGGGTTGACGTGAACTTACTGTCTTCGATAAGCAAGGAAACTTCCACTGAGTTAATAGGGACAGAGGAGGCGTCATTAAAGTCCCTATATAAGAAAAGTATAGTCATCCTTTGACCAACGCCGCTTCTCTCTATCCTGTATCTCCGATTGGACGATGATAGCGCGCGCTTTCACTTCTTTATATTGTTACGCGAAGGACGAGTCAGTAAGACGAGCAACCATTTACAGGTTGTATTTACAACAGCGGTTGCAGCGCTGAGCGGTTAGATTCACAGCGCGAGCCCAGCTCGTTCTTCCTCTTCTTTTCTCAAGTGATGGCGCCCGCGCCCTTCGTTCAAACAACCAAATAACACACGCGTGCAGCATAATCCCTCTCTTGGGGCTCTATTCTGGACACGCATGGCGGCTGCACGGCCGCCATTATCCGCCATCTTGGCTGTCTCATTGGCTGTCCAGAGGTTACGTGTTTTGAAATTTGTGCCGGGAAACGGAAGTTTTGCAAAATGCAATTTTGCGTTTTCGTCAGAATGACGAAACGTGACGTGGAGCTGCAAGTTTTATCGACTAATACTTTTTTGTGGTCCTTGGCACCTATATTGCGACTTTAGCGCTATAAAGAGAAAGTGAACGTTCCGTCCTAAGTAACACAATGCAGAGTCACAATTTGTCACTGAGTCCGGTGTCTTTCAAGTAACGCAGCAGTGCCTTCAGGGCGGCTCGCGCCGCCGTTCACACTATGCAACACGAGAACGCCTTCGCGGACTTCATGACAGTGCCCACAGAAACAGTTCTGTTTTGTGTGCGTGTGTTTTTCTTATTTCCTTCCTTTTTGTTTATTCTTTATTTTCACTTATTTTTCTCTCTCTCTCCTTTCGCATCCCTTTACCCCTCCCCCGGTACAGGGTAGCCAACCGGAGATAACCTCTGGTTAACCTCCCCGTCTTTCCTTTACCTTTTTCTCTCTCTCTCTCTCTCTAAAGAGAAAGTGGACGGTAGCGTGCAGAACCCCGTGCAATGCATCTGCAATTTCGCGAATATGTGGTGGCGTACCAGGATAGCCGGCATGTCAGTTGTTCATTGGCTGAAGGAATATCCCGTGAGGAGCGTCACAGGAAGAGCCGTTTCGTAAACGTCAATTTGACGTTGCATGACGTTGCGCTGGGCCGCCATTGCTGAGATTTTCCGCCATAATCTGTGGTGCGACGAGCCGCGCGAATTATGGTAATGAGCGGCCATATGCAATGGCAGTGCAGAGGCATGCGTATCGCCGCATTTTCACTGTCATTTCGGGACATAAAAATATTTTGTTCACAACGCGTGTTCATAGCATTTGAATCGCTCTCAGGTGATGTTGGCATTTGTGTTTTGCTCCATCATTTTTATTAAAAACGCCTTAATTTAAAATATTATTGGTTGAAACTAGCAAACTTTCTGCGACATTTCGCACTTTTCACTATTGCGTTTGTATTGTAATCAATATTAATGACTTTTCGCGTCATCAAAGGCTATGACAACGGTGAGTTTTTAATATACAAAAAGAAATGTACGCAAGACGGCGCCTCTCGCTGTGCGAGTAAGCAGCGAAGTGCACAAGAGGTGGCAGTGCCGGCGTTTGCGTCGCTGAAGCGGATACCTGTGGCACGCACAACGCTATCGATGATATTCGGCCGCTTCTCAGCCAGACGAGTTGGGCTGAGTCACTTGCGGATCACGAGATAGCGATAACGCGGCCTAGAGCGTGCGCTGATCATCACTAGTAGGTCGCGCATGTTGTCTCAAGGTAGAAAGCAAGCTCCGTGGGTACCAATATACGATGACTCATTCCGTTTCCAGACGACACGCATCCTAGCTAATCAAGCAGACGACAGCCCGTCCCCATGCAGACGACGGAAGCGAGAAACGATTTTTATGGAATAATCGTACGCCTTGAGCTAGCTACTTTATTTTTACTGGGGAGGAAAACTGTTTTGACTTATCAAGAATGCTAGGTTCAATGCCTACATTACAGTTTCTTAGGCGAAACGTCAAATTTGCGTCACGTTACGAAAGCAAAACGGGGCCATTAGCGCCATTTTGTAAGCGTCGCGCCTACGTCACGCCTCGAAGAAAATGGCGGAATGTCCAGAATAGCGGCTTTGGGAGTGCAGAAGGCGGTCACGGGCAATTTACCTTGCGAGGGCAGTGCGAGCGACGGCATCAAGTGCATATTGACACGCATACATGTTTATCTTTCGCCAATGGCCGCTTTCAACCGGCTAACAAATGTTAAACGTTATCGCTCGGTGCAAGACGCGCCTGTATCGGAAGTTTCTAGAACGTTATCGATGCTTCGTTCCGTTGCCTGTTTTCACCGACGCTTATGTTATCTGATTGTATGAGCGACGCGAATTGTCTAGAACTTTCTGGAAGACACGCGCGTACCAGGGATTATTCTGGAACCTTCGATGACTCAGATATAAAAGTCGACGCGTTTCGTCGCTGATCAGATTTTCGATGACCGCTGACTGTGTTCGCCGCTTTCGTTGTGCTTTGAGTGTAGCTTGCTTTTATGGGCACAGGTGCGCCCAATAACGAGTCAGTTCCGTCATACACAGTTTTACGACTGTTTACTTCAGCGTCACTACTATGTGACATCTGGTGGAGATCCTTTTGTGTCCATGCAGCGGACGCCCCCAAAAAGCTTTGATCCAAGCCCGAACCCCGAAGAGTGTACCAACGTTGTCCCGGAGCATCGAGCTAGCCTCACGCTACAAAACCAACCCCCGGAGTACGGACTTCTTCCCGAGAAGACCAAGAAGACAAAAGTCACGACCTCGGCACCAGCTACCATGACAGCCACTGCGCCAACATCTGCAATCGTGATGCAACAACCCAGGGAGCCGCTGACTTTCCGCGGTTCGCCATGTGAAGACCCCGAAAGCTGGCTGGAGGCATACGAACGGGTCGCTACGTTCAACAAATGGGACTGCGACGACAAGCTGCGCCATGTTTACTTCTCGCTTGAAGACGGCGCCAGAACCTGGTTCTAGAATAGGGAACGTGCACTAACAACCTGGGACCACTTCCGAGCCCCATTCCTGGACACCTTCACTAGCGTCTTCCGTAAAGAAAGAGCTGCAGCCTTGCTGGAAAACCGTGTACAGCTCCCGAATGAGAGCATCGGTATGTACACTGAAGAAATGACTCGATTATTCCGGCACGCCGACCCCGCTATGCCAGAAGACAAAGTTCGCATGCTCATGCGGGGAGTTAAGCAGGAGCTATTCGCCGGACTTGTGCGGAATTCACCAACGACAGTCCAAGACTTTCTCTCGGAGGCTACGACAATCGAGAAAGCACTGGACACGCGCAACCGGCAATACAATCGCCGTTCGACGCCACAGTACGCCGAAGTCCAAGGACTCTCCCACGACCTACGAGACACCATCAGGGCGATAGTACGCGAAGAGGTGCAGAAGTTGCTACCGTCGTTGCAGCCTCAAGTTGCTTCCATCGCCGATATCGTGCGGGAGGAAATCCAGCAATCGCTAGGACTTCCCGAATCACCGCAACCCCAGCCGGAAGCGATGACCTACGCCGCCGTCGCCCGTCGTCAAGGCCCCCCTCCGCGCTCGCGCCAGGGCCCCGTAACGTCGCAGTTCCGTCGTCCACCGCCGCCGCCGCCAGCACGCCCGCCCGTCGCCCAGCGCAGCTACCAAAGGAAGACAGACATTTGGCGTGCCCTCGACCACCGCCCGCTCTGCTATCACTGCGGGGAAGCCGGCCATGTCTACCGCCGATGCCCATACAGCGAGATGGGCCTACGAAGGTTCGCCGTCAATGCGCCGCATCCACAGCTTGGCGAGCGACCACGTGACATCGCCGACTACCTCGCCGGAGCCCAGTGGCAACCACGACGACCTTCACGCTCGCCATCACCGGGCCGCTACATCTCGCCGCATCGCCGTCAGTACACCAGTCCCACCCGGGGCCGATCTTCGAGCCCTTACCCGGGAAACTAAAGGCAGCAACCGATGGAGGTACGGTTGCTGTACGACGCAATGCCGAAGATCCTCCGCCGCCGACGACGACGACGATTCGTGAATCGTCACGACGAGACATCAGCATGCCGCCTACCAACAGCCTTGACAGCACTTCGCCGCAGAAAGAAGACCTTCCGACGCGACGTAGCAGCAGCAGAGCAAGCCGACGCAGCTGTGATCCGACGCCATGAATTAACCGCAACGCCAGACGCCGGTCTACGGATCTAGACGTGCTCATCGATGGTCATAACGTCACCGCTCTCGTCGACACTGGCGCCGAATATTCCGTCTTGAGTGGCGCGTTCGCCGCCAAGTTGAAGGTGAAAACAGCCTGGCAAGGGCCCGATATCCGGACAGCGGGAGGCCACCTAATAACGCCGACTGGAATCTGCACAGCGCGAGTCACGGTAAACAACCGCACTTACCCGGCGAACTTCGTAATCCTGCAGCACTGCTCCAGGGATGTCATCCTAGGCATGAACTTTCTAAATCAACACGGTGCAGTCATCGACTTAAGGTCCAAGTCGATAATGCTTTCAACACACAACGCGATACCACCGGATACAAGCATAAGTTACCATGCTTTGAATGTGCTTGAAGAACGAGGAGTCACCGTTGCGCCTCGCTCCAGCGTAATGATTTCCGTCGGTACCGAAGTGCTTGCAGACATGGAGGGCGTCATCGAGGGCGATCATCACTTACGGCTCGACCGTGAAACTTGCGTCGCTAGAGGCATAGCTGAGCTACGTGCAGGGAAAGCAACGGTGATGCTCACGAACTTCAGCCCCGAATACAAGCACATTAACAAAGGCACTACGGTCGCCTACATCGACGAAATAGTACAAGCCAGCAGTGCTTTCGCCTTCACGTATTCCAGTGCACCTGCAACGACGACTATAGTATCTGAACCATCTTTCGACGTCACCCAGAACCTTCCCAGGCATAAGAAAGAACAGCTAAAAGCTCTGCTCCTGCAATACAAGGACTGCTTCTCGTCGTCGTCGAAAGTTCGACAAACCTCTGTCGCCAAGCACCGCATTATAACCGACGAATATTATCCGCCCAATCCGTCAGAGCCCGTACCGAGTTTCGGCGCGCGAACGCGAGTCCATAAGTCTACAAGTCGACGAAATGCTACGCGACGACATCATCCAGCCGTCCAAGAGTCCGTGGGCGTCCCCCGTGGTGTTAGTGAAGAAGGAGTATGGAACCCTACGTTTCTGCGTCGATTATCGTCGCCTCAACAAGATCACGAAGAAGGACGTATACCCCGTCCCAAGGATTGACGACGCCTTGGATCGACTCTACAACGCAAAGTACTTTTCGTCAATGGACCTCGAAACCGGCTACTGGCAAATCGAAGTCGACGAGAGGGACCGGGAGAAGACTGCCTTTAAAACACCAGACGGACTGTTTGAGTTCAAGGTCATGCCTTTTGGTCTTGGCTCGGCACCTGCGACTTTCCAACGCGTCATGGACACAGTACTGGCAGGCTTGAAGTGGCAGACTTGCCTCGTCTATTTGGACGACGTCGTTGTGTTTGCCTCAAGCTTCGAAGAACACCTGCGGCGCGTTGAAACAGTTCTTCAAGCAATCAAAACCTCCGGACTCACGTTAAAGCCAGAAAAGTGCCGCTTCGCGTATGAGGAGCTCTTGTTTTTGGGCCATGTCATCAACAATCTGGAGTGCGCCCCGACCCTCAGAAAACTGCAGCCATCTCCAACTTTCCTCCGCCCGCTGACAAGAAGGCAGTGCGTAGATTTCTTGGACTGTGCGCCTATTACATGGCGCTTCGTCAAGGATTTTTCACGGATCGCTGAGCCACTGACGTATCTCACGAAGGCCGACGTCGAGTTCAAGTGGGAGACGCCGCAAGTAGAAGCATTTGAAGAACTGAAGCGACGTCCGCAATCGCCGCCAATACATGCGCATTTCGACGAAAACGCCGATACCGAAGTCCACAGCGACGCAAGCAGCATAGGACTCGGCGCCGTGCTTGTGCAGAGGACTGACGGACTAGAAAGGGTTGTAAGTTACGCTAGCCGGTCGCTATGGAAGGCGGAAGCAAATTATTCCGCAACAGAAAAGGAGTGCCTCGCCATCATCTGGGCTACATCAAAGTTTCGCCCCTACCTCTATGGCAGGGCCTTTAAAGTTGTGAGCGACCACCACGCCTTGTGTTGGCTAGCTAACTTGAAGATTCCTTCAGGTCGCCTCGCACGATGGAGTCTGAGACTTCAAGCATTCGACATCACCGTCGTTTAAAAGTCCGGGCGAAAGCACTCTGACGCCGACTGCTTGTCTCGCGCCCCCGTCCAACCGCTGCCACAGGACGGCCAGGATGACGACACTTTCTTGGGACCGATCAGTGCCGACGAATTAGCCGAACAACAGCGAGCCGACCCGGAACTAAGGAGCCTTGTAGACTACCTGGAAGGCAAGACCGTCATTGTGCCCAAGGGGTTCAGGCGAGGATTGGCGTCGTTTTTCTTGCAAAAGTACATTCTCCTAAAGAAGAACTTATCACTTCTCCGAGCCAACTACCTCCTCGTGGTACCCTCAGCATTGCGTCCGAAGGTTCTGCAAGCTCTCCATGACGACCCAACGGCTAGACACCTCGGTTTTTCCCGCACGCTCACGAGGATACAAGAAAAATACTACTGGCCTCGCCTCTCTGCCGACGTCGCCCATTACGTAACGACATGCCGAGACTGTCAGCGACGTAAAACACCGTCGACAAGGCCAGCCGGACTTCTACAGCCGATCGAGCCACCTCGCCGACCGTTCCAGCTGATCGGGCTGGACTTACTGGGGCCTTTTCCGACGTTGACGTCCGGGAATAAATGGATCGTCGTAGCTACGGACTACCTCACCCGCTACGCCGAAACAAAAGCCTTGCCCAAAGGCAGTGCCGCTGAGGTAGCCCGATTCTTTGTTGAGAACATCCTCCTACGTGACGGTGCCCCAGAAGTCCTCATCACCGACAGAGGCACGGCCTCTACGGCAGAACTAACTCAAGCCATCCTGCGATACAGCCAGACACGCCATCGCCGGACCACCGCCTACCAGCCGCAGACGAATGGCCTCACCGAGTGCCTAAATAAGACCATCGCCGACATGCTGGCAATGTACGTCGACGTCGAACACAAGACGTGGGATGCCTAACTTCCGTACGTGACCTTTGCATACAACACGACCGTGCAAGAAACGACGCACATGGCGCCGTTCAACCATGTCTACGGAAGGAACCCGGCAACGACGCTTGACGCCATGCTACCGGACGTCACCGACGAAGAAAATCTCGACGTTGCCACCTACTCGCAGCGTGCCGAAGAAGGTGGACAGCTCGTCCGCTTGCGCATCAAGAACCAGCAGAGGACCGACAGCCGACACTACAATCTTCGAAGCCGCTACGTCGAGTACCAGCCCGGCGACCGTGTTTGGGTCTGGACTCCGATACGCAGACGAGAAACTGTTACTTCGCTATTTCGGACCCTATAAGATCATCCGACGTATTGGCGTACTGGACTATGAGGTCGTGCCAGACGCCATTTCGCAATCCCAGCGACGCCGCGCACGTCCTGAAGTCATCCACGTGGTGCGTCTTAAGGCTTTCTATGCCCAACTGACGAGCTTATAGGTATTTTGTTACTTTGTTATTTTCGTTGTTTATTACGCGCCATTTTGTTTTCGCTTTCGCGTTTGTTTGTAGCATCGGGACGATGCTTTTTAAGGGGAGGGTATTTGCACGTATACATGTTTATCTTTCGCCGATCGCCGCGTTCCACCGGCTAACAAATGTTAAACGTTATCGCTCGGCGCAGGACGTGCCTGTATCGGAAGTTTCTAGAACGTTATTGATGCTTCTTTCCGTTGCCTGTTTTCACCGACGCTTATGTTATCTGATTGTATGAGCGACGCGAATTGTCTAGAACTTTCTGGAAGACACGCGCGTACCAGGGATTATTCTGGAACCTTCGATGAATCAGGTATAAAAGCCGACGCGTTTCGCCACTGATCAGATTTTCGACGACCGCCGACTGTGTTCGCCGCTTTTGTTGTGCTTTTGCTTTTGTGGGCACAGGTTCGCCCAATAACGAATCAGTTTCGTCATACACAGTTTTACGGCTGTTTACTTCAGCGTCACTACTACCCGACAATATTCACTGGTGGGTGCTGCATGAACAGGGAGGGTTGTGTCGAGGGGCAGTGCTGGTTCTCGGCCGAACAGAAGGAAAAACGGGAATAACCGGCTGTGTCGTGGTGCGAGGAATTATACGCAAAGGGGACAAACGGTAGAGCGAGGTCCCAGTCAGTGTGGTCTGAAGAGACATCCTTCGCGAGCATGTCTGTGAGAGTACGATTAAGACGCTCCGTGAGGCCATTTGTTTGCGGATGGTATGAAGTGGATAGCTTGTGCCTCATGCCACAGGACTGCAGGATATCCGCCATAACTTTGACAGGAATGTCCGGCTACGGTCTGTGAGAAGTTGTCGTGGAGCTCCATGTAATAAAATCACGTCGAGTAGAAGAAAATCGGCAACATCTGTGGCGCAGCTTGTAGGGAGCGCTCGGGTGATGGCGTAGCCCGTGGCGTAATCTGTGGCCACAGCGATCCACCTGTTCCCAGAGGTATAAAGAGGAAAAGGACCAAGTAAATCTAGACCAACCAGAAAGAATGGTTCCGCGGGAATGTCAATTGGTTGAAGGTACCCAGCAGGGAGCGTCGACGGTGTCTTGCGTCGCTGGCATTTCTCACACACAGGTACAACGAACGGAGCGAGCAAGCCCTGGCCAAAAGCAGCATCGGCGGATCCGGTCGTAGGTACGTGACACACCGAGGTGACCGGCAGTGGGGAGGTCGTGAAGTTCGTGGAGGACAGCCGAGCGAAGGTGTTTAGGGATCACAAGGAGTAATGCTGGGCCGTCGGGGTGAACGTTGTGGCGGTAGAGTACGCCATCTTGAAGTGTGAATAAGCGAAGGGAGCTGTCGGGAAGTGACGATTCCAGGCGGTCAATGATGATACGCAAGGACGGGTCACGGCGCTGCTCGTCGGTTGCATGCACCAGTGGCAAAACAGAGAGAACGCAGGCATCCGTGTCAGCTCAGACGTAGAGGTCGGGTCTTGGACTGGGTAGCGAGAGAGGCAATCTGCGTCCTGGTGTTGGCGTCCCGACTTGTACGTCACTGTGTAGGGATATTCTTGTAGTCGGAGAGCCCAACGACCGAGCCGGCCAGCAGGATCCTTGAGCGACGAAAGCCAACACAGAGCATGATGGTCTGTGATTACTGAGAAGGGCTTCCCATATAAATATGGGCGGAACTTTGAAACAGCCCAGACCAGAGCAAGACATTCGCACTCGGTAGTCGAATAGTTGCGTTTTGCAGTTGTCAGTAGCCGGCTAGCGCAGGATATAACGCGGTCATGTCCGTGTTGCCGTTGCGCTAAGACGGCGTCGATCCCATAACCACTGGCGTCGGTTCGGACCTATATAGGTGCGGACGGGTCAAAGTGGGCCAAGATCTATGGATTGGTCAGAATCGTGACGAGGCGTGAAAATGCGGCAGCCTGAGGGGAACACCACGTAAAAGGCACGTCTTTCTTCAGAAGTTCAATGAGTGGTCGAGCGATTGCTGCGAAATCTTTCACGAACCGTGTGAAATAAGAACAGAGCCCCATAAAACTCCGGACGTCTTTGACAGACTGAGGTACAGGAAATGCTGTTACTGCTCGAACCTTCTCCGGGTCGGGCTGTACTCCGGAAGCATCGACGAGATGGCCGAGCACTGTAATCTGTCGGCGCTCGAAGTGGCACTTCGATGAGTTTAATTGGAGCCCAGCCTTGCGGAAGACGTCAAGGATAGCTGCGACGCGCTCAAGGTGCCTCTCAAATGTAGCAGAAAATGGAAGGACGTCGTCGAGGTAACAAAGGCAAGTTGACCATTTGGAACCTTGAAGCAGAGAGTCCATCATCTGTTCGAACGTGGCGGGGGCATTGCATAAACCGAACGGCATAACCTTAAATTGGTAGAGGCCATCTGGAGTGACGAGAGCGGTCTTTTCTTGGTCCTGCTCATTGACGGAAATCTGCCAATAACCAGATCGAAGGTCAATGGACGAAACGTATTTGGCACCGTGAAGACAATCAAGAGCGTCGTCAATTCGTGGTAAAGGGTAAACGTCCTTTTTAGTGATTCGGTTTAGGTGGCGGTAATCAACGCAGAAACGCCACGTGCCATCTTTCTTTTTGACGAGCACGACCGGCGACGCCCAAGGACTCGACGAGGGCTCAACAATGCCTTTGGCGAGCATCTTGTTTACTTCCTGCTGAATAACTTGCCGCTCTGCCGTGGACACGCGATACGGTCGGTGGTGAATGGGAACAGCATCACCAGTGTTTATCCGATGCTTAACAAGGGACGTCTGACCAAGTGGGCGATTGTCAGTGTCAAATATGTCACGGTAGGAAAGCAAAAGGCGATATAGGACGGCTTCTTGGTCAGGAGCGAGGTCCGGAGCGACCATGGGACGTAATGGGCCGTCGAGGTTCAAGGCATCCTGCGGGTAATCAGGAGGATCTGGAGACGCGTCGGCTGCAAAACCAGTGACGTGGTCGTCTGCCACTGACCAGAGCGTGGCCACCGCTATGCCTTCAGGTAACACTTGCTCCGTCAAGCCAAAATTGATAACGGGGAGGCACATCCGATTAGCGGCAAGGGTAACGACGGAGTGTGGCACAGAGATGTCGCGCGCCAGGAGGACATCACGAATAGGGGCAACGACATAGTCGCCATCGGGCACGGTTGCCGTCGAGACCAATTCGACGAAGGTTAGGGCTTTTGGAGGTAACCGAACAAACGCTGTAGCGCATAGGGTGTTCGGTTGTTCGGGGCGAACGTCGGAAAGAAGAGGAAGCTCGAGGCACAGCGTACCGGTGGAACAGTCGATGAGGGCAGAATGCGTCGTCAGAAAGTCGAGCCCGATGATTAGGTCATGAGGGCAACTGGTCAGCACGGTGAACAGGACTGGAACTTGGCGGCCAGCAATTCCTACGCGAGCAGTGCACATACCACAGACGGCAACAGTGGCGCCATTGGCGACGCGTACGGCTCGAGTGATGGCAGGCGTAACAACTTTTTTGAGGCGACGACATAGGTAAGCGCTCGTTATGGACACTTGGGCTCCAGTATCAATCAATGCCGTCAACGGGAAACCATTTACGTCTACTTCAATTAGGTTCGTGTTCGTGAGGAGCGTCAACGAAGGATTTGGACAGGACGAACGTGATGCAGCAATATTTTCTGTTTTTCCGCCTCAGACCAGTGTTGAAAGTCACTCTGCGAAGCCGCAGTCTCCGGTGGCGCCGGCGGCGCGCGCCGGACCTGAAAGCTTCAACGTGGACTTTGTAGGGGCGCAAGCAAAAAATAAAGAAAAAATCAAGGGCTTTGGGAGAGGAGACGGCGGAGGAAAGAGTAGATGGCGCTACTTTTACTGTATAGTGAGGTTAGGTGTCATGTCTGTTGAACGAGCCTAGCAGACGAAACTTGCGCTTCGATTGAACTTCGTGCGCATGCGCTACTCCTGCTGATCTCGTTCATTCGCGCCGTTAGAAGGCGCTGACCGGCCAGCCAGTCGACGCTCGCGCGATACTGTAAAAGAATCGGTCGACTGCACGTTGCAGTTACACCGCTTTTCTCGCTGTTTTCCTTTACTCATACATTCGCATACGCTGAAAATGAAGTTCAGGTTACTAATATGGCTTTCCTCACTGCAGCCTCCTGTGGTTGCAATTGCATTAGTCTTGTGCTAGGAAAATAACGCTAAGTGCATGACCATGAATGCATGTTCTAAATTGGCATCTTTAATCCTTAAAATTTACAGCGGAGCTGTTAAAGCATCGCTAGGTTGGTCTCGTTGTCGTGCGCAGCATCGCCAAGCTGGGAGAGCGTGAGGTGAGCGTCATACCCGCTACTCTACACGCACGCTTGCAGAGCTCTGCTGTTTCACAAGATTTCGCATGCATGGAACTGACATAATATTTTCTAATTTAGTTTAAATTGATGCTGCCTGAAAAGTCCCAGAAATGATAAACAGGAACCGACCAACGAAGTAAGACAGGGCAATAAAGTGAAACACTCATTTCAGAACAAGAACCAATATCGTGCGCCGCATTTTTCCTATTTGGAAGATTACAGATATGCTTGCGATACGGTTGGGAAAGCAACGCTTAAAAAAGTAAACAGAGGCAGAGACACATAGGGCACCTGACGAGCGCTGACTTACAACTAGTCTTTATTGTCATTGCCCGTGCAATTATATGTGCCACGATCGCCAAACTATGAATTCACAATCTGCTTGGACAAGGCCATTTCAGACAACCTATGATAAACACATTCTTTTAAAAATGTACAACAGATGCTTCATGATGAGCATGCGTGGGATGAGGAAGGACGCTAGAAGCACAACTAATCAAACTAAAACGTAACCACTAATGGACGCATTGCTTCAAAGGCGTACGAACCATGAAAATAACAAGGAGATACGAAGAAAGCACAATACGTGTCCGTGTCAGGGGATTACTAACAATACCGCGAAAAAAAAGGCATAGAAAACAAGCGAGGCACCCTAATACGGCGTGAACTCAAAAAAGAACACTACAGGGCAGAACGACGCATTAAATGAAACCTTTGAAATAATATATCTCGGAGTCCGGCAGGCAAATGGAAGGCTTGCTAACGCAATTGTCTCCCGCTTGATCGACAAAAAAAGCTTCAACAAAATCGCGCTCTACTTGCCTTCTCGTTCCCATTTTTATATTCATGGTTCGTACGCCTTTGAAGGAAAACATCCATTAGCTACCGTTTTCCTTTGATTAGTATTACTCCTGGCGTCCTTTGTCACCCCACGCATGCTCAGCAAGAAGCCTCTGTTGTTTGAAATCCTAAAAGGAATGTTTTTATCAGAGGTTGTCTGAAATTGCCTTGTCAAAACAGATTGTGCATTCGTAGTTAAGCGATAGAGACGCATATAAATGCACGGCTGGTGGCAATAAAGACTAATGAAGAAAGCGCTGCTTTCCCAACCGTTGGAGCATGAACCTACTCGCCCAAGCAAAAGTTCTGCTTGCGATACCTTCCATTAACTAAGTAGTTGTATTCAGCACTATGCCTGGCATTCTCATATTGGTAATTTATTGTGGAATGGCACACAAATATATTATATTGCAATCTATTTACCTGTCTTGTTCTGCAATGAAGGTGGGACACATAAAAACGACGGCCATTTCTTTCCTTGTAACCTCGCTGATTTCTTTCTGGCAAATCCGATCTCTGCTACCTAAATGCGGATGCCGCTCTGAAGGTGTGTGTTCGTGATACCAGATCACGCGTGTTTATGACAACTACATGAATGAGTGTCTTTGTATGAAACCAAGGATTTAGTCAGATTCGGCGCTTACGTAGATTCGTCATTACTAGATTTACTATTATATCAAAGAGAAAGGAACAAGGTAGCGGTAGTGGTTCCGAAACGCCAATTGACATTAGGTTTGGTGAGTGACTTCGGAGTCTCCGTGCTTTTTTTTCTTATTTTTTATATTGTTCTAATTAAGAAAAAGGTCAAACGTTTCGTTTGGTAGTTGCTATATCGCTGGCTGTGACTTTTGCAGGTTCGCATTCAGTCATAGAATAAAAATTGCATCACTTCAAACTGCTCTTGCTTGCGCGAGCAGAAGATTGCAACAACAAAAAAAAAATCCCCTTTCTACTTTTGAAATACTTTTCACAGGAGTGAATGCTCTGGTGAAAAGTATGGTTGCTCAAGTGAACACGCATGAGAGGTAATACCGCTAGAAAGAATGGCTGCATTTGGGTCGCTGTCCAGATAACTGCCAACGGGATCAAATGCAGCAGCGGACCTTAAGCTTAATAAATGTTCTCACACGTATACATACGTGAATTACATCTTCTTAGGATAGTTAGTGAAACGTAAATATTAAACGAGGGTCACAAATTACCACCCGTACACAAAGGAACTATAGCTGCAGTAGTATGCTGCTTCCCTACCGAGAAACGAACTGATGAAGCTGAAGTGACCTATGAGAGAGTATCATTTCCTATACTATAAAGTTGTTCTGTTGAGAAGCAGGCATATAAAAGCCATCAAATTGATAACACGCGTACTGGAAGAAATCAGTGATAATGGGACTGTCTATTGCTTGGTCTCAATTCCGCGTGCAAACAAATCAAAAGTTAAAAAACGCCTGCTGAACTACACGTGCGCCGACGTAACAAAGTTTAACAGTATGCTTCAATTCTATGCCGCCTATATTATACGTACTTTGACGACCTCACAACTAATGAAAACTGGTGCTCGTTCCGGGACAAACTAAAAGAAGATGAAGCTGCTTGTGGCCCTAAACCAACAATATCTTCTAAAACGGATGACCCATGGTTCACCCGCGATGTGAAATGTTGCCGGAACGAGAAAAAAATTATTTATAGGAAAGCGGGTTGCTCAAAGTTTCATAAAGATTACGAAAAATTACTGTGTAACAGTGTCATTCTCTAAGCTAAAGAGGAATGCTTGAATGATATGCTCCCGAACTTCATGAAAACGACCTTAAAAATTTTGTAATATCGCGAACCCTAAAAGTAACCCCTCAATACCGGTATTGAGACGCGAAGACACCAGCACTTTAGCGGTAGAACACTGCGCCGAAAAATTTAATAAACCCTTCACTGGGAAAAATTTAATAAACCCTTCACTGGGCGGCAAACGAACTTCCACTAAGTCATTCGCTGTCACAGCTGTCAATTTCACGCCCTTTCCCTGCAATCTTAAATAATGGACACGGCGTAGCTAGCGCTATCGATCGACTTCCGCACGAAACCAGCCTGGGTCCCGAAGGCATCCGCGCCAAGAGAGAGAGAGAGAGAAACGTTTATTATTGAAACAGTGTCCCGAGCGAGGCCCGGTATCACCCTGAGGTGGGAAGGTTCCTTAGTCCAGGAACCCTCTGGCTTTGGCTGCCCTCTTGGCCCTGGCGACGAGTTGTCGTTGGTCTTCCAGGTCCCCGAGGGTGAGCTTGGCCTCCCACGTTTCAAACAGGTGGTCTTCGTTTGCTTGTGGTGCTCTGTTAGCGTCCATTTCCGGCTGCATTTCGCTGTCTTCATGCCACGGGCATTCCAAGAGCAAGTGTGCCAGGGTGTCGGGGACGTTGCATAGTGGGCAGAGGTAGCTGTGGGATGTCGGGTAGAGGCGGTGCATTATAGTGCCGTGTGTGTAGGTATTACTTTGTAGGCGTCTGAGGACCACGCTTTCTTCTTTGCCGAGGTTTGGGTGCGGTGGAGGGTACACGCGGCGCTCGAGCCTGTAGTGTTGCAATATCGCCGAATAGTTGTTGGGTACGGCTTCCACCTCTTCTGCCGCGGGTCGGAGGGCGTGTGGGGCGAGGGGAGCCCGGCTGACGTGCTCGCGGGCAGCGGTGTGGGCCGCTTCGTTCCCCTCTAGCCCCTCGTGTCCGGGTACCCACGTTACGCAGGTGTACGGGAGCGGAGTGCTACGTCGTTGCAGTACCTTGAGTGCATCAGCCGAGATGCGGCCCCTCGAGAAATTTCTACAGGCGGCCTGAGAGTCGGTGAAAATGACTGCTGCGTCTGTGCATGTGGTGGTGGCGAGAGCGATTGCCGCTTCTTCCGCCGTTTCCGGGTTGCGTGCCTTGACGGTTGCCGATGCTAACTCGCGGCCTCGGGAGTCTACGACGCTGTAAGCGTATGCGTTTCGAGGCGGATACTTGGCCGCGTCGGTGTAGCGGGCGTCTGGGTCTTGCTTGAATCTTAGTTTGATGGCGTTGGCTCTAGCTTGCCTTCTACTCTTGTGGTATATGGGATGCATGTTGCGCGGGATGGGTGCAATGCAGAGGGACTCTCGAACGTCCGATGGATCCGCGCCAAAGTATTTAATTTAACCTGCCATATTTCAGCTAACCTGCTCGCATATCAATCTTAAAGCAATCCCTTGATTCTGGCTTTTTACGTTGGGCTGCCCGCCCGAGCCCGATCAATACTTTATGGCGAGACCCGGGCCCGGCCCGGGCCCGGAAATAATCTACGTTACCCGCCCGGCCCGCCCGCCACCCCTTTACCTTAGGCCCGAGCCCGGCCCGAGCCCGACTCGAAACCGGCCCGAACCCGGCCCGAGACAGAAAAATAATGTTTTTCAAAGTTCAGACGCCCGAGAATAACTCGCAGCACGTTACATGCACATCACCAGAAAGCCCGAGCCCGGCGCGGGCCCGCGTCAAAAAATCCGAGCCTGGCCCGGGCCTGGGTCAAAAAGCACACGCCGTGCCCGAGCCCGGCCCGAGCCCGTGAAAAAACTGTTCTACCCGGCCCGGCCCACGGGCCAGGCCGGGCCCGGGCTTTCGGGTAAGCCCGAGCCCGTGCAGTGCTCTAATATGTGGTACCTATATTTAAATCTGGCAACAGCAATTATCCTAACAAGTAAAGGCCGATTTCATTTGCGTCGATTTCGTGTAAGATACTAGAGCACGTCATATACTTTCAGGTGATGGATGACCTCAGCCGCAGCAATTCACTTCTTAACACCAAGCATGGTTTACGCGAAAAATTATTATGCCAGACACAACTTTTCGAACTTGTGACAGACCTGCACACAGCACTACATATGTCAGTATACATCAATGCCATTTTCATTGACCTTTCAAAGGCTTTCGACCACGTACCCCATAATCGAGTAATGCTAAAAGTAATTACTTTGTGTCTCAATGAGAGAACGACTGCATGGATCGAAGAAGTCAGTGTCAGTCAGTTAAACTTCCGACCCGATTAACATCTGGGATGCCACAAAGGAGTGTGCTGGGCCCCCTTCTATTTTTAGTTTACATTAAAAACATAGCATCTACGTAAGTTCGTGAATGCGTCTGTTCGCGGTACATTGTGCAATTTATAAGAAAACAACTTGCACAGATGGCGTCGCAGAATTACAATCTGATCTCAAGGTAAAAGGAATGGTGCAGAAATTGGCAAATGAAAATTAATGTCGCAAAAAACGAAGCACTTAACAGTCACTAACATTTCTCCTGCATGAATCTATAAATTAAATGAGGCACCAATAGATAAAGTTACGTCATTTAAGTACCTGGCCGTTATACTTAATCCGATTTAAGCTGGGCTGCTCATTTCAAGCATATTACTAATAAGGCTTTCAAGAAGCTCGGCCTCCTTAAACGACGCTTGCATTTCGCTAATAAAGAAGCAAGACTACACACTTTCAATTATTTGATTCGGCCCTCTCTAGAATATGCTTTTATGATATGGCATGCTCACCTGATAGGTCTTACTAACATGCTTGAAATGGTACGGAACAACGCCGTGCGCATTGTCACGTCATCCTATTCCGGTGTCATAACCGTTTCATCTTAGAAAGCAGAACTTAGTCTTGCTGCACTTGTCATGGACAGGCTACATGCTCGATTATCGTTCTTTCACTCACTTTACTGCTGCAATACATTGTTAGCCCGATCGCAGATTTCTGCAGCCTCTCATACTTGAGCCTTTCTCGATCATGCGCGCCAAGTAATGCCCATTTACGCCTGGACGAAGAAGTGCCAAAATTCGCCTTGAGAGAGAGACGAAGAGGAAAACGTCGGGAGGTTAACCAAAGACACGCCCGGTTGGCGGGGAAAAAGGGAAGAATAGATAAGAAGCGAAAGAAAAGTAATAGAGTCAGCCATTCGCAGAGTCAGTCGCAGAAGAATCTCCGTTGTCACAAGCGTTCGAACAATTCCGTATCCTTCACGAACTGCTGAAGGACCTTTGTGGCTTTTGCATGCAAGAAGGCATTGTCCATGGCCCAAACACCTTTAGCATTATGTGTAACCAAATAGAGCTCCCTTCCGTCTAACATCGTTGAGATCACAAATCCTACAATATTTCACTCGGCGCTGCTGGGCTATTTACAAAGAGAAAAACATTGCTCACCTGTATCTGCCTATGTTTTAGTTTTATTTGCGGTCTTCGTACGTGATATGCGTGCATTGTTCTTTCCAATATGTTATTCAGCAGTATTTTAACGGCTATTTAACATAATGTTCTGTATTAGCCATCAATGTATTTGGTTGAGTCTTCCAAACTTTCTTTATTAAGGTATTCTTGGCACCATCGTTTAAATTATTCGCTGCCTGTTTCTTTTTTTTTCCTTGTTCGACTATCTGTATGTCTGTCTTGTATTTATATCGATTATAAAAAAAGATTTTTGTACTCACCTGAAATGCGCCCCTTTGTAATGCCCACTAGGGTCTTTAGGGTATCGAAATAAATAAATAAATAAATAAATAAATAAATAAATAAATAAATAAATAAATAAATAAATAAATAAATAAATAAATAAATAAATAAATAAATAAATAAATAAATAAATAAATAAATAAATAAAAATGAAGAGAACCAACTGCGCATGCACTCGATAGCGTTTTCTGCCCGTCCGCTTACTTATGTGCTCCGCTTTGTGGAGTTTGTCTCGTTTTGGCGGCAGTGTCGTCAGGAGCAACAAAGAGGGCGAATACTTCGTTCAGACAAGGCCATAGCCGTTTCCGCCGTCCGGCCTTTCTATGGTGACAGAGTTCACTCAGGCGTTGTTAGATGTTCTCGGGCATAGAGCCGCCGTGTTGACACGAGGAGACGGCATACCCGAAGCGAGGACAGGCAACCTCTCATCGATAGCTCCTTTGAACAAATCCCTCTCACGCTCTGCATTCACGACTGCAGTTGTGCTTTGCAGGCCACGAGGATGCTTTGAACAGAGTTGCCGAATTATGTTGTTGACAAGGCTGTGAGGCTCTACGCCGCAGGGCGGCACTTTGCTCTTACTGGAATGGTTGATCGTGCTAACGGATGACGGGCTATGTTGCTCTCTACTTAGGGAATCTAAACACAGACAAAGAGCGCATGCATTTAGGTTCCTACCCCAACTCATCTTAACCCAGTTAGTAAAGGCGTTTGTACGGGGTATGCCTTGGTAAGTAAATACAGGCTTCGTTCTCTAGCTTTACAATTTGAAAGGGTCGACTTTTGTGGAAAGGCATGCTAAAGTAGTAGTTCTTTTTCTATCCTCGGATGGTGTTTTACAAAGCGAACCTTTACATCGTAGCGCCAATATTTAGTTGTCTGTTTTTAGGCAATCTAGATATGTTTACTTAAAGCAGACTTGATGGTCTTAGTGTTTTGAAGGACTGTCATTGAAGTTTGTATAACTTTAGACAATACCTCTCTCCCTTTTGTGAATGCAGTAGCTTACATTTTAACTGTCTTAAGCAGAGCTTAGCGCATCTATAACTAATGTTTGAAGTGCCTGTAAATGGATTTATAAAGTTTTTAAGCCCTAGGTTTTGCCTTTTTAGTAGCCATGGATGCTGGAGTTGTGAGCCAAGAGCTGATAAACCGAATATAATTTATAACAAAGTGCATTAAGGGATACGGATACAAAAGTTGGCTGGTGGTTATTTGCGTCGGAACAAAAGTTGAACTGTTGAAAACGATGAATACAACAAGCCGCCTTGAAAAAAAATCTGAAATCCGTCTGAAACATTATCCACGTCGGTGCTCCACGCAGGTGGTGCGTCTTACGTGCACCTTCACGCGGTCGTCGTTCGGTATTGACGCGTTCGTCGCGGCGGAAGGAAATTCCCAGACATTGCTGTTATAACAGCATCGTCGGTCGTGACACACCGTCGCGCACTTTCCCAGAGACAAGAAGGTGCGTGAACCTTGGATACCTGCCTGACAGCCATCACGCCCAGCCTGGAGACCTCTAAAAATGACTTCATTTGCGCGGACCACTTCGTCGACGATGATTATGTGACCAGCCCGGCTGTGTTGAAAAGTCTCGGCATGCCGCTCAAAAGGCAACGCCTAAAGCCTGACGCTGTGCCATCGGTCTTATCGCGAAAACGCAAGGCAGAAATGATCAGCGGCGCGTTTGAAAAGTCGACGCAAAAATACGTCGGTACTGTTTTCGTTCGCTTGCAGCCTTCTTGTGCAGTTGCTCACGCCGGCGGCATAAACTACTATTCAGTTATCCACGCAGTGCTGAAGTACCCGGCAGTTGCCTCGCCTGCGTGAGCTCTTGAAAAAGCAAATTTACAGTGGAAACGACAAATAATTCTTGCACAAGTGTCTGGTTCAGAGCGAAATCTTCGCGCTACAGTTCGCGAAAACCTTACCGGCACGTTGACGGCCGCCTGCTCTTCTTCTTCGCTTGACGCGAAAGGCTCGTAACCGTTAGCGGTAATATTTGTGACCAAGTTGTAATGGTCCTCGTCTTCAGATGTGTACTCATCGCTGCTGTAGGCACCAGAACTCCAATCCATGCTTGCGATGGCGGCGTCGGCGTGCTTCGAATGACCGCGGCCAGCCGGCTGGCTATACGACGAGTATGTCGTGACGAAATGCCTTCCAACTCGCGCGGGTCGGGCGGCGTTGTGCGCGCTCACAAAAACGCCAAAAATAACGCCATCGGCTGAAAAATTTGCTTAGTGCCTACTTCTTTTTTGAGTAGTCACCCACTGAAAATTCATTTTCAGCAATTTCGTAAAATTTTCAGATTTGTGTCCGTATCCCTTTAAAAATTTACCACGCCCAGCATTGCAAGTTTGCGCTATACAAACGTATACAGATAAAGCCATGCCACCATATACTTGATGTTTCCTTTTCGAAGCAAGGAGACTGTCTAAAGAAAACAGGTTTTCGAGAACATGTGCTTTTGTCCGTAGCCGAAAAGATAATCAAACGAATGGGGAAAAGCCGCGCTGGAATTCAGAACGAAAGACAAGCGCTTAACAGAGAAATGGAGAATGTGGTTGCTTTACCGTATATTCATTGGTTGTCACATAATCTGAAAGAGGTCGGCCAACGATCAGGAGCGAAAATGTTATCGGCACCCATGAAACTTTCACGCCTGCATGGATCCATGCAAAGAGAAGCCCTGAAGATACACTGCCGAGCATAAAGATGAAGACATCTATGTAAACAGGCTGTGATCTATCAAATCCAACTTTATTTTGGGAAACGTTACGTTGGTGAAACAGGAAGATGCCTTAATGAACGTTTGAAAGAGCGCAACCGTAAATGTCAAAGAACAAAACGCCGGTCACTTTGTCATTCACTGCAACGATTGACTACGCAAACCGAATTTAATCGTATGTTCCCTAATATATGCGAGAGCGAGATAAAATGCATAAGGGCAATATTTGAAACCATGGCGATAAGACGGTGACAGTCATATTGTGAAGATTTCCCTCTCGCTGTCCAACAAAGGAATTGAATACTGCGCTTATAGCATACGCTTATCCTGAAAATGGAAATAGCATGCCTTGCCTTGTGCATTACTCAAGATATGTTTCGAAATAAAAAACGGCTACATATCTGCATGCTCCACTGCAAATGACGTTGAAAGACGGTAGTCTTCTGCCACTCCTGATACGCAACACCCTCTCTTCTCCCTCCACCCAGAACTCACGCACTTTCCCCTCCCCTCTCACTCCTCCCATGATGGATCCAATGAAGGTTTTGCTGAATTCAATTCAAATTTCCCGTGTTCGCTCTGCTCTCCCCCCATTTGTTGGGACCTTTCATTATTGTTGCCTTAATGCCGGGTATAGAGCCACGGCTTCAGTCGGCTTGTTTTTAACGTGTAGCGTCTCTTCCACTCCATTTCCAACGCGTTGATTTTTTCATTTGCAGCGTTCCATTTTTCATTTCTTTCTGTCTCTATCTTTCTCTTTACCTATGTTTATCTTTCTTTTTCTCTCTCCCTTTCTTTAAATGTCTCCTCCTCACTTTCATTTTCTCTTTCTCTCGCGCATAGCAAGTTCTGTTACAATCGTTGGTACAACGCAATCATATGGTTCCCATAAAGGCATCGTCTACAATCGTGGGCGTATAGCCTAGTGGTTATGACCCTCTCCTTCCCACCGTGGGCACCTGGGTTAGAACCCCGCCTCGCCATGAAATTTTATTTTATTTATATATTTATTTACTTAACGCTCTCTGTTAAATTTGTCTCTCTTTCATTATCTCTCTGCACCTCCTCTTCTCATGCTTGGTTTCGGCCGGGCGGTTCAATGGAGTGACAGACAGACAGACAAAGTTTTTCGCGTTTAGGTAGCCCAAGAAAGACTATAGTCTTTAATAAGTTGTAAGTAGCGCCTCGTATGTCCTGGACCCTCTATTATTGTCCTCGTGTTATAGCGCAAAAACCATTCCGCAAAGATAAATACAGCGGGCGCAGATCAGCATGCTCATCGCTGTTGCAAAAACTGCCGCATCTGCTTCCAAGGCGTTGATGGGCGGTTTCAAGAAAATAAATAATAAAAAAATAATTCCATTTGGTGCTCGTTGACGCGATAATATCACAAAGTGTGCTTCTTGCAAATAAAACAATGATGTGTTTGCGCTGTGCCCTCGATGTACACAGGTCTTTAGTGGAAATGCATCCGGGTTGCAGGATTTCACAATTAAGATGATGCTGCTTAGCCCAAACTGCGATCAACAATTAACAGAAACGTTAACTAACCGAAACATAGAAGCGCAACTCTCCTCCAAACTGGAAGCTCAGCTGACCACTCCTTAAGACGCATACCGTTTTCATTCGCGAATGGGCGCGAGTGATCCCTGTCATTCTGTTTGCTTGTCTCTCACAAACAGTTATTGCTTGGCGCTTCTTCGAGGGACTGATTTATTTATACCGCTATGCAGACCACAAAAAAGCAAAAAAAAAACAAACAAACTGGGAAATGGGCAGTGCGAGTTACGGCGTCGTATTAGTAGTACAGACAGACAGACAGACAGACAGACAAAGAACTTTATTAGGTACGTCCTGAGAAGCCCTGCCCTAGGGCAGAGCTGCGGGCCGCTTCCACGTGGGGACGGGGCTCTCTGGACATCGTGGGCTCTCTGGACAGCCCAAGTTTGGCATGAAAGTTCTGAGCTGTGGATGGCAGAGCTCCATTCTTCGTCCGTGATGCGATTGGATCTCTGTAACGAGGGGCATCGCCAGAGCATGTGTTCTAGATTGCTAAGAGCCACACAGTCGGGGCAAGTAGAGCTAAAAGTCTCTGGAGTTATCGAAAGAAAAAGGGCCAGGTTGGGATATGACTTAGTGTGAAGCGTGCGTGAAGTGGACGACAGAGGGCTAGCCAGTTTGCTATGAGGGCGAGGATAAGCCCTCCTACCCAGGTGATAGGGCTTAGTGATTTCGCTGAAAGTAGTGAGTGTCCCGATAGTAGCAGATAAACTTTATTACAGAGATAGAGTTTTGTCTTGCCCCGAAGGGGAGTCGCTAATGGCCGGGGCCCCTAGTCCAGGACTGCGCTGTATCTTGCCGTCTTCTCTGCTCTCTGGATCAGCTTGAGCTGGTCGTCGAGGGCCGAGCTGGACAACAGTGCCTCCCATTGCTCCCTCGTGGTGTTCGTATCATGGTGTTTGATGTTGTGTAGCGTGCACTCCCACGTAATGTGGTACAGGGTTGGTGTCGCCCCGAACCATGGGCATTCGTCCCTGTAGGCTGTGGGGTGCATGCGATGTAATACGTGTAGGTTCGTGTAAGTGCCTGTCTGGAGCCTACGACAGGCAGCGGCATCCTCCGTCTTTAGCATTCGATGGGGTGGGGGATATCGCAAGCGACTCCCTCTGTGGTAGTTCAGGATTGCTGAATACTCGGGGTCAACTGGGTCAGGGTCATCTGCAGTCGGCGTGATGAGTGCTCGGTTATGCACAAATTTTCGAGCTGCTCTGTCGGCATGCAGGTTACCCGTGATGGCAGCGTTGCCCGGTATCCAAATGATGGTTTGGATGGTATTGTCGTCAGTGTCCTCCTTGGGTATTTGGGCTAGGACATGTGCCGCAGGTCTTGCGATTCTTCCCTCTAGGAAGTTGCGGTAGGCCTGCTGGGAATCCGTGAGGATTGTCAGTGGTTTGTTTGCGTGTTGGCCTTCGCGGATGGCTAACGCGATGGCCAGCTCTTCGGCTTCCGTGATCGTGCAGGGGCAGGTCGATGCATTGCAGGTTACGTGGCCTCGGCGGTCGCAGACCACTGCCACTGCACCCTTATTCTTCGTTCCGTACATAGCGGCGTCCGTAAAACGGGCCGTGGTATGGAACCTGAATGTTTTCTCTATGTACTTGACCTTCAGGAGTGTAGGTCTGGAGCCTACGTCAGGCAGCGCCATCCTCCGTCTTTAGCATTCGATGGGGTGGGGGGTATCGCAAGCGACTCCCTCTGTGGTAGTTCAGGATTGCTGAATACTCGGGGTCAACTGGGTCATGGTCATCTGCAGTCGGGTTCATGTTGCATGGTATTGGGACAATGTGATACCTTTCCTGGGCGTGACGAGGTATCGCGCAGGTTTCTTGGGTTCGTATTGTTGTGGCTTTGAAGCCCAAGGTTTGTAGGACCTGCCGGCCCGTGTGAGTCCGCGCAAGTCTCTGTTGTTGTGAGACGTGAAGGGCTTCTGTGAGTTCGCTGAGGGTGTTGTGTAACCCCAGCGCCAATATTTTCCCAGTCGATGTACTCATCGGCAGGCGGAGAGCTGTCTTGAAAGCCATCTTCAAGAGCCTGTCGGCCTGTTTCGTCTCGGATTGTGTGATTTGGTAGTAGGGCAGGCTGTATGTGATTCTGCTCACCACCAGGCTTTTGATCAGTCTGAGGGTGTCCCCTTCCTTCATGCCTCTATTTTTGGATGTTACACGGGATATCATGCGTGGTATCGCCTTGACACTGGTTTTGAGGAGCGCAAGGATGTGGGTAGCACGCTGGTTAAACTGCAGTCACATTCCCAGCACCCTGAGCAATGACTTCTTTGGTATGAGGCCCCCGTTGAGGTGTACCTCGAGTTTTCGTGTGGGGTCTGTGGGGAGTGTGTGGTTACCCCGGCCTCGCCAGACTCGTATGAGTTCACATTTCTCGGGCGAGCATTGTAGTCCCCGTTGGCTGACGTAATTTGGATGAGGTCAGCTGCAGTTTGCAGCCGTTCTTCTTTTTCATTAAGGGACCCTGTTGTGGTCCAGAGTGTTATGCGATCTGCGTAGAAGGCGTGGCGGAGGCCTTCTACGTCCTGCAGTTTTCTTGCGAGGCCGATCTTGGCGACATTGAAGAGTGTGGGTGAGATGACTGCTCCTTGTGGTGTGCCCTTGTTGGGAGGGTGGTAAACTGCAGTCTGGATCTCCCCAATCTTCAGCTGTGCCGTGCGGTGGCTTAGGAAGCTCTGAACGTACGTGTACGTTCGCTCTACGCAGTTGGTGTTGGCGAGCCCTTCTAGGATTCCTTGGTGACTAACGTTGTCGAAAGCTCCTTTGATGTCAATCGCTAGGAGGGCATGTTCGCCGCTGCGGGGAACGTTGCTGAGGACTTCTTCCTTGATTTGGAGTAAAACGTCTTTTGTGGACAAGCCTCCGTGGAAACCAAACATGGTGTCTGGCAGGTGCTTGTTGTCTTCTAAGTGTCTCTGTAGTCTCTTGTGTATGATTTTCTGGTACACCTTGCCGAGGCAGGATGTGAGCGAGATGGGTCTGAGATTTTCAATTGGCAATTTCTTGCCCGGTTTGGGGATCATGATTTTGCGTGCGTGTTTCCACATCGCCGCCACCGTACCTTGTTCCCAGTGTTGGATGAGAAAGGCTGTGAGCGCGGAGGTGGCACTGTCGCTAAGGTTTCTGGTCATGGTGTTCGTGATGCGGTCCGTGCCCGCCGCTGTGTTACGGGTGGTGGCTGCGATGGAAGCTCTCACCTCGTTTTCTGTTATAGGTTCGTCCAAAGATGGGATGGGTTGTCCCATGTATGGTGTTGTACATGGTGGCGTGGGAGCTGGATCTCCATAGCACTTGGTCTTGATGGCGTCGATAAGGTCTTGTTGGCTGCCTGGGTAGGTGTGTAGTAACCGCTCCAGGGCCTTGTGCCCCTCTCCTTTGGTTTTGGTGGGGTCCAGGATGGCGTTGAGTATGTGCCACGTCTTGGCGGTACCCAGGGTCCACCGAAGGAGTCGCAGAATCTAGACCAGTTCGCCGAGGCGAGTTGCATGGCATATTCTTCTGCTTCCGCTGTTATTTGTGCTATGAGTGTTTTCAGATTCCTCTTGTACTTCTGTGCTTTCCAACGGCGGGTGTGGCCTCGTTTGGTGTCCCACAGGTGTAGTAGGAGGCGTGGGTGTTTTGCAAACGGAGGAGGAATTAACTTTATTGAGTTTTGAGGAACCCCTCCCCACCCACTCTTGGTTTAGTGGTGGGCAGAGGTCGCGGGCCGCACCCACGTTGGGACGGGAAGCCCGTGGGCTTTCGCCCTTTCGTGAACCCTCTAGATGGCCCGGAGATGGGTCTGGTGGTTGTCGCTTCGCAGGGCGTCCTCCCAGTCTTCTTCTTTACTGAACACGGTGCCGCTTAACGCGGGACATTGTCAGAGCATGTGCGCTAGCGAGCAGTACGATTCGCCACAATCCGGACAGTGCGGCTCCACCTCTGGTGAATAAAGGCTCAGTCTGCCTCTCGAGGGGAACGACTCTGTCTGAAGTATTCTGAATATCGACGAATGTGGTCTATTGAGTTTAGCGTGGGGAAGCGGGAAGGTCCTCCTCGACCGCTGATAGTGCGTTGTTATTTCGTTGAAGGTGCACGAGCAGCGGGTCTCGGTGCTCCCCTCCTTCCCCGCCGCTTCGCTCACCACGATCGCCGAGGTGCGTGAGTCCTCGCGCGCCATCGTGCGCCAGCTCGTTGGCGTTAGGAAAATTGGGATGCACGTCCGCCCCCATGTGGGCCTGAAACCATTTGACGATGTGATGACCCGCGGCTCCCTTGTTGCCGAGGACGGCCGCTGCTTCCCGCGATATCGAGCGCGAGGCGAATGCTCTGTCCGCCGATCGCGAATCTGTGTACACGTAAAGACGTTCGGGGTCCCTCATTTCCATTGCTATTGCCACCTGTTCGGCCATTTCGGACGTTACCCCCTTTACCGATGCCGCGTTAATGATCGTGCCGTCCCAGCGTATCGAGACAGCCGCGTACCGGTCGCTGCGCCCGTACTGGGCCGCGTCTACAAATGCCGCCAGTCCCGGGCAGTTGGCGGTCCATTTCAGCAGTGCTCGTCCCTCGTTGAATAGCTGGTGGACGTTTCTCGGAAGCGGTTATACCTTGAAAGTGCCCCTGACCGCCACGCTGAGGGCGACCTTGCGTGCGTTGCACTCTGCCTCTGCATTCATGCCTGCTTCTTCTAGGATGCGTCTGCCGGCCCTGGTGGTCGACAATTTTCGTCTGTGCCAACGCACATTTAAACTTTGACGCTCTTTCGCCTACTTAAAATAGTGGTTGCTCTATATTTGGGGTTCCTCGCACACATGAAAGAGAATCTACGTGCAGTGGCTAACTTTCTTGGCAATCGGTGCCAGCGTGGCCTAGGGCTCCCTTTTCTAATTAAGCATGCTCAGAAGTGCCCGTATAAGTTCAACTCGTTATAGATAAAAGATGAGAGTAGAACCTACGTAATGTGCGCAAGAATTAGCCTTCAGAAAGGCCAATATCAATTAAAATTATGAGGTAAAAACTTGAATAGTTTGCCATCCGTGGTTAGTAGTACAAGTGCAGAAATGATCGCGAGTTAGCCATTTTATTTGCATTGCATCAAAATCTCTCATTTCTACGATGCGCTCTTGGGTTCTTTAGCAGTTCAATAAAGTGCTTTTTAACGCGATAGCGTTAACGGCCCCCGCAGAAAATCCGGTGTCGGTGACCGATGTCGGCGTGTGATGTCGGCGTGCGATGTCGGCGTCGGTGGCGGAGCAAATCATCCCCAACCACCCCAACCACCCCGACCGCGCAGGCACTGCACGTGGTGCAAGGTTTTTGTGAACAAAAATTGAATTTCTCACAGTGAAATCCGTCAGAAAAATGGCAAAGTACGACTTTACCATCGGCGTCGTATTCGCCGTCGGATTGTATATAAACTCAAATACAAACTCCTTTTCCAGCATTTCTACCCGACCTACAGCGGTGCGCTCGCGTACTCCACTTACGAAAATTATATCCAGATGGCGCTCGCATCCTAGGCAGGTCAAATAGGTGACACGTAAAAGAGCGAGGGATTCCGGGAGGCGCCGCCTGCTCGCTGTTTCCGGTTCAAGGAAGCGCAGCCGCCGGCACCGCTTCGCCGTTGAAGCCTATTTATGCGCTTGCAGTCCGGCTATGTCACACTCGAGGATTACCCTGTTGCAGGCGCCTAGCAATACCAAGGTCGGCTGTTCAGCCGTTGGCTGCTCAAATTCAAGCGTTAAAGGTAAACACATGTACCTACTGCCTTGCAGCGTCCCTTGCTGAGTCAGCTGTGCACAAGCATCGGAGGCATGGCTGCCACTTCCAAAACTGAACCATCAGTGAACAAAAAGAAAATGAACGTACAGTGGCACTTATGAGGCGGCGATGAGCTGTGTAAGGGCCGACACGGAATGATTCCCCGAGATATTTGTTTCTCTAACAATCAGGAGCGACGTGCAGGCAGAGCTAAACATCTACAAAAGCGCTACGACCAAGCCGCAGATGTAGCCTACGTGGACACCGCGGAATACCCCCACCAGAACACCATGGCGGTCGCCGATGTCGCGGGCTCGCAGTACCGCCTAGCCGCGGCCGTATCAATACTCACCACTCAACCCGAAGAAGGAGAGGAAACGGCCATAGCCTTGGATTATGCCTCCACCATTGCACACTACATCATCAGCGATTCAAAAACGGCCATTCGCAACTACACAAGAGGACTCATAGCACCCCAAGCACAGAAAATACTCTCCGACACTCCCGCTTCAAGGAAACGCCGCGTACAGATCATCTGGGCCCCTGGTCATTCGGGTCTCGGCTGGAAACGAAGCCGCCCACGATGGCGCCCTAGCTCTCGCACACCAGGCGCATCATCTGTCTCCTGTGTCTTCCGGTCCTGATGAGCCCTTAGTTCTGCACCGCGGACACGCGCGCGACCGCATGGTCACATTCAGAGAAATCCTCCTCCACTACTGCAGAGAGCGATTACGCTACCCACCAGCACACAAAACACTGAATAAATCACAATCCACCACTTGGCGACTGCTTCAGACTGCGAACTTTCCCAAACCCCGTGCTATACCACCGAATTTACCCCTGATGCATACTCCCCACTCTGCAAAGCCTGCGAGGCCCGCGCTGACCTCGATCACATCATCTGGGCATGCCCGAAAGCTACACCCACCAACACTCACCGCAGTAGCACTACACACATCATAACTACGGCCGAACAGTGCGAGACTTTGCTGCTCAGCTTGGACCCAGAAGAGAAGCTGTGGGCCGTCCGGATGGCCGAAGACGCCGCCAGAAAGCAAGGGCTGGCCGCCGTCTGAGGAAGGGGAGGCCTGGGGGTTAGTCTCCCAACCCCGGCCGCCCCCAGACCCCATCATGGACACAATGAATCTTTATCTCTCTCTCTCTAACATTGACTCCAGCAACACTTCAGTGCTCGCCTGCACATATAGGCGTATTATGAAACATTCTTTTACGGAGCAAAGTTAAACGGGACACAGCGAAATACATACATAATAGTCGTAACCAACTAGCCCACCTTAGTTCCTTGAACACAGATAGAGATAATGCGCAGCCGTAATATGTCGGCGATACGGTCATTCTCTTGTTGACAAAAAAGTGAAAACTTCTATGTACCACTGCAAATGAACCTATAGTTTCAACCAAGAAATGCCGTTGATAGCACGCAGTTTTCAAACATTTTCAGCACTTCATTTTCTAATCATGCTTGCTGCGCCGTTACTGACGATATCGGTTGCAGCGACGATCACAGGGCAGTATTTACCAGGCTGTTATAGCAATCATCTGAGCACCCTATTTTCTAAGTGATGCTTCTATACGCTTGATAAATTATCAGATAAAGATAGCTTTTTCATCTGCCTGGCTGACTCGCAGGCCCAGCAGTCAGTGACGGTGCGTCCAAGCAGCGGCAAATGTTGTAGAGCTAAACCTGGCATAAAGAAAAACGGCTGCCGAAACGAAAACCAGAGTTCGTTTATGAATAAAAGCGTATCCTTGCCTTTCTTCGCTCGTCATCGTCGCACGCAGAGTGAACTGAAACCTAGAAATCAGCTGCATGAATGGTGCGACAGTGCTGGTCGACAAAGCGGACGGAAAGCTTCGCACGACTGACAGTTGAAACCGCGTAGAACAACACGTTCGCCGGGCATGCCGCCGATGCCGCCGCGTCGTCCGTCGAACCGGAAGCTGCTAGCAGACGGCGCGCCCCACAATTCCCTGCCATTGCTCGTTTTAGGGGTCACCTATTGAGACTTCGCCTGCTAATTTGTTTTCGACACGCGCGTGCGTCGGGGCAATAGCAAACAATTATTAAAATAATAAAAAAAGTGCTAGGGCCTTCACATTTTAATATAAGACCACATATATTGCCCCTGGAAAAACGTCCTTGCAGCAATGCATTTCTGTTTAAAAGTGAAGCCGACTTTAAGGGGATTGGCGTTAGCTTGGTCTTTGTAAGCTGGCTTTCCCGCGATCAGTGTTGCAGTGAATGAAGCCTACTTGCCGGGTGCGAACGATACAATGCGAACGGGTCCCACTAAAGCTATCGCGTTCTACTCTTAAAGGCGAAGCTTAAGCGCCCTCGATTTTTTTATTATTTCACTACTTGTTATTCTGTCGGCAGATTACCTAACGAGGCAGACATGTTTTTCGCCCCTTACAGCTGAAGGGGGAAGATGACAGCGCGCAGTGCAGCCTCACTGCTTTACTGCTGCCGGGCAGCCACATTCATCGGACAGTCGGGTCAAGTGTTTAAGGAAGTTTATTGCACTTTTTATGCTTGTCTTCTCTAGCGCATTTTACATAAGGCTGCATGTTGGTGGGCTGCATGCTGTCATTAGCCATTTTCAGGTATAAGTAGCCAAAAGCTTCTTGCCACGGCAAAAAATTGCTGCCACACACGCACACACAACAAACATAAAATCAGAAAGGCTGACGGGCTGCTACATGAAATGTGTACCACGGCAAAATCCGAGGTACACCGCGCCGCCACCACTGCAGCTTGCCTAATTGCTCCTCCGCCACTGCCTGAAAGCTGTTCCGGTTTTAACGCGACAGCGTTAAGTACCCCGTATCGCAGAAATTCCGGTGTCGGCGTGGATGTCGGCGTCCGTGGCGAAGAAAATTATCCCTAACACCCGACTGCACAGGCCCTCCGCGTGGTGCAAGGTGTTAGTTAACAAATACAGTGAAATCCGCGAGAAAAATGGTAAATTACAACTTAACCACAACCTACAGACATGGCGGTGTCGGACTGTTATTTGAATTTATGAGAAAACACAATTCCGTTACGAGGAAACGGAAGCACGCACCCCTTTTGCCAGCATGTCTACCATGCGCGTTCGGGTACGCTACTTGCGAAAATGTTGTCCAGATGGCGCTCGCATCCTCGGCAGGTCAAATTGGGACTTGGTCTGCCTAATTGGTTTTGGACATGCGCGCCCGTCAGGGCAAAAGCAAACAAATAATAAAATAACAAAAGAAGTAAATAAATAATAAATAATAATAATATAAAAATAAAAATAAAAAATAATATAAAAATATAATAAGTAAGTACTATAAAAATAATAATAAAAAAATAAAAAAAGTTGTCGCAGTTTCACCTGAAAGGCGAAGCATCAATTGCGATACCAAATTTGTAGAGAGCTATACGGAGTAATGATAGTAGCTTTAGCAGCTGTATAAACTTGGACATGCAGCAGCACCGGCAACACGCAGAACTGTTGTCGACGCCGTCGGCGTTTTGCCCGCGTTCGCACAAATTGCGTGCGGCGTTGGTGACTGTTGCCGGAGCCTGTGATATAAATACTAAACGTCGCCTCCCTTCCCTCCCCCTGCCCCCCCCCCCAAGGCCTTTCGCGCGTCGGAAGAAGGCGCGTTTGCTCTACGTATATGGTGATTGTAAAGGAGGAAACAGACGCCTACTTCTGCAGCCCTTAAGGGAGCACGGCGCAGAACGCGCGTTTGTTCTCCGCCGTGCGTTCACTCCCCGTGAAAGCGCGCGTCCCTCGCGCCCTTTCACTCCCGCATACAGCGTTCGGTGCGCGGCGACGATTTCATCTCCATTGACGTCATACGGAACCTCACGGCGACGGCGACGCCGACGGCAGAAATCTGCTTTGGAGTGTCCATATAATTGCTATCGCAATAATAACAAAAAAGTTGTCGCAGTTTCACCTGAAAGGTGAAGCATCCATTGCGATAGCAAATTTGTAGAGAGATATACGGAGTAATGATATTAGCTTTATCAGCTGTATAAACTTGGACATGCAGCAGCACCGGCAACGCGCCGAACTGTTGTCGACGCCGTCGGCATTTTGCCCGCGTTCGCTCAAAATGCGTGCGGCGTTGGTGACTGTTGCCGGAGCCTCTGATATAAATAGGCACTTGGTGCCGCAGCTAAACGTCGCCTCCCTTCCCTCCCCCTTCCCCCCCTCCCCCACGGCCTCTCGCGCATCGGAAGAAGGCGCGTTTGCTCTACATATATGGTGATTGTAAAGGAGGAAAGAGACGCCTACTTCTGCAGCCCTTAAGGAAGCACGGCGCAGAACGCGCGTTTGTTCTCCGCCGTGCGTTCACTCCCCGTGAAAGAGCGCGTCCCTCGCGCCCTTTCACTCGCACATACAGCGTTCGGCGGCGCGCGGCCACGATTTCATCTCCATTGACGTCATACGGAACCTCACGGCGACGGCGACGGCGACGGCGACGCCGACGGCAGAAATCTGCTTTTGAGTGTCCATATAATTGCTATCGCAATAAAAAGATTGGTGTAAGCTTGGTCTTTGTAAGCTGGCTTTCCCGCGTTCTTTTATTGCGATAGCAATTATATGGACACTCAAAAGCAGATTTCTGCCGTCGGCGTCGCCGTCGCCGTGAGGTTCCGTATGACGTCATTTGGAGAAGAAATCGTCGCCGGTGGTAAGTGGTTCTTGAGGGAAAGGGAAAGGTTGGCGCTATCTTCTGCAGCCCTTGAGGGAGCACGGCTCAGCGCCAATCGCCGCGCGCCGAACGCTGCATGTGCGAGTGAAAGGGCGCGAGGGGCGCGTCTTTCACGCGGAGTGAACGCACGGCGGAGAACAAACGCGCGTTCTGCGCCGTGCTCGCTTAAGGGCTGCAGAAGTAGGCGTCTCTGTTCTCCTTCACAATCACCATGTATGTAGAGCAAACGCGCCTTCTTCCGACGAGCGAGAGGCCGTGGGGGAGGGGGAGGGAAGGGAGGCGACGTTTTAAAGCCCCTACGACGTTTAGCTGCGGCACGCAGTGCCTATTTATATCAGAGGCTCCGGCAACAGTCACCAACGCCGCACGCATTTTGAGCGAACGCGGGCAAAACGCCGATGGCGTCGACACCAGTTCTGCGTGTTGCCGATGCTGCTGCATGTCCAAGTTTATACAGCTGATAAAGCTAATATCATTACTCCGTATAGCTCTCTACAAGTTTGCTATCGCAATTGATGCTTCGCCTTTCAGGTGAAACTGCGACAACTTTTTTTTGGAATGAAACCGGCTCAAAGAAAAATGCGATGTGAGCGGGGCCCGATAATGCTATCGCGTTCCACTCTTCAAGGCGAAGCTTAAGAGAGAGACAGAAAGAAAGACCTTTATTAAATTTAAAAATTAGAAAATTGTACATGTATGAAAAGGCAACCCCAGTGGTTTTTCCGGTGAGGTGCCTAGATTAAGTTAATGGTTTTGCTTCTTATAAGGTAGGTGAGCAAGCTTCCATATATAGCTTTGCGGTGTTGAGGGGTTCCTCTAGGAAGGATCCAGTCATTGAGTGTGACGACTGAGCTCTGCAGTCCAGCAAGACAGATTCGTCGCAGTGATGATACGCCAGGACATGTCCATGGTAAGTGGTGTGTGGTGGCTGGCGCACCCGTGGTTCAAGTTCCACAGGTGGGGTCAAGCGACTTGTCAATGTATTGGGCTTTGAACGCAGTGGTGACTGCCGTGCCGGTGCGTAGACGGCGGAGTGCCACGCGTTCCCGGCGTGGAAGCCCAGGAGGCAAGCCCAGCTGCAGCGTCCTCCAATTTTTTATCGCATTATCACGATTGGTTTCGTGTTTCGAAGGTCGATTCTTGCGTACTTTGCGTACATTCTGCTGTAGCCTTTTATCTATAACCTATTATTACCACATAGAGCCTCTTCTAAACGCATTTTTCAGAAGAATATCAAGGCCTCAGAAGCGGTGGCACTAATTGGCATCGAAGTGAGCTACGGAGCGTATATTCTCACACTTTTTTTCGTAGGATCCCACCTAGTACATTTGATGACGCAATGGTATACATGCATGATAAGCAACTCTGCACGCGTTCTAGCCACTGTATTCTGGAGGTCGCCGGTCATGGCTGCAGAAGAGCTTTCTCTTGATGAATCCGCGGTATCTTTAGGAAAAGAAGCTAGATAACTTACGCGCAAGTCCGACGTAGCATTAGACACATTGTATTTTCTTTCCCCGTGACTGACATGCAATCTTTTTCTTTAATGTTTATTTCAATCCTAAACCTTCCTGTGGGCAGGTTCCGTTTCACTTTCAACAGACTTCGAAGAATGCTTGTATAAGTTGGAGGCCTTATCGACGGCCAACACTGGCTTAAATGTCTACTGTTTCGTCAGTTGTCCACGATCAGCATGGATAGTTTCCTGCCATTAAAAAAAATTTTGGAGGACCCTTAAGCTTAGCTTTTAAGAGTGGAAAGCGATAGCGTTATCGGGCCCTGTTCGCATTGCATTTTTCTTTATGAGCAGGTTTCACTGCAACAACCAACGTGGGAAAGCCTGCTTCACTTTTAAACACAAGTGCATTGGTGAGAACACATTTTTACAGGGCAATATAAGCCGTATTATATCAAAATGTGAGTGCCCTAGAGGCATGTTTGCATGTTTGCAGAAATAGGCATGTTTTCTTCACATAAATTTATACAATGTGTAAGCTGTAAAGCTTTATTTCATAATAGGACACAACTCTCCGAATATAAGACTTACTGGGATGTTTTATCGGGGTTGTTGGTATCAATACATGAACAATGGTGATGCATGTATAAATGTTAGGCGTAGAAAAGACAAAACAGGTTGACCGAGATCTCGCGGTAATTTGTTTTGTTTTGCGCAATCTTTATGGACTTTTACACATCTCTAAACATTTTAAACGCCTGATCCGCATAGATTGAGCAGCGCAGCAGTCAAACAAGAAATGCTGGTACCGCGTTTTGATAAGTCCCCAATATCAAAATCTTGGCTCCAGTGACATTCTTCTATCATTGTTGATTTCTTTAAGCATCCATTTTCTAATGAAGTTCTGTGAAGCCCACTTTGGAGTCGTATACTTCAGGAATAAATAAAACTAGCCTCACTTCGTAAGCATTCAGGATGAATAGGAACATAAACAAATTTTAGTACACATAAAAATGGCAAATGCTATTTAAGTCGGAGTTCTTGTAACACACTCCATACGAAGATCGACCGTGATACTGTCACGGAAGTTATTTTCACGTGTGAAATCAGTACGAAGTCATGCAATCGTTATGAAAAGTGACTTGTGTTTTAGAAGACTCTCGGTAAGCACTAGCTCCCTTCGGTAAAGCTGGAAAGTGTGAACGGCAACTGTGAATGGCGGCATTAGCAGTTAAACGACCCGAGCAAAATAATTGCCATCGAAGGAGTTTCCCTGCAGAGGGCGGCTTTAACGACGGTCGTATCCACAGCGTTCAGCGTTACACTGTGACATACGGTCATCGGGGGCACAAGCAAATAGCCCATACGCCTTCCCGTCGTTAGCTTATAGTACAGGCAGAACAATGCCGTTTATCAAGAGTCGGATCGGTGTTGTCGGCTTTGTCACTTTACGGCCGTTCCACCGATGCCTTGGAATTTCTACGCAGCCATCAAGTCATCCATTTGGTAGGGTTAGTTCTTTGAAATCCCTTTTGAGAGCGCTGGGAACACGCGATCGAGGCTTGTGGGCCCGCGCTTGGCATTCTTATGCGCGTGTCGCGGCGCTGCTATTAAAGCGGAAAAATATAAATGCTACGAAAAATGTTGCGTTCTTTTCTGAAAACCATTAAATCGGTGTTTCCGAAAGCGACGCGTTATTTTAACATTCGAGTTTACTAAATCATATTAGCATATATGGGTTCGTTAATTGTCTATACGAATTGGCTAACAAATGATAAAAAGCAATTATCTTGCTTACGCAAGGCTACTGGTGCAAACTGGAGGGACAGAGTTGTAAGAAAATACTATTGTAGGCATCTTCTCCTCTCGTAGTTTCATTTTAAATAGGTTGGCCCATGTTATGTGGGGAACAATATAGTATAGCAGTGCTTACGTTTTAGACAACACGGGCTACTCGGTTATCCGCTGGTAACTACAGCCTCCTGTACAATACTTGTGAAAAGCACGAAGGTAGCACGCTTTGTTCATTTGTGTTTGCTACTGCATCCATGCGGACAATATCAGTTTCCTTATTGTTTCCTACAAAGCCGTGAAGTAGGGAGTATCGGTATATGTGTAGAGCACATATCTACGAATAATTACTGTCTGTCATTACGGCAGCAAGCTTTGCTTTGCATGGAACGGCTGTGCCGCATATCAGACTTAGGAATACTAAAGAAGGCTCTTTGAAGCCCTCATTTATTTCAAGAGTACTGCCAACCTCTGGTGGGAGGCCTTAAGCAGGAGTGGTGGCAGACATGGGCAAGGAAATAACGCACAAACAATACATTGAATAAGAAGAAAAGGTGCAGAGGCGAGCTCGTTGCCATAACGTTTTATTCCTAATGGTGTGCTGAAGCTGAGTAATGTATAAAGAAAAGCCCCACAAGGGTAAAATTACACTCAAGTTTAACACAAATGTAGCAACAGTCCCGACACTAACAGAAACTGCCTCGATTTCGAAGAGTGATTTGTAGTTATGGTGAATCGAGAAATATTTTGTTTCACTTTCTGCGCCGAACTGATGCTTTCGCAGACAAACTCTCAAGTTACCTTCACACAAACTCAATAAAAAGCATATGCATGCGTAAGTCCGTAATCTTTGGCTGCATGTATGTAATCCCTTCAGTTAAAAAATGCGCAAGATATGGTAAATGCTGTAAAAAGTATAACGACACAGTGTCACCTCAAGCAGCTTCAGCGAATATGAAAGAGAAATATTGCCCTGATTTGTAGAGTAGCACGAAGTTAACATGCTATTCTCGCAATATTCAACGTTAAATTCACGCTCTGTCGATGAGACCCAAAATATTGTCCAGAATTATTTTAATAGACGTAGACCTGCTTGATAAAATATGGCATGAACATGTTCTGTGGAAAGCGGAGCGTGTCACGCACGTGACTCCTTATTGTTATTCCTTAAATAGTGACAGTATTTCCTCTCACATATTCTAAAAACGATGGACTGGGGATGGCAAGCTTACAATGAATGGCAAGTGATTTTTTTTTGCCCTCCAGAAGAGGCTCGCAGTCCGTATTTCAAAAAATTTGTGCTGGCGGTGTGATCTAAGTTATTTTAAATCAGTGCTGTCCTAACTAATTTGCCGTTTTTGTACACTATACTCTGTTTCATACCAGAGGTGCAACGATGTGGAAGCTGCGCAAGAAGTACGGTCACCAAAATGTATCGCTCCGCGTCTTCCCTCTATGCTACGCTGCGCGCCAGCGGCGTTTACTCGCGCGAGGCGGCCGCGATGGGCTGCAAATAAACACGAAAAGCAAATTGATCTAAAACAACGTGTTAGCAACCGTATGAGCACATAGTTTCCTTGTTTCTAAGGTTAAATTATTTTTCAAATTCAGCATTGAGATTATACGAAGAACGTTTATAAAATAAAATCGGTGAGAAAACACCGACTTATTTCTAAGTGCGCATGCAGCCACTACAAAAAGTATCTATTAGCCTCCACAGCTTTGCACCTGATTTATGAAACGCAGTATAGTAATCGTGGTATATTTCTGCAATTGATTTACATAACATTTCCAAATAAAGAAATATTTTGATCCTGGACTGAACATCTACAAGCCAAATACGATTTATAAATCATGCTGACGTTACATCAGCTCAATACCACATAAACGAAATCGGATCTTTTTTTTTTCTACATACTGTTTCCCGCCCAACATGTTCGATTGCGTTATGTCCTAAACAAGCTTAAAACGCACAATGCTGACGGGTAATTGGCCAAAATTATTGGAGTGTTTATTGTTGTACATGTACATGACTTTTCTAACATATATTTACTTCCCAAAAGTGCCCAATACTTAGTTCCGCACGCATTTACAGGTTCGATAAATAGTGCAAATGCAGGTTCGGGATAACATAACTATTACAATGTATTTCCTCCTTTTTCTATGCTCATTCAGTGGTCTGCGCAACACTCCAACTACAGTCTGACAAGCATTGACCAGCATAACACGGTGGCTGAGGACAAAGAAATATAATTGAGATAAGTAAATTTTATATTATGCCGCTTCAGGCTAAACATCATGGACCATATGAATTTGCACTTCTGCGGAGTGTGTAGTCAATCTCAAAATCGGTTCGGAGTACGTATAAAATGTAAAGCACTAAGAAATGTACCTGTAGGTGCATATGCAGCAATTGTTCTACACTAAAAAGCCTTGCGAATGGACTAGCATGCAAGCCAAAGCTGGCGCAAGGTGCGTAATGGCAAAATGTTGGGACGGTATCGGCAAACCCACTGGTGGCAAGTTTTTTATTTTGTACTGAATACTCCTCTATTGCTCCATGTCATGCTGTCCGAAGGTCTCCATAAGTTGACTGGCACAGCTTTCTGCCTGGATGACACCCAGATTAAGTATTGAAATCAAAGTGGTCCTTCCACTTGCGCGGAATTTCACCATGCAGCGCTCATGTTCCATTCTAAAAGCTGAACACAAGAAGACGATGGCACTAAGGTACAGTGCCAAGGTATAGAGGAGGAGGAATAAACTTTTATTGCGGAACCAGCACGTTAAGGTGGCCGGGCCTAAGCCTCCCATGAGGGGACGTCGAGGGCTTGCCTCGCCGCCGCCTCACGGGCGTGCTGGGTCGCCCAGGTTTGGTCGTCGAGGGCGGAGCTCCGCAGAGCCTCACGCAACTTCGACGTGAGGGTCGTGGTATAGAGATGCAGATTTTTAAAGCGAAGCTTTATATGTGTAGGCCAAATCGTAAATGGCTAGGCTAAATCACCTGTGTACAGAAAATTACCATCATCAGCAATGGCTCGAGCGTCGTCGTCTTCTTTCGCAGCTGGCTCGTCGGCTCGTGCTCGTGCTCGGCCCGCGCTCGCGCCACTGCTCTTGCGTTAGTCGTCATCGTCTTCTTCCACAGCTGCCTGCGTTGCCGCTGATTATTTCAGCATAGAATTTCACTTCTCTTCTGTCGTCATAATGGGGAGGCCGCGTTAACGGGGGAATGAGCCATTGCTTAAGGGGGTATGAGCCATTCATTGTCTTACGTAATGAACAGATTTAATTTTGAAGCCGTTTATTTCCGAAGAATCGTAAGCGGCAACGGTGGGCGAATGCTGCTAACCACGCCGCCGAGCAAACTCGAGACATCGCACGCAAGCGACAACGGCGGACTGCGGGCATACCGTCAGTGACGTCATTCTCTCCGTCGCTGCCGAACGTGTGTGTAACCTCAGAGTTGAGAAATACTTTAATAAACCCTGAGATATAAACCAGTGATAACAACGGGGCCGCACGTTTCCGCTTCGCTGGTTAACCATCTTCACGGAGTAGAAGGGCCGACGAATTTTTAAGCGATGCTTTATAGGCTCACAACTTTCAGCGGTGGTGGTGGTGTCACGGTGAAAAGTGGGCCGATTCTGGTGATAGTGCAGAAAGTGTCCAAGCATAATGACACATACCCCTTTAAGCTCGGGGACTGGTAACGCGCCCTTGCACTACCCTTGTCACACGTGGGACCCAAAGAGACAAAATCACCAGCGCTTTTCCTCTCGAGAAAATGGGGGTAAGCGAAGCTTCTCGTCAGATTCTATAGCGTGAGGGCTTCCGAAGCCCACGCGAAACGTCAGTGAAGAGCCGCGGACCCCGAGTTGCGGGAGCGGGATGTTGATGCCAAACGTCAGCGAAGAGCTGCCGACCCTGAGTTTATAGGGCAAACGAAGCGGAACGCCTGCAACAGTGTCGTCTTGCGACAAGCTGCGCTTACCCCCATTTTCTCGACAGGGGAAGGGTGCTGAGTGTTTTTTTTCTTTTTCTTGCTTTTTTTGCTAAAGGCGTGATTAGGCAGAGCCACAAAAGAGCCCGCCTTATCGGACTGCATTAGACAGACTTCGTTGTCTTTGAAAAAAAAAAAGAACACCACACGTTCCAATGCTCACACCTGACGACCTGTTTCAGCCTTGCGGGCAGCTCTGTGTAGGCTGTCTACACCATCTAGCCGACAATGTTCGCGCCTTTCCTGGGGCGCCTTTCTAGTAACTTGCCGATTGCACGCTAGACGTTCTTGTGGTTCAACCTGAGGCTCAAGTCCGTATTTCGTTCTATTATTAAGAAGGTTAGCTACATCGTCGGGAATGTTAGTTTCACCTATAGCCTTCAGTCTCTCTGTCTGACTCTTCTTGGTGGTTGCCTTGTTCATACTCCTCAGAAGGCAAGATAGCATCATGTTCCACGTTGTTTTAGTGGCAGTACTCACCATCTTCCGGTAGTGCCTTCTATAGCCACCCAAGCCGGGAAGTTAGTGTAGGACATGCACCTCAGGTGACCCTTGAAAAGCCGGATGGCCTAGCTCCGAACGTATAATCTTGCACATTCTTTTGAAGTGGCCACAGGACGGAATTACGGAACCGAAGATAGCAGTGATTTCACGTTGTGGAAGCCCTTTTCTGATGCAGAACCCCAGATAGCGAGCTTGGCATCTCGCTGCCACAATGTTCCGGATCACCTTGTTCGCATCGGGAAGACTTGAAGAAGGATCACCGGGGAAGAGCAACTCGGAGCCCCCTGTACATGAAAGATAATCTAAAAGAACTTCTTCGGTAAGTTGGTGCTTAGATTTCTTGGGTATACTTCAATGTGGCACGAACTACATTTCGGGAAAAGGGGACAGAAAAGAGAAGACACTGAAGCACCGATCTACGAACTGTTTAATGACAGCCTCAGAAACATACAGAAAAGAACAGACATCTTCCGCGCGTGCGCAGAGAGCCAAGGTGTGACGCAGAACTACATGGACATGATAACATATCTTGAAATTAGCTCATTTATGCAGAATATAATGTTATAGAAATATAGAACGCTTGCAACAACACACTAGCAGTTTGGTCCCTGCTCTTGCCAAGAATCAATGCTTGGTCAAAGTGTCGCGCATAAGGAAAGGCCTTACAAGTGCGCAGGAAGATGCGCATTGTCACACTTACTAATATTATTAGCATGCTCTTTACTTTTTACTAACGCTTAACTTTTTATCAATCAAGTATACCTAGGAAAGACAAGAGATGGCATTTCACGTTTGCCGCCTTTGTCCTCAGCGAGCCCACTATACGAAGAGGGAGCCACCGCGATTGCAAGATACTAAACCATAGGACCCGCAGTGGGTGTATCATAAGTTAGGCGTGGAAGCTTCGTAATGCATCAATAAATGTCACCAATGTATATGGGTACTTGGTCCGTCTTTGTATTCTAGCGTCCATTCACCATCGACAGCACGCGCAATACGTTTCACGTACCCCCCATGGTGGCTGCGTCCCTAATATCGGCTAACCTATTACTTTGTATATATATATATATATATATATATACTTTTTATGTAATGTAAGGCTGTTGGAACGGAATTCCAAAACTTTATCAAAATGATACCACAGCCATCAGTATAACTTCACTCTGTTGGATCGATGTACAGCGTTCCAGCCATTCGGTTGACGAGCCCCCTAATTAACAAATTCCTGCATTCTATATGCACACAGTTAGCACGCTACTGTAAGCCTTGAGTTAATCGATGCTCGAAAGCCCTGCGGGCTGATGTCTGCGGTGAATAAATTAGCCAGGCGGTGACCCTGATCATTAGGTGAGAAAAAAAATGCGTATTGTAAAGCGAGGGTGCTCGAACTGTAACAAAACAAAACTGTTAGTGTATCTGCATTGCCTAAGGGATCACTATCATCGTCAGCCTATATTTATGTCCACTGCAGGACGAAGGCCTCTCCCTGCGATCTCCAGTTACCCCTGTCTTGCGCTAGCTGATTCCAACTTGCGCCTGCAAATTTCGTAACTTCATCACCCCATCTAGTTTTCTGCCGTCCTCGACTGCGTTTCTCTTCTCTTGGTATCCATTCTGTAACTCTAATGGTCCACCGGTTATCCATTCTACGCATTACATGACCTGCCGAGCTCCATTTCTCTCTCTTAAAGTCAATTGCAATATGCGCTATACCCGTTTGCTCTCTGATTCGCACCGGGATACAAGCCGCTAATTTTGTGACTTCCGCAGAACTAACTTTCTTATGCCTACAGCTTGTGTGGGTGCTGAAGAAGTCCTTCAATTTAATTTCAAAAAGAGTGTTCCTTACTGCTGATAAAATATTAATCTAAAGGCGATTCAAATAAATGTGAAACCCAGAAATGTACGCTCTCACGAGTTCAACGAACCGTACTGCATTTGAGAGAGAAAGCTAAGTTCTAGCAACTATAAGCAAGAAAGTCTTCTTTTAGAACCTTATAATTTTAGAAAAAATTTTGAAAATCGCTGAAATTAAGAAAACTGAAGCAGGATGATCTCAGAAGCTTAACTCTGCACTACAACCTATATACCGCAGTCGTGTAAGCTGCATGTGTTAGAGCATATAAATTGAATAAAGTGAAATATAGTGATAGGCGAGTTTACAGCTTATACCCAGCACTTAGAATACTTACGAGCGTTCTGAAAATGTCATAATTGCAAATTAGCGACATATTTGAGTGCAGTGTATAATAGAATTTCTTCTGCTTTTGATGTCCTAAGTGGTATAGTCTACAAAATTATGTCTACAAAATCTAGTCTACAAAATCTACGAAAGCTAAATGCAACAAACTTAATGAAATTCAGTGCATTGGATGCCGAGAAAAAAATGTTTTTAGGTGCCAATTTATTACGATAGAAGCTCCTGAGTAAAGCTTCCTGCAAAAAAAAAATATAAAGAAAACGTTAGAGATATTTGCGGACGAGCACGCCCTGACAACCATGCGTTTCTACAAGAAGGATTTGGACAAAAAAATACTCGCTTATATGTAATAGCGTAGGACGCTACCTTAGGTAAGACAATTATTGTGAAGCATGAGAAGCATGGTATACACGTGAACAATCCTTTTTTGCGAAAAATGAATTTCGATGGCAGTCAAGGGCTCAACACCAACGTCCACCATTCGTCGAATATGCAAAAACGGAAATGCCAGCAGGGTAGCAGCCTTTTATCCTGTCTCTAAAGCTATATTTGACCGAACAGGCAACAGAAGGTGGAATGGACTTGCGAAGGCAGAGAAAGGCTTACAACACAGAAACTGGTACCACAAAGCATGCAGCGCACGCCTTATCGAAATCGTTTGCAAGGCTGCTTGAGTGATGTGTAGTAGGCTCTTACAATGGCACAATGACTAACTGTATAACTCTCAACCACAAAAACTGTAATATCCTTCCGCACATATCGCATCGACAAATGCAGTACAGCGTTGTATGGACCACTCAAAGACATATATGGTGGGCCGCTGTACCTCACTTGGACACCTCTACTGAGTTAGTCATTCTCATCAATAAAAGACATAAGCAATACTGACAGAGACGCACGACACGAGAGCAAGTTGGAACGTTTGCCTACCATTCGTTGTACGCAGGACTAAATGCAACGACCAGTTCGAAATCGTAGTAGGCACAAAGCGAAACTACCATTCTTTTTTCGGTGATCGAGGTCACAAGGTAGACCGAGTGAAGAATAATACATGACTGAGGTGGAATATACGCCTTGAAGAACACCTGAGCACTGGCTGTTAGGAATATTTCCACGTATGCAGGTCTACGCCTGCGTGCAAAATAAATTTACGGGACACAGCCTGCATAACAGTTAGTAAATGCCGTTGGTGCCATCAATACACGCGATCACGTTGCAACATTACAACATACAGTGCGTCCAGTTTAGCATCTATCGAAATATACAAGCCTTAAAGAGTTACTGAAAAATGCCACACCTTTGTAACAAAATGCCGCTATAGGCTCAACCCATGAATACGATAATATACGCCATGAAGATATGGCGACTGTAGACATATAAAGTCCATCACATATATTTCTTTCAGTTTTAGATGAACCCAGAGACTTCGCAAGCGCCGTGTTGCGAGTGAAGTGCACCTACAGAGACCTGAACAAAAAAATGCAGTCTTTGTACTGCAAGGTAGGTTGAATTGTGGCGCGCTAAATTATCTCATGAACTAGATTCTACTTTTTTAACTTATGCGGCAGGCAGTGTTTCACAAACAATAAAATTTTAGATGCCGTAGGGCAAACTACGGTGAAAAAGAGCAAGTGCACTTCCCTGAAGGTATTCAAAAACACTGCCTTGATGGTTTTTCCATGACATGTCTGTTTTAATAGCGCTATACGTATTGAAGAAGAAGCTCAGCGTACGACATATCTTAAGTACCACAATTTGCGCAACATTCGTTTCGCATTGAATTATCGCACGTCTACGAAACTCTTGAATTTCACCGGAGGAAAGGCGTACGGCTAGTTTTCCCGCTGGTAACATGTTTGAGAACTGGAAATAAATGGGGAGCACCCGGCTTGCCTGCTTCTGACCGAAAGGGTATAATCATTTTTGATCCATTTTCCCCTTTCAGGGGAAGCGCATGCCGTTGAGAGACTTTCCCTACCATTCATGTCACCTCGGCAGCATATTTTAGGCGTGATGTCGGCGGTCTCCGTCAAAATTATTCTCGATATTAGGATATGAAGGCCTAACCAGCGGTAAAACACAGGTGGTTCGCCATGTAACTGGCTTGGATTGGCGGGGCTTCCGGCAACATACGACGGCAGGCGCTCTTCTGTGTTCGTTGAAGCTCGCGCCTTCGCACGGTTCACGTACACTCATACACTTACACAACGGATTTCAAGAGCCATGCCCCACTTTCTACGCACGTTTTTCAAATTAACCAGCGTACTGAAGCACAACAGCTGCTTCTGGTGTACAATCTATACGTCCTAATGACCTCGTTTATGTCGCACCATCGCCTGTATGTCTTGAAAACGTACAGTCAACCACAAAATTTTGCGGAACCCAAAATCGGAGAAAAAGCTGAATATCTGCGCAGCCTCCCAACGCAGCCTAGTATTCGCATTTACTGCCTACACTAGTATATATGAGCAACATCATGATGCTTGGCTTTACTGAGTACAATTACAGGCTGCTCGGAAATTGAACGTTTTATGATATATCCTGGTCAGTTACATTTGTGAACCGTACTATTTGGCTGAAGCGCAGTACTATTTGACAACGCTTTAAAAAGCAGACATAGAATGCATAAATTTTTTTCACCGTTTCGGCTACTGCTTGCTCGCTTCTAGAAACGTTTGAAACGCCATTCTGCGCTGCCTGTCACACGAGCCGGATAGAACAGTTCTGTAAGTCGTTCTGGACCGCTAAACGCACCCTTGGCTAGTGCTTCAAGTCTCGTGGGAGCTATGGAAGCGTTGGGATCAAGCTTTGGTCGCCCAGTACAGCACCCCAATGCTCGAACCATTAGGCCACACTAGCACTTTCTCTTTTTCCTTTATTGCATATAAATTATCAACAATGTAGACCGAACATTACTTAGATCATATTTAGAGACACGCACGAAAACCGAACCCACGCTATGCCTACACTGTCCCATGAAAGTTCGAAAATGAGGCAAACAAACACACACGTCGAGAAGCGAAAGCCATTCAGAAACGGCATCACAGGCTTCAATGATACTATGCACTTGTGTAGCCTCTTCTATAAAGACATACCTTGTCGAACGAAGTGGCTCAGCGTATTTGTCGATCATTCATTGAAGAGGAGCCACATAGCATGCTACAGTCCCATGTATACTTCTATCGTGGCAACGCCAACAAGTTCTTGCAGATCACCTTCGCGTGGGCCACATTGTTTTGCACGGGTGAGAGACAGCATAGGCACGAGTACCAATTTCCTTGAATTGTACCAATTTGAAGAGTACCAATTTCCTTGACGCAGTAATGAATTGAGCCAATTTATAGCATTGAATTAACGGTGTCGCGAAACCATCACTACGCACGTATTCCACGATGTGTGTTGGATCTGCCTAATTTTATTGTCACTGCACTCCCCGGTTTCAGCGTCTGCTACTATCTACTTTAGTTCAGAAATGAAATAGTGCTATATTTGTGTTTTCACGGTCATTTACGGCTCTTTCGGGTGCAGCGCTGAGCATTCGCTAGAGGAAGACGGAAGTGTGAGAAAGTTGGCGTTTTGCCACTGCAGAAATTGAGGGCTTAATAACACCGATCACGGGAAAAGAAACAAAAAAGGTTCAGTGAACGCAAACAGTAGAGATGTAATAAACAGTCACTACAAGCGTTACGCATACAGGGTAAGACAACAAAATCACAAGCGCCATATATAATGAGCGCGTTAGAAGGCTTTGCGGCACTCCAATTAAACCTTAGCGCGTTTATTGAACCTCTAAATAGCATACGTGACAAATGACAGAGCGAGATGGTATTCGCATGCGTATTTATTGCGGTGAGAGTTTCGTATATACTCTGAACGTCATCGCTGCTTGATGGCGTATGCTTCATTCCAGCTTCTTCACGGCGTGCGAGTGATCTACAGAGCTCACTCTATATTGGCCGATTTAAATGCTACAGTTGTTTCTATGGACTTTTTTTTTCATGGAGGCCGTCATATTACGTAGGCAGAGACGCCATGTATGGGCAGTCGGCATGCTGGCTTGGGCAAGCACTCCGTGTTGTATGCCTGGTATACGCTTGGTGGCCGTTTCTGGTCGTTATTTTCGCGCTCGCATGGTCTATTTAGCATGCCGTGGTGCCTTCTATGTGTGGAATGGTTCGGTGAGACGTGCTGTAGTGTTTTTATTTTTTTTTTTTTTTGTGGCATGACCGGAGCTTCTGCAGGCATTGAAGCGGACGGAGCTCCCAGTGTGATGCGTGCGCGCGTGTTAATTTTAGCCCACAATCAGACTCTGCTATAAGTTGTGTATTTCTGAAAGTTTCTTTCACAAATATGAACTTAGTGTAACCTTATCACTGTAATTCTAAGCTGTGGTTTAGCAGAAATGAGTACTCACGCAACACATGACGATTCTAACAGCGGGGGTAACATTCTGCTGTGGAATACGTTTGCTCTTTACTTTGACAAGTTTTCAAATTGTTGTCTGTATATACATTGCGTCACTACCTAGTTGTATGGACGTGGTTTCTTCCCCGAAATAAAATACGTTTGGTTAGTAATAACAGCACACCGTCCAGTGTGAATCACACTTGTCGAGTGTTCGAGAGACCGGCTTTAGACTGCGCGAATGTCCGAAGTGGTAGACTCTTGATTATACATGTTTCGTAATCAACCTCCGAACAACATGTACGTACCTTGCAGTCTGCGAAGTGGTGCACCGGAACTGAAAACGGGTCTCTGTTTGCGTAAGCCAAACTCGGGGGTTCTTGGGCCAACATTCGGGCAGATCAAGATCCGCGGCGATGGCAAGAGGCGTACTTGTGGGGTCTTCCATGTCAGTATGAAAAGTATCATCGGCGTCAGTCGTGGCTATTGTTCTAGAAAGAGTAAATGTGCAGGGTCAGTATACTTGTAGCCGCGCTGCTTCCCGACATCACTAATGCCCCAGACGACTTATTTGAGCGTACGCTTTCAACCGCGGCATACGTCGACCTCTAACGAACTTTTCAGCAGCACCTCGAGACATCGCAACCGATCGAGTTGTTATTTATTTATTTATTATTGCGATAGCAATCATATGGACACTCCAAGGAGATTTATACCGTTGGCGTCGCCGTATAGAGTTGCCGTACAGAGTCCAACGGCGACGAAAGCGGCGCCGCGCGTTTCGTCACTCGTTTCAGCAGCCGCAACGTATTGGCCGTCTGTCGGAGGATCTTGGATATAGCCGTTGAATTTGTGCCGTTGGCTTCGATGGGCATGCCGAGAACCCGGAGAGTGGAGACCACGGGTGTGGTTTCACCATCCCTCATGTGGAGTTGGATTTTCTCGTAGCATCGTTTATGCGTAGATCATTATACAAACAAACAAAACGAAGAGCACAATTATTTTTTTCTTGACGCTTGTTCGTACCGTCGTCTACTACGCACTCACCCGTTTTACGGAAATTGTGTCCACACAAGTAGTCATCAGAATTTGCTTATGCGACGCCCTTTGAACATTACTGCTTTACAGGGCAAAATGGCAATGCCAAAGCTGAAAGCTTACATGTATCATGCTGGTTTACTAACCGCAGTAATCTCTGTGTTGATCAACGCCATCGGCCTCATACAGGAGGCTAACGTAGACATAGGATACCGATTTTAGGTCTACTAGACTTCAAATGTGCGAGAACAATGCCGGTGGCTGATGCAAAGGCTTTATAATGATTGCTGCTCAGATATTTCGGTACTGCATTGGGTTGGGCGCGCACGAGCGCTCTTATGCTTTATTTCCCACGCCAAGCGTTAAAATAGTAGAATGTTTCCTATTTCAGGCTGGTAATTCACAGACGCTGGTTCTCTTCATCGAGTGAAAAGCGATACAGCCCAAATAGTTCACAACACATACACACACGGCGTCTGATGATGCACATCGCATGTTTGTGCAACCAAAAGAAACTTCCGCATATAGTATTTACTGCTGTGCCAAAAGGCTACAAAGTGGTTCTTCGGCGATCTTGTAGGAACTGACATAGCGTAAGTTTCACGAAGAACAAGCTAAATGATCCCTAAATCACTCCACAGGACGCAATGGCTACACATTCAAGCAGCACCGTGCCGGTGCTCTTTGAATGTGTCAGAGCCAGAGGAAAGCCAGAGAGGAGGAAAGGCTCGCCAAGTGCCCTTTCCACCTTGGCTGATCAAAAGGTCTATAGAGCTCCGTTAGTTGAAGGCGCTCTTTAGACATATGAATAGCACGTGGAGCTTGTTTGGTGGGTGCAACTTTCGTATGCTTCTGTTTTTCGTACATGACACTCTTTGTTGTTGCGATCTTAAAAAAGAGAATGTGTGAAGTGCGAGCGCTCCTCTATGTACACTCATGATGTGATACATTATGTAACCGTTCCATCTACTGACTACCTTTTGTTGTTGACACTGTAGAAACACAAACGTTTTTGCACCGTCCGCGGTTGATAATCCTTTCCTGATCTCTAAATTCAAGTATGTATGCTTCTGTCGTGGCCAGTATTGTCACTACAAGGGAGTTCAAAGGGCCTTCAGAAGAGAACCAAGTACGATACGCAAGGGAAAATTGCCAGAGTTTAAGAAAATTTTCGCAAAGCTGCAGCCGTGCTCAAAGAAGAATCTGGTTAGACTTTGGAACTCATAGTGCAAATCACTACTAGGTTGAGTTACGCAGGAGACTTTAGCGATATTGTCCACTCGGAACTAAATAACTCCAACCGCATCATTTTCCAACACTGAAGACCACCACGTTGTTTTTCGTTTCTTAAGTTTTTCTCAAACAATTGAGCTTACAAACTGTGGTAGAATAAGCAGGAAGTCGGCCGTTATAGGGTTGTTGGTTCAGGGGTGAAATAAAATTTTAATGTACGAATTTTGGAATCGCTCACTCAATACGAGACTACATAATGTAGCTAGGCAAACCAAACCCTTGGTTGCGTTAGTGCCTTTTGCTTACGCAACTCCAGTGTAAGAAATTCGGCCTGCCACCAAACCAGGCAGTCCAGCAAGCACTTCAGTTGCACAGTTGTGCACGTGCCGTGCGGATTGGCAAACCCATGCACATCATGCTCTCGAATAGCGATGCCGCGTACACACGGTAACCCTGTGGCCACGGGCTACAAATGAAAACCTAAAGAAAGGACAAAGCAATGATATTACAAAATGTGTCATACAGAACTGCGGTCTACAGAAATAACATCTGGTTTGATCCTTAATTGTGATGCACGCAGCTTCATTTATGGTATAGTAATTCACGTTGTCAAATTAGGAATACACCCACCTATATTACCACTCTCGGCTTGTCAACATTTTAGCAGATAACATTTATTTATTTCGAATTTGTTGCTTTGTGAAAATTTCTGTTCGCAGCGGACAACCTATATGTTCAGACAACCCTAGTGCCTCACGTTTACTTTTGTTTCTTTTTCGTGTCACCAGCATGAGGTTGCTTTGTGGCCAATGCAAAGACAGTCTCTTGTTTAGCGAGTTTCCCTCACGTTTCCATATCAGGTATGTGCTTTTTTAGCTTATTTCGTGGGACGATGTCAGAAATAGTGCAATCTAAAAATTTAAGCAGATCGACGCTCTTTTTACTTCTCTCGTGCAAGGGGTGATGGAATATAGTGCCGTGCACAGTGACTTTGCCCTTTTCTGACCACCAACTCACTTAGAAATACATTGACCTTGATCGCCTTGAACTAGAGATTGAATCGTGTTCCCCCTATCTTCCTTATCCTGAAGGACAACGTCTAGGCACAAACATGCCCTACATGTCAGCGGCGTGGCATTCGGCGTGACATTTAAATTTTCTCACACCATATTTGAAATTCAGTCGCTGTGTAAAATAATGTATAATCCTTCGATAATCATGCCGTTGCTCTGTTAAATGATCCTTGCTACTGAGGCTCGGTGAGTCGTTTTCGAACTCTTAGCTTAGGATTCATCTCTGAGGTCAAAACTTCAACCAATGTCACGAGCGAAATGACGCAATGTCACTGCGAGATTTGACCGAAAGTTTTTTTTTTTGCAGATTTGTAATGCTGCTATACTAGGCACCCGTCGGCTGTGACTCTTGTGAAGTAATGTTTCTACTATGCAGTGTTGTCGTTCTGACGTGGTTCTTTGCAATGGCGCTGTCTATGCTTTCGACGTGGTCTTCGACCGACCCTTGTTGGCGTATTCTTTATTACGGTTATGCACTCATCATTGTCATGCACGCCTCTTTTGTGCCACCCACGCTGTTTTTACGACCATCTCTACGAAGAATGGGACGCCAGCAAGCCATCTTGTCAAGGACAACTGCTCTACGATGCACCGATTGTCATCCTCGCCCGCTTCCCGAACGTGTGTTCTGACCTTCGAAATATGTGCACGGACGCTGCCGTTATCAGAGTTCACGCGAAACGCAAAGCTGTCCACTAAAGAGTCGTGCTGTTGTTGTGGCGCGACCCTACCTTATGTTGTTTCGCTTCGCCAGTTCGTTATTTATTGTCAAGAGGCGTATTTTGAAGCTGACACGATATAGCCCTTCACGGATTAACTTTTGCCTCGGGCATTCGATATTGCATAAAATATTTCAAAAGAACGGCTGACAACCATTTTCGCTATGACTACTTCTTAGCTTTCTCTTGTATCCAATATTCGCCACAAATCCTCTACAGCCATAATCCTAGAAAGGCCAGAAAGTTTATCTCAAATCATTATCCATTCATGCATTCAGCCGTTTCTTGAATTCTGTGTGCAGCTCTCCAAACTAATACGAGCTTAACAGTAGCCCTTACTTGAGATCTTTTGAAGCTAGATCTATATGGATGGATGTATACGGAACATTGTTTTCGGAGTACTCTGGCATGCAAACTGCTCCTTTCATAATCCTTTGCACGCGCCGGTTCCTGCGCATTCAGATGAATGCCAGCGTGCTTGTGGAGCAACATCGTGTTTGATCCTCTTTGCGTAACAAAGGGTGATCCTAGTTGAGCAAACAGCCACATCTCTTATTAAAAGGGCTTTCCATTCGCTTCATATGCGAATGGGAATCGTGTGGGCGCTTTCAAGGGAATGCAAATTGGAAAGCAAGTGCCGCAGTTCATGTTTTATTCCTACAGGATAAATGGAGTGGCCAGCACTGAAATGCGACCACACGTACTTGTTCTACAGCAAACTGAGCAATGCCCCAAAACAGGGCAGGTGTACATGAGGTTGTCAGGACCGCTTTAATCAACACCGAGTAACCGTGACATTTATTCCAATGGTCGGCTGAAAAGCAACACTTTAAAATTTTCTTTTGTTTTCGTTCACCGCATGCCCAAAAACGTAAAATTTATTTGTCACTCACAGTTAGATAGCACATTTATTGACAGAAATACCGGGAGATGCGCGGCAGGAGTTCTTTATATACATGTGTAGGCTAATTCTGTTTGCGAGGAAATATACTGCGCAATATTGCAACACAGGGACGTAGTAAGGGACATGGAGTAGCGCTACTTTCAACTTATAAATTTAAACTCATAAATATTTATTGATACTGTTTCTTTTCCCGGTTTCGTGGGTATTCAGAGGCAGGTGAAATGGTGACCGCGTGAACTCTCAAGACATTTGTTTTATTTAAAACCTTTGGGAAGCATTGAGTTGGTACAGCTACATCTTGGTATAAATGTCGCAATAGAAGATGGCAATTAAGAGTAGCCGACAGGAGTCGCATGGGCTTTCCTCCACTCTTGTTGATCGTCTTCTTTTCTCTAATTTCTACAATGATATGGTGGAGCAGTTCATGGAAAGAATGCGACTTCTGCCTGTCTGGACCGTCTGTGATGCGTGTAGAAGATAAACAAAGATGGGAGTAAAGGCAGCTTAGGGCAGACAGCGACGTGCTCAAATACATTGTTATCAAACGGCAGGTTTTGTGACAGACACTAGGAACCCGACGCGCAAGGTTTCTGAGCCCGCAATACCACTGTGGCCCAGCAGGTTTCTAGCCTTACACAGGCCCTGTTGATGTAGTGCGACCTAGACATCCACCTACACTTCGTAGGTGCTACTCTTCGAGGAACACCAGAGGTGGCCAGTACCTGGGTCTAGAGATGTGAAGTGCGGAAAAAAAAACGGGAAAATTCCGGAAAAAACTGTTTTTTTTTTCCGTTTTTTTCCGCGCAGTTGGAAAAATTGGCCAAAATTTCCGCGAGGAAAAACGTACAGAAATAAAACTTGGGCAACACCTAGCGTTGAACGTGAAAGGGAAACGCAGAACGCGAAACCGAAACGTAGCCCATGATACCGAAACACCAAACGACGGCTGACCACTCGCCATCGATATCACCTAATGTCCGCTCCAGCGTCAGCGTGGCTTCGTCATTCGGGTGCGGTTTCTCATGTTTTGGTGCGCGTTATTGTTCAACTTTCACTTTCCCTCGTGCACTTGTGCAACCTGTGGCGCAAGTCCGCATGTGAAGCCGTGTAGAAGCAGATTCTGCAATGGTACGGCCAATTTCCGACGTGTGGATGCACTTCATGGTCGGGGAAACATCTTGATCAATGTTTCCATAGTCGAAGCCACGACGAAATAGCCACAGAAGAGACATTTCAGTGTTCTTTGTTCCAACTGGCTTAACAATTTTAAGAAGCCGCACCCGTTCACAGAGAACTGAACGCGTTCGCGGTAATGCTTCTGGCTTGTCTTCGATTTGTTAAACCCTGCATTCGTTTGTGAAAAGGCAGAAAGCATTTCACTTCTGTTATTTACATAATCAGAGTTATTGCTTTTGACATTTAGCAATAAACTATTGACCGTATGCTAAAGAACATTTGTTCTTTTCCATTTTTTTCCAAAATTTCGGAAAAAAACGTGAAAAAAAGTTTTTTTTTTCCGATTGCTCAAAATTTCAGGAAATTTTGCATCTCTAACCGAGTCTGGTCAAGTCATCGTCTACGCGAATTGTGCATCGCACTGAAGCCGCCTCATCCTCCTCTCTACTAGCCGGACGCAGGGAGAGCACAGTTCCCCACCGGTGTGCACTCTCGCCTGCAGCACGAAGGGGTGCACGTCGCTCCTCTCGCTATATCGTTACTACGCAATCCGCATTAAAGAAAAAAAAACTGCAAGGCAGATCACGGTTTGATCAGTATCCGCTGGAGACCTGCACAGTTTCTGCCCCTTCCTCTCAAACTTGAAGTCATTGAAGTGCGTTTCAATCTGAAACGCGGTAGTATTGTCTATGTATGCAGTTCATATCGTCGCACGATTTATTTGAGTCGGCCACTTGAGTGGGATAGAATTTTTTTGTCTTGCCCCGTGCGCTTGCCAGAGATCTCTCTCGCCTCACTACTCGTGAACTGAAGAACGTCGTTACCGTCACGAGAAGCTAACATGCAATATTTTAAAAGTTGAAGCGTGTAGTAAGGAAGTTGTTCTGGGTTGCATAAAGAAAGGAGCTGGACCACGAAGCGCTCGTATTACTTCGCCGAAAGATAATATCATTAGGACTTCGAAAATAACAACGAAGAACACGTAAGAAACGTATGCGGGTACTTTGGGCCTAAATTATGCATATTTGTTGTAAATTAAGCAGAAAAGTATTACTAATATGCTAACATAACCTCCCTTTGTTTTTACTCGTAATGCATGACCAGAAAGATGGACAGATATAATCCATAGTACTAGCGCATATAATAAAGCAGATTGTCATTACATGTAGTGAAGTTGCAATTTGCTGACTGGAATTTTCTGCCGCAAGGAAGCACTTCCACGTACGCTCACCGATCGGCCTTATTATAGTTAACTATTCATCATGTTCCGTCTTAAGTGCCCATTGCGGCATTCAAAAACGTGCAGCCACAGCGTAACAGGAAAAAAGTATTGCGAAAAGCGCTGATTCAAAACAGATGTTTTTATTTACCTGACCGAGAAACGTGATGCTTAATTACATGCATGATCTTACAAGAATATCGATGAGATTCAGTAAAGAACGTTCTTAGTCTGTCGAAATGTAGCTAACACCAAGCCGTGCGGGAAAGACAAGCAACAAAGTGCGATTGGTCGACGAACCACTCGCAATAATTGTTTGCCCACCAGTGACATACCGTAGTGTTATTGTGCTTCCTGCTTTAAAATTAAAAAAAATATTTTGTCTTTCGAGTAGACAAGTGTAAACGTTCTCAGACGGTGACGACAAATTTTGCGCAACCATATAGGTCGGAAGAGTTAGCTGGGCCGACCTCCTGGCACCGGTAAACAAGCCAGGAGTGTCACAGTATCAGGCTGCTTCAGTAGATCGTCCAAGACCTACTGAAGCTGTCCATCTGTCCCATAAGAGGACGCCTGAGAAAAAAAAACAAGGTAGATTAATGACGGTTATAGCAGTACAGTGAAAGTAGCGAATGTTTAAAGAGCCGGAAGCAAGCCGTCGCACCACCGTCTTATAAACGAAGCTTCTGGGGATTTCGAGTAGGCTGCACTCTTTGAGTTGTGCCCGCCAGAGCACAATAATCTCATGTTCTCGGAAACCATCTTTGGTTGCGAGAAATGTGAGGCGGAAAGCTTCCGCTAGGCACCGTTTTCATTACACGATCACCGCAAGGAGCGCTGGGGATTCTTCGCCCATCCTCGCAAATCTAGCAACACATTCGTGGTTGGTTTGTGGCAGCGAGATAAATATGGTTGAAAGTTTATGTCTCTGTATGGGTCTTTCTTGGTTGCTGTTAACCGTCCGCCACACTTTTTCTTGGAACACGAGGGACCACGGTAGTAACCAGTGCCCTTCGGTGTACGCTATATATTTATAAGAGAATCGAGATGGAGGAAGAGATTAGCCATAAATTGTAGCATAATTCCTAGAAAAGCAGCACAAAACCTCAACTCATAACTCATTCGTAGACTAATACGACAGTAGAATGGTGAGTTTTGCGTGTCAGATGAAAGTGCAAACGATTTAATCAGCAAAATAAAGTGGCGCGTTTATTTACATCAAATAAATTGAAACCGCCCCCGTGGCTTAGCAACTATGGTGTTGCACTGCTAAGCACGAGGTCCCGGGATGAAATCGCGGCCTCGACGGCCGCGCTGGATGTGGGCGAAATGCAAGAACGCCTGTGTCCTCGTTCACGGGGGCACGTTAAAAATCCTCTGGTGGTCCCGAGTCCCACAATACGGCGTTCCTCATAATCAAATCGTGGTTTTGGTGCGTAAAACCCCAGAAATCAATTCAATTCAAATAAATTGAAATAGAGAAACCCTTTTTATATGAAGAGATGGAGTATTTATAGCGTGCCAAGTTGCAAAGGCTATGAGCCCTCTACGAGAAGAAATAGATAAGTCGAGTTATCCATCACCAAAACATTGGGAGAGAATTAACGGCAAGTGACTGTCGACTTATCTCTTCCATATCACTGTTCCGTATGAGCCATGTACTTCAGCCGAGCTCTTCCATCACGCTTGCCTTTGGACACGCTGTACCGCCTAACGGCGCACACGCCAAGTAACCTGCTTCGAGATGCGCCAGTGAGTAAAGACAGGCAGAGTGGTGAAGGCACTCTTGTGCTTCTCGATGATCACGGGCTTGTTTGAACGTCTATGACTAATAGTGCAATAGCACAGGCGTCGGTGAAATCACCGCTAATTTCCTTCTTTCCTTAGCTCCTCTCTCTCTCACTCTTTGTCATCTTTGTGTTCAACCCGCCGTGGTTGCTCAATGGCTATGGTGTTGGGCTGCTGAGCACGAGGTCACGGGATCGAATCCCGGCCACGGTGGCCGCATTTCGATGGGGCGAAATGCGAAAAACACCCGTGTACTTAGATTTAGCGACACGTTAAAGAACCCCAGGTGGTCCAAATTTCCGGAGTCCCCCACTACGGCGTGCCTCATAATCAGATCGTGGTTTTGGCACGTAAAACCCCATAATTTTTTATTCTTTGTGTTCCCCTTTCCCATTCCCCCCGTGCAGGGTAGCCAACCGGACTCTATTCTGGTTAACCTCCCTGCCTTCTGCTTTTCTCTTGCCCCCTCCTCCTCGATTCCTCCCTCACCGCGGTCATTCGTGCCGCAGTGCGCCAAGTCGTCTGGTTGCAGTGCTTGAGGAACCCATGTGACGCGGGTTCTATTTCGCCTAGCACGTATAAATTTTGAACAATTTTCGACTGGCACTGCCTTTGGAAGATGCCTAACTTTTAAATTGCACTAATTTCACGATCGGCCTACGAAAACAGATTTCGGGGGGAAAAATCTGCCCTGACAATGCCAAAAATACAATTCGCATTATTACTATCAATTATATAGCACGTCAGGCGAGCACACGTTTCTCCTACGCAAGGTTAAGTGAGCTCACTTCAAGTCTGTAACACTGTTTATAAAACACGTTTGCTGATCGCGGCTTGACACCGGGTAATTTGTGGCTTCCGATATATAGTGCTGTACGGGTGGCGTACATTCAAATGCTGGCGCCATTTCATTCTTGGAGCTCAGGATACCCCAGTGTAAATACGAGTAAATTCGTCTAGTACGATGAAAGCTCTGGTGCCGCAGGTAATAATACCCCAGATACCGGTAGCTTCTCAGAAGTACTCGTATCTTGGCGTCCTTTTCAGTTATGAAAAACCACGCATGTAAGTTATTATGAGGATATTCCTATTTTCGTCGAAGGTTTGTATACGTTTAAGTCTTCACGCACTACCATGCTCCCCCTGAAGCTACGAATTAATAACACACTATCGACACTATCGAAACAGAAGCTATAGAGTTCGCACGGTACAGGCTGTATTGTTTCCATGGAGCGCTAAGAAATTACGTCAACGGCGCTCGTATTAGCCTGCTTATTTGCTATTTACTAATCTTGCTATAATGATTCTTTCAGAGCCTTCAAAATAAAAGAAAGTTCGTTTTAACCGAAGTTGCATTTATTTGACTTCAATGTGCGTTCGCGTATTTACAGAAATTCATATTTATTCAAGGACAGAATTCAACAATGCTCTGCTTCCGCTTAAGATTCATTCTTGAGGATCTTTTAGTAGCAACCAGCTAAATATCCATACCTCACTGTCTGTATAATAGATAAGTTGAAAGAACTAATCAAGGCAATTCGGACTCCTTACTGTTTATTCTAAGACCGACATTATTGTCATGATATTGCTTTCACAACAATTGATAATGGGTAATGAAAGAGTACAAGATTATTGCGCTTGATAACTCAATGGCAGTTATTTGTGCTGACCAAAACATTAAATAAGTGGAGGTGGGCCGTCCACGTAATGCGTACGATGGATAACTGGTGGACCATTAGAGTTCCAGAATGGATACCAAGAGAAGGGAAGCGCAGTCGAGGACGGCAGAAAATTGGCAAGGTGATTAAGTCGTGAAATTTGCAGGCGCAAGTTGGAATGAGCTAGCGCAAGACAGGGCTAATTGGAGATCACAGGGAGAGGCCTTCGTGCTGCAGTGGACATAAATATAGGCTGATAATGATGGAACAATAGATATCGTTCTTCTCAAGGCGTGCTCCGCACCTTTGAAACAGCATTTGGCAGTGGTCTGTCTCCTGCTTACACATGTGGGGTGATTGTATGTTAGAAATGCTGTGCTTTTTCAGCAGAATGTTTACCACGTGTGATGTCTTGAAGGTCGCTGATATTTTTTTTTTTGCCGGAACAGAATTGGAACAAAATATTGTACATTCCTGAGAAAATGCTGCGAGAACTGGCATCACAGTTCACCATTCATCTGTGAAATTGATGAAACAGCGGAGCTATGCAAGCGTGGGTGTATAGCGTAGTGGGTGTGACGCACGCCTTTGGACCGTGAGTACCCGCGTTCAAATCCCGCCTCGCCAAGACAGTTTATATTGTTAATGTTTTTCTTTATTTCACTCGCTTTCTGTTTGTCTCTAATTTGTCTCTATTTCTTTCTTTTCTTTCTCTCTCTATTTCGTTCTCTTTCTTTCGCCCATAACAAGTTGTGTTACAATCGCCGATACAATGCAACCATATGGTTCCCAGAAATGCATGTACCGCAAACGTGCGTGTATAGCGAAGTGATTATGACGCTCGCCTTCTGACCGTGGGTACCCGGGTTCGAATGTCGCCTCGCCAAGAAAGTTCACTTTGTTCTATGTATTTCTTTATTTATCCCGCTCTCTCTCGTATTTCTCTCACTTTCTCTCTCTGCACCTCCTCTCTCGCCACTCTCCAACCCTCTGTGGCGGGCGCTGATCAACGCTCGGCACGGTTCAACCTCCGCCTTAAAGAGCTCCGCTGTTAAAAATGGTGACATTGGCAGCGATGCGTGTTCTCCCTGAAGTACTCTGTTGAAGCGCCCTCTACTTCCCAAAACATTGTACATTCCATATACTGTCTCTAAAGAAAAGCGTTATGTCCTCGGTTTTTAACCACCTGGCAGAATTTTAACTGACGGATTTAACCAAGACACTGAATACGGCAAAGCTAACGACGTTAAAAAATTGAATGCACGCACCTCTTTATATATTTAGGTTTTTTTATACCTCAGTGTGGACGAATAAAAGGATCTATGCATATTGCTGCGCCTGTACTCCGATGAAGAGGAGGACATACGAGCAGGCATGCGCGTTTCTATCAAGGCGCGGCGAAGAAGAAGTCGCAGTAGCGCGCTGTATTAAAAAGGCGACCTGCTGCTATCCCTGGTGGAGGTGCTGGAGTCTTCCACCTCAACCGATCCACCCCTATCAGGCCCCGTACACCCAGTCCGGAAGCTCCACCTCTCGTCACGACTTCAGTCCACCGATTCAGTGGAGCCTGCTCGGCCTGAGCCCGGAATTCCCTCCCGTTGCGCCTCCCACCAGCATGGCAGTTCCTACACCATCGGCCACTCTTCCTTCTTCTCAGACGGCGCCGAGCCTTTCCCAGGTGACTCTTGAACAGCCTCGCGTTCCCGCACCCTTCCATGGTGATGCTTTTGAAGATGTTGAAGACTGGCTCCATCAATACGAGCGCGTCGCTGATGTCAATCACTGGACCGAGCGACAGAAACTCACCCATGCTTATTTCGCGCTCGAAAAGAGCGCTCGCACGTGGTACGAGAACAGGGAAGCGAGCTTCCACACGTGGGGCAATTTTCGGCGTCAGCTCCTCGATACATTCGCAAGCTCGGACCGGCGCGATTACGCGCAACAACTTATTGAGGCTCGCGTACAGCAGCCGAACGAATCCATCGTCATGTATGCGGAGGATATGGCCCGTCTGTTTCGCCGAGCTGACCCCGATATGACCGAGGCGAAGAAGGTGCCTCATCTTATGCAGGGAATTAAGGAACCGCTGTTTGCTGGCATTGTACGAAACCCGCCCACAACGGTCGACGACTTCATCAAAGAAGCGACTATCATTGAGCGAGCACTTCAGCAACGTTGCCGCCACTTTGACCGCCTACCCAACAACACACCTGTAAACGCCGCAGCTCAGGGTGTTGACCAGACGTCTTTGCGGGAAATGATTAGAGTCATCCTGCGTGAAGAGCTGCGAGCCCTCGGCATTCCTCCTACGGAGTCTCCAGTCGTTTCGGTTACCGAAGTCGTGCGCCAAGAGTTGCGGCAAGCCTTCTCCTCACCCGCTCCATGCCCTGAGGCACGTCCATTGAGCTATACCGACGTGGTCCGACGTCCTCCCCCTTCACCGGAGGTACCACCATTTCAGCCTCGGACCGTTCGCGTGCCGTGGTGGCAACGGGAGTCTGTGAGACGACCTCCTGTTCGCCGTACTGAATTGTGGCGCACGACCGACCGTCGACCACTCTGTTTCCACTGTGGGGAACCTGGCCACATTGCCCGTTACTGTCCCCATCGAGATGCTGGGATGGCAAGTTTTTCGCCCGCCGCTTCTCTGCGCTTTGATGACCGTTGTGCCCCAAACAGTGATCACATGTCGACCAGCCAAGCAGCTTCACCACGTCGTCGCTTGCAGTCCCCGTCACCTGTGCGTTACACTTCCCCGAACCACCAGAGTTTCACTGACGTCGTCAGGGGTGGTCGTTCCCCTAGTCCGCGCCGGGGAAACTAACAGCAGCGACCTCCGGGAGGAAGGTTGCCCAGTGCCGCGACGCCAAAAATAACCCCCACGCTACCCAAGAAGACGAGACGACGACGACGAATACTAACGCCGACGACGTTGCCCATGCCGATCTTAGCATTCTGATAGATGGACATCATGTCACAGCACTTGTTGACACTGGCGCAGACTTCTCAATCATGCGGCAGAAACTAGCCGACCGCATTCGAAAAGTGAAGACGCCGTGAACCGCTCGACACATAAGTGCCGGTGGGCAGTTAATGACGCCAACGGGAACATGCACCGCTCGAATCCACATCGGTGATTCCAGCTTCGTTGCCACTTTCGTCATTCTCGCCGTCTGCTGCAGAGACCTCATCTTAGGGATGGGTTTTCTGCGAGATCACGGCGCCGTCATAAACATTCCGGACCGCATGGTGACGTTCTCTGCAAGCCCCTCTGCCGACACCATTCATGACGGGCAATATGAGCGTCTGCGAATCGCCGACGATGTTACCATCCAACCGCGTTCCTGCCGCCTTGTATCTGTCTCGTGCCAGAAGCCCTACCATGGGGATGTGATCGCGGAGCAAATCGTTGCACTATTGCAAACCCAAGGCATTTCGATTGCTAGAGGCCTACTCGACATGACCCATGGGCATGCGGAAGTCCTTCTCACGAACTTGAGCGACGAACGCCGTCACATGTAGAAGAGCACCGCAATTGCCTACTGCGATGAAGTCACCCAAGTAAAAGACTGCTTGGCTGTACAACGTCAATAATCGACCGTTCCGGCCTCGACACATTTGTCTTTCGACGTCAGCTCCACCCTGTCGCCTTCTGAGAGACAGCGCCTCTTGGAGTTGATACACCAGTTCGAAGATTGCTTTTCGACTACGTCAAAGGTGAAAAAAACACCACTGACCAAGCACTGTATAATCACGGATGATATCACGAGGCCGATTCGACAAAACCCCTACCGTGTAGCTCCAAAGGAACGTGAAGAGATTCAAAAGCAAGTGACCAAGATGCTCGAGGATGACGTGATACAGCCTTCCAACAGCCCCTGGGCGTCACCCGTGGTCTTGGTCAAAAAGAAAGACGGCAGCTTGCGCTTCTGCATCGATTACCGCTAATTAAACCAAGTCATGAAGAAAGACGTCTACCCGCTGCCACGCAAAGACGATTCGCTGGACAGGCTGCGGCATGCACGTTATTTTTCATCAATGGACCTGCGGAGCGGGTATTGGCAGATCGAGGTCGATGAGAGAGATCGTGAGAAAACGGCCTTCGTGACCCCCGATGGTCTTTACGAATTTAAGGTACTTCCGTTCAGTCTGTGCTCAGCGCCAACCACTTTTCAGCGTTTAATGGACACCATACTATCAGGCCTGAAGTGGCAAACTTGCTTGGTCTATTTAGACAACGTCATAGTGTTCTCAGCTACATTCGAGGAGCACCTAAGCCGGTTACTCACTGTTCTTCAAGCCATACGCTCAGCTGGCCTGACGTTAAAGCCCGAGAAATGTCATTTTGGTTTCAGTGAACTGTGCTTCCTCGGCCACGTCGTCAGTTACGAGGGTGTACGACCTGACCCAGATAAAATAGACGCTGTGGCAAAGATCCCCACACCACCCGACAAGAAGGCAGTGAGGCGCTTCTTGGGGCTGTGCACCTATTACCGGTGGTTCATTACGAACTTCTCACGTATTGCTGCCCCGTTAACACGCCTTACACGCGACGATTTTGCCTCTCTGTGGGGTGAAAATGAGCAAGTAGCATTTGACGAACTACGCCAGCGCCTGCAAACGCCTCCAGTTCTTGCGCACATTGACCTGGAAGCCCCTACAGAACTTCATACCGATGCGAGTAATGTTGGTCTGGGGGCCGTACTGGTGCAGTGGCAAGACGGCTTCGAAAAAGTAATCGCTTACGCCAGCCGAACTCTCTCTCATACGGAGGAAAACTACTCGACTACCGAGAAGGAATGCCTCGCCGTGGTTTGGCGGTTATAAAATTTCGCCCGTATTTGTACGGCCGTTCATTCAAGGTTGTCAGCGATTATCATTCTCTTTGTTGGCTGACTAATTTGAAAGATCCATCTGGCCGTCTGGCGCGCTGGAGTCTTAGGCTTCAGGAGTTCGACATGACCATAATTTACAAATCTGGGAAAAGGCACACCTGACGCCGACTGCCTTTCGCGGTCACCCGTCGAGCCCGCAGGTACCGATGACGTGGACGTGGACGGTACATTTTTTGGGAGTCGTCGACGCCGTCACCGTTTCACAAGAGCAGCGCCACGACCCAGAGCTACTCCCACTCATTATTTTTTGGAAGGCCGGAGTACAGACGTCCCGCGACTCTATGCCAGGGGACTGCCGTTGTTTTGTCTGCGGAATGATGTTCTCTATAAGAAGAACTTTTCTGCCAGCGGCAACACGTACCTGCTTGTCGTACCGGCATCACTTCGCAAAGAAATACTAACAGCATGCCACAATGAAGCCACCTCAGGTCATCTAGGCGACACGAGAACACTGTCCCGACTCTGACGCAAGTCCTATTGGCCAAAGCTACCCGCTGCTGTGAAACATCATGTACAAACATGTTCCGACTGCCAAAGACGCAAATCACCTCCCGGGAAGCCTGCAGGTCTCTTACATCCAGTCGAGGTACCAGGACAGCCTTTCACCCAAGTTGGAATGGATTTCTTGGGCCCATTTCCAACGTCTACGGACGGCAACGAATGGATCATTGTCGCAACTGATTACCTGACGCGCTACGCAGAGACTAAATCTACGCAGCGGGGCACAGCAGCCGAAGCGGCTAAATTTTTCATCGAAAACGTCGTCCTTCGGCACGGTGCCCCAAAAGTAGTCATCACAGACAGGGGAACTGCCTTCACGGCAGAACTTCTTGACTCGGTTCTCACACTAAGTGGTACAAGCCACCGGAAAACAACCGCATATCATCCCCAGACCAACGGACTAACCAAGCGGCTTAATAAGACCCTTGCAGACATGCTATGCTTGTACGTCGACGTGGAACACAAGAACTGGGATCAAATTTTGCCTTATGTGACTTTCGCGTACAATACCGCTCCACAGGAAACTACTCGAATGACACCCTTCAGCTTGGTCCACGGTCGCGAAGCCACGACGACGTTGGATGCCATGCTACCTCACGAGTGTGACGACATACCTACCGACGTTGTCGAATTTACTCAGCGCGCCGAAGAAGCCAGACAGCTTCCCCGCGTACGCATCTGCTATCAGCAAGGCCAACATGCAAAACGGTACGATCTTCGACACAGGTCCGTTCTCTACACTCCCAGTGATAAAGTATGGGTTTGGATACCCATACGCCGTCGTGGACTTTCTGAAAGACTGCTAAGACGGTACTTTGGGCCGTACAGAGTGATTCGACGCCTGAGCGACGTGACCTACGAGGTAGTTCCTGACAGTGACAGTAGCTCCAGTCGCCGCAAGAACTTACCCGAAGTGGTGCATGTCGTGCGGATGAAGCCGTATCTGCCGAACTAAGTTTCGTTTGTTCTTTTCTGTTGTTTTTGTGGTTTTGTTTTGCTTGTCTTACTCTGTGCCATCTGTATACCGCCCTCATATGCGCATCGGGACGATGCTTCCTTCGGTGGGACGCAAATGCCGCGCCTGTACTCCGATGAAGAGGAGGACTATACGAGCAGGCATGCGCGTTTATATCAAGGCGCGGCGAAGAAGTCGCAGTAGCGCGCTGTATTAAAAAGGCGACCTGCTGCTATCCTTCTTGATCAGGGCTGTGCGACCTCTGTTTTTGACGTTGCGATAATATGAACTAGCGAGTAAAAATCGCCAACGTTTTGTCGACAAGTTAGCGAGTGATATTCTTTTCCAAATAGAAGCGCACCGATGCTTTAGAAAACGCCAGTGTGCGGCAACATGGCAGTATAGTAAGCTGAGCTATTATTAAGGCAGATTTTAGAGACAGCAAGATGATGTATGATATCATACATAATCTTTCGAATGCTTAGATGTCGCAACATCTCCCAACGGGCACACACTTATTTTTGCCGTGAAAGATTTCGAATCGAGGATTTTGTGATTAACTCACAAAAATAACGGATATTGCGTTAAGCTGAGTGCATGTATTTGAGCTGCCTAATATGAGCTAATCTGCAAGACATCTCTGGACTGTTCCTTCCCCATGTAAAAAGACATTCTATGAACCAAACCATTTTTTACATTCTCTGAAGGAGTAAAAAGAAACTTGTGATACTTACTAAGCCTCCTAATTTTCATGACATCAAATGCTTACCCACATACAAAAAAACCGAATCAACATCTTATTCAACCAACCCAGAGCTTTGCCAGCTGCTTAGTCAGTTGCAGTTTAACGTTTCTTGGGCTAATCTTACCAGATATGTCTTAACGATAACCCACATATATAGCGCACACAACTAGAACCAGAAATAAAGGACGTCCTGTCAGGTACTTTTCCCATCGGTAAACACATCAATAGAACCCGTTCTTTATAGCATTTGGCTACTAAGTTATATATTTGTATGTAGACCTATAGTATACGCCTATAAGTGTTTCTATGCTGACGCCCGTTACGCCGTTTCCTCTCGCCCAATGGATCAGTCAATTTAGGCTAGTGAAAGTGAGGACTACCGTTCGCAACGCAGGAATAACAACACACATGTGTAAGAACCCTTGCAAAAGACTGGCGCTCAGCAATATAACATCAACACGATATACGCCTTTCCGGGTGTCATTGTCTATAGTCATCCAAAGTACCGAGGCGCCGGGTCTCTGACGAAGATTAATGATCCCATAATCGCTAGAGATAGCGGCTATGCTACTCGCTCCAGACGTTGATAGAATTTATTTCTAGAGCGACTAAGATATAACGCTGTATTTGATTTGAGCGTTAGTGCGCGCGCATATAGGAAACCAAGAAAATAACATCCCCGGACGCGTTTCCAAATATTTTTTTTTCGCGTTGCCATGCGATACTCTAATCACCAAAGATTTGACGACAGTTGTTTGCATTTGTTGGCACGTTCAAGTCAACTTCTGGATGTACGCCTCCAATGAGAAGATCGCAAGCATCAGCGCCAAATGTAGAATGCAATTCTAAACTGGGTCTTTCGCGTAAGCAAGACAAAACTATAAAACTCAGTTGCATATTTCAGATGAATGAGACCACCGACATATTTTTCGTAATCGTGTTTGAGTTTCCTGAAAGTATTTTGCAGTGCTATGTGTTAGCTGAAGCTTTATAACATGCTCAGGTCGTACAAATAAATTTGTTTTTATCACGTTATCGGCTATGTTCTCTTTTCCTGGCTTTCAAGAAAGCCAGCGAAATGTGAACAAAAGAAGACTAAACTGCCTCTTATGCGTCTGGTTTACAGCTCCCTTAATTATGTTTTGAGAGAACGAAGCCGGTATACCCATCGCTAACGAAGATAAGCAATCGGCCATGGTATTGAGTGCATATATCAGCATATTTGTTGTGTAGACCGAAGTCTGCCACGTGGCCTAAATGATGAGAGGTACAGGCCGAAGCCGAACATGGATAGAAACACGCTCCTCGCCTTTCGACGGGCATGCCAGCTTCGTTCTTAGCGAACACGATTGAGAGCGTTGCGGATCGTACGCTCAAGAGCCCAGTGACGTAATTTTTTTATATCTCACTTGCTTTCTTCAGAGCTCAGAAATAAGAACCCCATACGAGTTACGTCATGGAAACAACGTTATTTAGTGATTTTCAGCATATTCTTCAACTTTACCAATTCGAGTTATGCCTAAACCAGCCATAAAAGTATAACGTAAATTAACGTAACTAATTAGTCAGCTAAACGCACAATAAAATTAGTTAGAGTAACAAACGTCACTCGAAAAATATGCCAGTCGTCTCGTTTGCCTTGGATGCATCAATATCTTTTTAATGTTTGGGTATGTTATGTATAACACACGGTATAAAATCGTGATTTCTCACGTTGTTATAAAAAGTGGCTAGATACACAACAAAAATATAATTTTCGTTGTTATTATGAGAATCTGCCTTTGGAACACTGCTCCTTGAATGCTTCTTTGGTGAATTACCTGGAGCGAGAAAATGCGATACTGAAATTAAAGATGGAGATAACCGCGAGTCTAACTACGGAAAATGTGTTCTTTAAACGATGTGTTGGCAAAGCTTCAATTGAGAATTACAGCTAAAGAATCGGCACCTTAGCCGGACCATGATTCTTTCTAAATCTCCGTGTACGCACAAACGAGAAAATCCCAGCTTTATTTCACTCATTGATGAAAGCACAAGCATGGCAATAGCGTCGAAAGAGAGAAAGTGTGAAAAAGTGACGGCGTGCTTCTTGAAACACTTGGATATTTTTACAGCGAAGCTCTTAGCCTCTAGTTGGTCGGGTTTTTTCTATGGGTGCTCACCAAAAAATAGGCGGCTGCGGCCATTGAGGGAGATGAAAAAGGGGTTTCATTTGAAAAGATGCAAACGGCAGACAGAAAAGGTGTTTGCGTTTCCATGTAACATAATTAAGTTTTGTCGTATATGCGAATCACATTCCGATACTATCATATGTGTATGTGTTTTGTTAATTTTCTGACGCATATTACAATGCGAAATTCAGTTAGTTCAATAAGGCACTTGCGCCAGGTGGAGGGCCTACGAGATTTAGTACGGCGAAGTGCTCGCCCAGACATACAGCTCCACTTCGAAAAGTGGAGTCGGTAAGATGACATCCGCAAACGAGAAACGGCAAATGCATGTGACGGCTGTCTCGAATGTTTCAGTTCGCCCGCACGGAAAGCACAGGAGGAGTCATAAGATCGGCAGGCCAACGAAGAGGTGCTGATGGCAGATTCTAAGCCATGGAAAGTGCGTCGAGTTCTAGCGAAAAAAAAAATCTGCAGTAGAGCAGTAAACTCGCGTGTAGAAATGTTCAAAACGAGGCAAGTTGAGGATAGGGAGAGAAGATGACACCGGTTCTGGTGACAGCGGGTAGGCCGACTCCGGAAATTGGTGCTGCGGAACCCTTACTCCAGCATGCGGATGCACAGGCTTTCGCTTACAGTTGAGAAACTCCAAGGGTCAAGTTCTTTATTTGTTAAATTTACTGGATGCACGACAGCGTGCGGCACGGAGTGTGCCTGCTTGCCTACGCATGCAAGCACACGGTGCCAACATTTTCCACAAGCCAATAGCGTGATTCTTGAAGTTGACATGCCTACCTACGTTGTAATGGCGTAATGTTGAGTTTACAGGATAAAATTTAAAGTGGTCGTTAATGTTAATGATATTAACATACTTTCGAAACATCACGTACTTTCACGGAAGTATCCGCATGTCTATCTAATCGTTTTGCATTCAACTTGAGTCACAGTGTAGGTCCATGATGGTCTAATGGGTACAGGTTTAGGGGGTTGTGCTGATGGAACAGGCTTCGAAACCATCCGCAGGAGCAACTTCGGTCAATGTGTGTGCGTGACAGGGTGTGTGCCACTCTGTTCAGTGTACCTCTTTCTCGCCAACTTTGGTTATTTGGCATGTGTCCCTGGGTACGTGGAGCTCCTCAATAAGCCTCCTTGACGCTACCTCTGGTAACTGTGCGTGTGCCGCAGTTGAACGAACCTGTTTGGTGCCAACCTGGGTATGTGCGGCTCTTCAATCTGAAAGACTCATAAAAAATTTATCCAGCGCTGGGCGGATTCAAACTCGCGCCATGTATACTCAGACAATATTCCCTGAATATCTATTCTCAAACGGGCCACGCGCGGACTTCGTGGCGGCGTCGCTGGATGGCGTAGCATCTTAAGGGGGCAGCGTGAGTGAGGAACCCGGCTGCATGCACGCCTCTTACATAGCGCGTCCCTGCGACGGAAATGGGGTGTGCTGGTATATTGCTTCAATACTAATCGCATTAACTTCGACATTCATCGTGAGATACGTTCTGCCGGAAGTGTTTATGATTACGAGTACATTACTTCGTTTGAAAACATACCTCTACAGACGCATGTACGAAGACAGAAAGCAACTGGCCGGCTGGCCACTGCTGCGGCCTAATGATTGTCTACTCCCAATGAATGAGGAGATACAGATAGAGAATTTAAAGATGTGAACGTGCGGAGAGAATAATGGCGAAGTAACAGCCGAGTAAAGATTAGGATTATAAAAGAGCCTTGGTGGTATTCTACCGTAGACTTCCATTGCAAAGTGTTCTATCCGTGTAATCCTCGAACAGCATTGCGCCATATTTTGTGTTCAGTAAATACAGGTTCTGCAACTTTCAACCTGACACCAAATATAGCAGAAACATTTATTTCTCCGCATAAGTGGTTCACTTATTTAGGACACTAATGCCAAACCTATAGCAGCGCAGCACCTAAAATATTTGCTTGTAAAAAAATGACAGCAGATCCACGACGTGTATGATGATGAGTGGGCGAAGCTCCGGAGGGAATCATCGGATCTCCCGCTTAAGGGGACGCTAGCACAAACGCGTTAGAAACGTGCAGTACTCTCTAGTAAGGGGGAGCGGCCACAGCGTCTTACGCAGCCATTTACACATGCCGGAACGTGCACCGCGTTTGCCGACGCCATCACATGACTGCTGAGAGAGTATACCCAACACCACCTAGACTTTTAAGGCCTCTCGACGACTGCCGCTCTGACGCGTGACGTCACCGCACTACGACGGCGGGAGCACATGCCGCCGCGACCGGCGAGGCAGCACCCCCTGGTGGCCGCTGCAATCGTTCTCTCACCGGCGCTTCCCGCGCCGTTTCAAACCGCATCAATACAGAGTACTCAGAGGCGCACTTTCGCATAAGAAACAAGATAACTATTTTGACTAATACACAAGACGCAAAATCCATCTTGCACAGTGCGAGAACTTTTATTTCTATTCCTGCTAATGCACAATTTAAAAATTATTATCGGGAAGCTTTTTTTAAATATTAATTTTGAAATAGTAATGTGAGATGAGACATCGCCATTGCTGTGGACATCGCCATCGTCAAGTTTGCACATGTTCTTTGCGTTCGTTACATATACCGTGTGCGTTGCACGTGTTTCTTCGTCGTTTCTTTGCCATTTACTGAAGTTTAGCTCCGGCAGCGAATTCTTGGATGGATATCGAGTGAAACATCCTTGAAAGCAACATGTGCGTGTGACATTTCCTGGGCTATTTGTGAAAATGCCAGGTCACTGTTGAGTTCCCGGCTGCCGCGGGAACTACGACGGGGAGAAGGCTGTGCGCGTGTTCACTTTCCCGGCTGACGCTGACAGAAGAAGGCAATGGTTAAAAGCCATTCCACGTGCTGATTTCGTACCCGGAAAGCGCTCAGTGGTAAGTTACAAAATCGTGACATTTATTCCACGATCTGTAAACGTTGACATGCTGCGCGACGCCAGTTTTCAGTATCTTGTGTTCACTGTTTCACTCGTCATGTTAGCTCTCCTAAATATGCCAACTTATTTCCGTTTTGTGTCCAGGTCTGCGAACGGCACTTCCGAGCGTCAGACATTCGGACTTCTTCTAGTTATGTGGACTCGAAAACAGGCAAGGTCGTCGAGGCAAAATTGAAGATGGCTCGCCTTAGCCCCGAAGCCGTTCCTTGTGTTTTCCCGAACTGTCCCGCGTACCTCTCCGCACCCGCTACAGCCACGTCTCGAGAGGCACCTGATGAAAAGAGGATGCGCCTTGAAGCAGCTTCCTTGCGGGAAGCCATCGCCGCATCACTTCAGACCCACGAGGAGGAAGAGTCAGGAAACAATATCGACACTTTCCAGACTCTGTTGGAGCGAGTTTCGGAAATCAAGCTTTCCAGCTTCTGGAATGTTATTTCTCGACCCACCTGCGTGGTTTTTTTAGTCTTGCTTCTGTTGATGCCCCTTCCATTTTTCTGTCGATCACGATCTCACAGGACCTCACTGTGAAAGTTTATTGCCGAGATGTGCAGCTCACTACAACTGATGGCATAGATACCATCCCTGTGAAAATTAATGATATGCGCCTCTTGACCCGCCTGCTAGATGATGTTGAGGCCTTAGATCAAAAGATTTTGCCTAAGGAGGAGGAGAGAATTAAGCGTATACTGACGTTGACACTTTCTCTTCTTCAAGATGCCTCAAATTGCGAGCTGTCGAATGTTGAGCAACTGAATGCTGTCCGATTTCTCAAAGAGCAAGTTGCTCTTCTCCTTGTGAAGTACTGCAACTCATTGCGGTATTCTCCAGAGTTTCTAGTGTTTTCGAGCATTTTATATAGTTTCTCCGCATGCCTACAGGTTTCTCCGCAGTTCTGGAAACATTAGGCTACCACATCAGTCAACAATACGTCGTATATGCGATTCCTACAAAGTAAGCTCAACACACGAGCAGCACGGGGCTTCATTCCTATCCTATGCAAAGAAGCTTGCCACTACGATGAAGGAACATGAGAAAATTGTCGTTCTCATGATGGACGAAATCTACTTGCAGCCTTATTTTGATTATAAGGGAGGCGTAATTGTTGGTGCAGCATGTAATAGCTCAAATGCAGCGAAGACAGCTCACGTGTTCATGATGGAAAGCTTGCTTTCATCTCAGAAAAATGTAGTGCACATACTTCCGGTAGAGCGTATCAGCGCACAGCAGCTTCATACCATTGTGCACAGCATTATTACTGAGCTGGAGAATGTCGGTTTACAAATCATTGCAGTGATAAGTGACAACAACTCCATCAACCGTAAGACAATGTCACTTTTTGGGGCGCCCTGCAAACTTCAATGTGTATATAGACACCCTGCAGACTCTGAACGCCCACTTTTCTTTCTAATTGACCCTGTACACTTATTGAAGTGTGTGAGAAACAATTGGATCAATCAGCGAAATGCTGGAACGTGCATGTTCTTTCCTAGCCCCACAGGACCTAGCGAAAAACCACCTATACTCACAGCTTCATTTAAAACTCTTCGAGAGCTTCACTCAAAAGAACAGAGTCAGCAGATTAAGTCTGCACCAACGCTTACAACAAAAGCTCTTAATCCATCGAACATTGAGCGCCAAAATGTCATGCTTGCGCTAAAAATTTTCAACCCTTCTACAGCGGCAGCTCTTCGGACATGTGGGCCGAGACTTCAGTTCGAGCATGTGGTTCGAACTGCAGAGTTTTTAGAAATAATAAAGTGGTGGAGCATTCTGAATGTAAAGACATGCAACAAGGGCATTCGGCTTCGTGACGAGCTGCAGTCACCTATTACATCAGTAACAAGTCCCCAGGTCCAGTTTTTGTTGAGTGTAGTCAAGTGGCTAGATCTGTGGCAGTCACTCAAGTTTGACACAGGCATACTTACAAGGGAGACGCACAGTGCCCTCCGTCTCACGACAGACACCTTAGTAAAAGTGACAAAATATTTCTTAGAGGAAATGCACTTTGACTATGTGCTGTTAGGAAAGTTTCAGACCGATTGTTTGGAAGAGAGGTTTGGCAAGTATCGCCAACTCGCTGGTGCGCAATACCACATATCCATAAGACAAATGTATGAGTCTGAGCGAAAACTTCGTCTGCAAAATATTTTGGAGCTCCCAGAAATGGAAACTGCAACAGCTGCAGTGGCAGTAAACGATGATGTGCTCGACAAGTTTGACATTGAGGTTGCAGACGATGACTATCAGAAGAACGCACCGAATCTCCATGCAACCACCTACGTTGCTGGTTACTGTGCCCATGCTGCATTCAAAAAACTTTCATACATGTCTTGCAAAGGAAATTTGATGCTAGAAGACAACATTGAGGTTGAAGGTGGGGAATTAGTGCAGGCCATGACCCGTGGCGGTCTCAAGTTTCCTGAGCCTGCAATAACAAACGCTGTTCTTACAGCAGAAATAGTTCTGGACAAACTGAGGAGCGAACAGTATGCAACACAATTTCATGCACTGCCAAATCAAAAGGAGGCTCTTTGGGCACTCACACATGATTTAATAATTGACAGCATTGATTTCGATGTGTGTGAGAATGGACACACCCCGCGAGTGGTGATGCACCACGTCCTATGTGCAGCAGCTAACACGTTATTAAGTAACTTTTGCAAAAGAAAAAAATGATCAACTTGTAGCTGAAAAGGCCGCGAAAGAAAAAGAGCGAAAACTGAAGACTCTGAAAAACTAACTGCTCCACGCACTTGCGACTGCTTTCTTTCATTATTCAATGTCAGTGCTTCGTTTTGCTTGCTTGCTTGTGACTTGTTTGCTTGTGACTGTATTCATTGGTTACTGGTGGATGTTAGTTCCGAAACCGGTTTTTGTGTTGTATTTCTGTACACAGTGTATTTTCTTGTGCCTGCGGAGCATCTTTAAGTTGTGTTGGCTTAATGCAATGTCAGCTTTTGTGGCGAAACAGCTTTAATGAACTGCTCACTTCTCATGTTTCTCTCCTGAAAATAAAATATGACTTCTGAAAGTCTCTTTCATTCAGCATTTAAAATAGAAAATGTTTGAAACGTAGCTTCACAAATCTGCATATTGATACATAATAAAATCAGTAACGGTATGTCGAAAGGTAAGGGGTGCACCTTCGCGCAAACGAGGACTAAAAAAATCTGGCTTTTTGCAAGAAAAATATGGTTCCCAAAAAAGAATAATTGTTTCAAAGCGGCATTCTCAGCTCGCTGAACTGTATAGGAAAGCCAAGGGGTCGCGGAAGCCGAACGTCCAGCGCCGTCGTGGTAGGGTGACGTCACTGAGCCGTGGAGAGGCCTTAAAGTCTACGTGGTGTTGGTATACCCCCCGTATTCATAAACGCTCCTCGACTTGAACTTGACTTGCCACCGCTTTGGGCAGCGCGTTCGAAAGGCGCTGGAGGTAAGGTGGAGAGGCCACAGCGTCTTACACCAGCTTCTTACACGGGCCGTAACGCGCTAGCACAAACGCGTTAGACACGCGCTAGAAACGCGGCCTTTCGTTAATGTTGGGTATTTATAGCCATCGTGGTGCGTTTGTCCATGTCCGCTTCGTGGCGTAGTGGGATAACGCCGCGCGCTCGGAAACGAGGTGTCCCTGGTTCGATTCCGCGCTACGGACACAACTTCGGAATTTTTTTCTCATTTTTCTCAGACTGGTTACACACTACTACTACTACTACGACGGGGACGGAACGGGTGCCGCCATAAGGAGCTTCGCCCCTAATACTTTAGGTTGTGCGAACGTTGCTACGTTGCTGCAAGCGATGGACGGTGGCTATGAACTTTGCCACTTTCGCAGAACCATAACAACGTACTCCCGTGCTCAAACACGCATGAAACATGGTTTCCGCGAGAACGCTGAATCACTTTAAAGCTGAGTCGCGCAGTCTGTATTTGACAGCGGTCAATAAAACTTCTCCAGTAAAAGCCAGCCATGCACTCGGCAAATTTCATCTTTGCATATAAGGATACTTTTTTTTTTCGAGAAATTTGTCGTACGTACATTTTCTATCACGGTATGGTACGTCCAATTCACTCAATTTTTTTGGCCCAGAACCAAGATCTATGATGGCCACGGGAAACTACCTTGAATGTTAAGGCTAAGATGAAACTGAGCGTGCACTTGTATATGTGTCGCTACAGGTATGCTCGAACACAACCCGTTATTTCCAATCAAATGTGCATATTCCCGAAATTTACTAGAGTTTAGTATGAAAATGTTTAGTTGATCGTTGGCAGATAAAATAAATGAAAGCGGCGAGTGGCGAACTTGGTTTGGGTATCTGTTTGGAAGCAGTAAAAAATTGTAAGCGCACATACGTCGTCGGCATACCATAGTCAAGGTCGCTGACATCATGGTGTTATCACTGCATACATTTGCGGGGATCTTGCAGAGGATTGCAATAGTTTAGACAAGCTTGGGGGCTTTGGGGTTATACGTTGAATGATCTGATGTCACAGTAAACGAAGTCCTAGTCTGAGGAGTCGCTTCGGCCCGATGATATTTTGTTTCGCATGACCTGCATATATTCATGGCGCATGGAATGAAATCTGACCCGGTAGCGCTGAGAGCAAGTCTACGGCATCCGTAATACCTCTAACTCCATGAATCGCAGTCGTCACTTTGTCATGTTATTCAATATACTGAAGTATCCTTTTGATTACATGTACAGGCCTCTTTCTGGCAGGACTGTTATTTCAATCAATTCAATTTTATTTCTACAACTTATACATGAGAAATGCAGAGAGCAACAAACAAAAGCTTGTGAGTGGACCGTTTACCGAATTCCTGATTTCTTTTACTTAACTTAAGTTGGGAGATGCGCTCCATTTAGCTGTCTGTAATAAATATGGGGTGGGCATTTTTAGGTTTACTGGATTTTTTAAAAGTCGCCTGTTATAGATAACATGATTGTAGTCTTTCAGCTGGGTTATTCAGACAGGCGGACATTACTTGCAAGGGGAATCGAAACATATATTCAACTAATTTGACAAGATCACTAATAAACTTCTTAATTAATTACCTTAGGAAACAAACTGCACTTCGGGAATTGTATCCAATGAATTTGAAAGGTGTAACCACTCGGAATGAATTTCCAGTATTACACCACTATAGTGACATGCGCCATAAAGCTCGCCCTAAAAAATGCGCCGTTCGATCACTTACTTTTCGAACAAAACGCCATTTTATTCATTGGAGCGCAAAAGCAACTGGAACGTCCATGTATTTCATCACAAACTTGGGGAAATAATTTCTCGAAACTGGTTTCATCCTGGGGCCGTAAATTGAAATGATCAACTTCGGCGATAGTCTCGCCTCGGTGACAATGTCACCGTCCGGCGCGCGCTGATTGGCTGGTTTAGCAAAATTGGATGACGTCGTGCTCAACTAGCCAATTAGCTCATCAAATTTTGCTGAAACAAACAATCAGCGCGCGCCGTTGCGCCAAGCGATAATATCGCCGGAGTGATCATTTCAGAATACGGCCCCTGGAGATTAATTTCAACTGGACACGCCTAGAAAACTGACCGGCTACATTTCGTAAATTGGAATATGTGCCGCAAAGTTAATAATTTACAAGTTGTTTAGTGATATCTTTTTAAATCTTTGGATATGTGTTTGGATTTCTCACGCCAGTAATGTCCGTATCTTCGAATAGTTGAGCTTAAGGACAATAAATGTGCCATTTGCCATGGGCGATTTTTCAAAACCTCCGAAAACTTCAGAATGATCACCCCGTATACTGGATACCATTCTTTGGAAACAAAAAATTATTCTAGATTATTTTATACAAAGTCTCGCCAATGTCATGCATGCAGCTCCCTTAATGCACCGACAAGAGAGGTTGCGAAGGCATATGGGTAATGTCTTCACCAGCAACACCTCCGTAGTATTGTCATCAAAAAATACAACTCGCGTGAAAGGATCTTCCGTTGAAGGGAAGAAATCTGCACCGGGGCCAGACAGGAGTAATAACAAGATGCTAAGAAAGCTGGATGATGAGGCAAGAGAGAATATCACGAAATACATAAACCAATGCTGAGCCCAGGGCTCGACACCACCACAATAGAAGGAATCCCAGGTCATACTTATTCCCAAACCTGGCAAACCAATTATTATCTCAAATCTACGGCCCATATCTCACACCTATTGCACAGGAAAGCTTATGGAGCACGCATTCTTTACCAAAATAAACAATCACCTGGAAGAAAACGATATATATCCAAATAAAATGTTGGGATTTCGGGGTGGACTCTACACTCAGGACGTTATGCAAGTACTAGACAGTAAATCAAGCCAGCACTAGACAGTAAAACGAGGTCCACCAGAGCTATATTAGGGTAGAAGCTCAACAAAGCATTCGACAAAACAGCACATTCGTCCATACTCAATTCAGTCAGCAAGCTAAACCCAGAAGAAAGGGCGTACAATTACATCCCAGACTTCCTAACGAATGGGAATGCTACCCCCACCATGGGGGAACTCAAGTCTGAGGTGAGAGACATGGGCAGTTCGGGTACGCCTCAGGGCTTCGTAATATCACCCATGCTCTTTAAGCTCATTATGATAGGATTGCCGGGAAATCTCGAAGACATCGAAGGAATCAATCACTTATTGTACGCGGATGACATTACCATGTGGATCTCCCAAGGCAGCGGTGGAGAAATAGAACAGAAATTACAGACCCACCCTCAAGGGCAGGCCGCCCAAGGGGTACATCAAGGAAAGAGAGTACGAGAAGATAAGATCCATACGAGGAATGGCAGGGCCATCCCTATCGTTGAACAAACAGGGTCCTGGGACTGAAAATTGAGTCAAAGGGAACTAATGGCGAAACTCTTAGAAAGCTCATGACCAAGGTAAGAAACGCCATTAGGCAGATCAGGAGAGTCACGAACAAATGTCAGGGAAGGAGGCTAGCATTGTTTTGCTCATTCAATCTATTGCTATCAGCCACATCATTTACGAAGCTGCGTACCTTAACTGGCACAAGGCAGAAAAGGACGAATCATTACGCTCATAAGGAAAGTTTTTAAGCAGGCCTTAAGGGGGGCTTGCCCGACAGCAGCAGAGAGATTAATGCAGCTCGGCATGCATAACACCTTAGAAGAATTGATTGAAACTCAGCAGATAGCTCAGCTGGAAAGACTCGCCAGCACCCGAACTGGCCGAAGTATAACCAACAAATTACGAATAAATTATCATAGCCAGCAAGGACCCAAGGTTAGGTTAAGTTAGCACGCCACGTTGGCCTTGCAGAGAGATCAGGAGCAGGATTAATATCCCCAATTTACCCAAAAATATGCACCGAAATTCAATCACGGCAGGAGAATTATTTGTGGACGCCGTGGAATATTCAAATCACCCAACGTTTACAACAGTGTCAATTAATACAATGCAAGAAAGCGTACGCGCGTGCTCCGTGTAAACCAGTGTCTCTGAGGTTGCCGAGAAGGTGGGCATCGCTCTGGCTATCGCTTCTCCCAAATTCAGATACATTATTAGCGAATCTAAATCGGCTTTACGAAATTACGCCAGAGTATGGATATCAGTGAAATATGCAACAATTCTAAACAGTAAAACAAAACTCACATCAACTGAGAAATTTTACGATAAGGAAAGCATCTGGTTCCCAGTCATACAGGGTGAGAACCCGCCACCAACCCAAACTTAACGAGCTCATCGTGCTGCGCGAGGAATCATTAACCGCGCCTGGTTAAGGGGGGGGGGGGGGGGGACATATGACTGTGCAGATCATTGAACGGAAGAATAGGGCTAGACTTTTCTAATTCAGTGACATTACCTAATACTATAGCAATTCGACGTGTATATATCCACCTCCAAGCCCAAAATTAGACAGGTCTCCGGCATTTGACTGGCGGCGCGTTCAAGCCAGACCATACACGAACCCGATACATCTTAACCGAATGTTTCAAGAGTTATACCCTCAGGCCGAATGTAAATTATGTGATGATAGAGGGGCCACTCTCGAGCATATAATCTGGGATTGCGAAATAATTTGGAGGAGAATTGCAATTCGCCCGGGTGCAATAAGGGTGGGGTGGAGAACCGCATTGACTAGATCAGATCTCCAAGACCAAATTTCGGCAATCCAAAAAGCCCGGGAAGCTACCGAGAGAAACGATCTCTCTGCTGCCTCCGGCACGGCCTAGACCCATGTAATCAAGTTGCTGGTTATTCATTAATGTTGTCTCACTCACTCACTTGAAGGCGCGTATATAAGTTTGTTCTGTTTCTGTAGCTCTTCATCTATTTGGGGTTCGTTAATGCGCAACAATTACTGCAGTAACACTGTGGCTATCGCAGCGTTTGTTTAGTCTGGCCAACAGCAACTTTTAAATAATAATAGCCGCAGTATTTCGCTCAATTACTTCAACGTTGCTTGTGTCACTTACTTAATGCACACGCGGTGGCAACATGGCGTCCACGCGCCGACAAATGCTACTTAGCGGAAGGCTGGCCAGTAGGTCAGCTGAAATAAAAGAAAGCATCATAGTTACTTCATTTCGTTTTCAGGTAATTGACGTTGCTCTTCAGGAATGCACAGAAGGGCCCAAGGCCTGCGGTGCACAGTCGATGTAGTTGATGATCTTCTAGTAGCGAACTACTCATCCGAATGAGAACACATTTGCTGTCTTAAGAGCACTTCGCACTGAATCTTTTACAGCTTTACTGTTTTTTCGACTGTTAGAGGAGACGGCCACACACACACAAAAAAGAGAAGGCATACGTGACGCGCGCCATCCTCTGCACGTTTCGTGAGGAGACATTACCGGTGCGGCGGCTGTGTGGGAACAGCTGTGCGGTGATGCCGTTGAGCTGCGTGATGGCTTCGAGCTCGGCGAACAATTCCTCTTAGACTGAGCGAAATGGGGCAATGGGAGGGATAATCTTTGGGAGGAACGTGGGAGGGTGTTTCTCGTAAAAGATGCGGTACCCGGAACAACGCTACAGGTCGATCGGACGGCGACCGACTTGGAAATGCCGTCTTTCCTACGTAATGCAGGAAAATATAAACGCGAATGGGAGGCCAAGGGGCCGAGCTCAGCCAGTGATGATATCGCTTTATCCATGGCGAGTCACCTAAAACCACAGGAAATATGGTGGCCCTCCGAATTACTGCACGCGTTGAATACGAAGGATGATGTAGATGGTGCTAGACCAAGTTTGAACACGGATGAGAAATGTGCTCAAACTTACGATCCCAGTGTTGGGTCCTAAGTGGCGTTAAAAAGACAACGACATACACCAGAAGGGCAACACATGGTGCGGCGTGTTCTTTTTTTTGGTGTCGGTCCTTGTCTTTTTAACGTTACTGAGGATCCCAGTATGACAGAACAGCTAGCCCGAGTTACTGCATGTGTATATACACTGCAGAATCTTCTGCACCCCGTTTATTGTGTAATATTTGTCGCGAAATTGACCTGAAAACTTATTTTATTTTCAAAGCAACACCACGTGCATAATAATGAAGTTTTTCAACACCTCTGGTGTATACACGAGTCACACTACACGACAATTTTTTGCGGCCTTTTTCTGTCGGAGATGGTGGCTTATGGCTTGGCTGAACGTGTGTTGCTGAGAGGAAGTGTTTCTTCTTGGTGAAAAGGAAATTGGCATTTGTTTTGTCATGCTTCCTTTTCATTGTACCGGCTCACGTGCCGGCAGAGCTGAAATATAAATTGGCAGCTATGGGGACCCTCAGTGGGAGAGTACCGCGCTACATCTATGTTTGTCTCATCCTATGAGGAATGTTGTCTGCCGCGGCTCACAACACAGGCTGCAATTTATATTTCGTAGTTGATGCTTTCACTTAGCAAAGACAAAATTTCTCGTAGCACCAGAACTCGTAGTTACATATGGCACCCACATGTAGTTCATCTGCATTGAGCTAAACAAGGCAGACACGTCATGAGAACATCGCATGTTCTGTCACCAAGAGACGAATCTTAAACAACCAAGTGTGTAACGGTGGTTACCTCGTGTGCGTTAGATATTAATAAACCGGCGGCCCAGGCATATCCTTCGTGAATACTTTTCAACTTTGTGAAGACCATAAATCATTATAGGGACAATAATAGAATTCAGCAAATTCGACAGGCATCACATGAAGTACGCATATGGAAGGCGGCCAAATTGGAGATCGCAGACCTTTATCCTGCAGTGGGCATAAATAAGCATGATGATGATAATAATGATGTCAATATCAAAGACACATTGAAAAATACTTTAGCGACCATTCTGTTTACTTCCTTGTCCGTCTTATGTTTAGTGCTACCGTACTCATTATGAATGAGTACCAGCTAGTCTAGCTGTCCGCTTTGTAGAAAAAAAAACATTAAAGAAAAAAAAAAGGAAAAGAGCCGTTAAGTATAGTAGTGTATTTAGTCGATACCCTGCTTTGAAATTTCTTGCGGAAAAATGTTGGTTATTATTTTAAAAATATAAAGTTCAACATTATTTCTTTATTTGCAAGGCGACCACAGCGCCCATGATGGCAATGGGAAGAGGCATATTTCATTGATGATGACAATGTGGCAATGCGAAGGCGTTTACGGTAGCCACGAGCTGCTGCGACGAGTCTACTGGCTAAGTGCACCTCCGCTCGCTGCGGACAACCGCGTTTGGCTTACGTTTGGCGCGTCGTAGGCGCCAAAATCGGAAGTATTAGCGTCTACAATAACACCCAAAATCAAATTTGAACTGCGCGCCACAGGGACGTTCAGTAGGCGGAGTGTTGTGACCACGCCAGGCTCCGCCGTAGCCTTCGCATTGTGAGGCATTGAAGAAATAGAAGAAGAAGGATTGTGCGTAACACGCATAATCCTTCACTACAGATAGACACTGCTGCAGGGCCGAGAAGAGGCTGCAGAATGCTGAGGCATCACGGTGTGCTGGAACTGGTGTTGGAGGTGTCTCCACCATCGACCTTGCTTTATTGCTCTTTTTCTTGCGGAGGAGGAGGTTGGCATTCGTTGGTTGCGGAGGAGGTTGGCATCGCCCTGAAGTAGTTCTTGTCGAAGTGGAGAAATGCGGATAAAGGTAAACCTAGTATTTCAGAAATACTTTGCAGCAAAAAGTACTTCAGTGCGTTCAACAGAAGTGGAGTTTGTGATAGTGAAAGCCTGCCTTTGACGCTTTCGAGGTGCTTTCACTCCTTCTTCAATGCCTTGCAATTCGAAGGCTACAGCGGAGCCAGGCGTGGCCACAACGCTCCGCCTACTGAACGTCACCGTGGCGCGCAGTTCAAATTTGATTTTTGGTGTTAACGTAGACGCCACTACTTCCGATTTTGGCGCCTACGACGTGCCAAACGCAAGCCAAACGCGAGCCGCAGTGCGCTTAAACCAGTGGACTCGTCGCGGCACCTCGCGGCGGCCGCAATATCTACGCTATTTAGCAGACCACCACCGCATGCAACTGTAGTGCCTATGCGCAGCTTTTGCTTTGTTCACGACAGGGCTGGAGGGCTCACTCGCGCGCATGTCTGGTCGTGCTATTTGGTGCGGAACAGTTCCTGCACCATCTTGACCGCTTATATAGTAGCCGCATCCGCCTTGCGTATATTGAAGCACTGTCGATAGCTCAATACGAAACGATATCCGCCAAGACGTCCAGTCAGGGGCGGCCAGGATTGAGTGCGCGGTGGCAAGCGTACGTGTGGTCTGTCCTTAAGTTTCGCGTGGTTCGGGGCTCGTCGGTTGTTCAAAGCTAACCAAAATTAGCAAGACCAGAAGGCTACGACAACGATAAACATTGTGGCCAAAGTTTAATTCCTACGCGGGTAGTTGCAGTCGAGCATGAGTGGACGATTGTCGGCTTCTTCTGGAAGTACGTAATTCTAATAGAAATTCTAAAGGAGATTTTCGCTTACTTCTCTACGTTTATTAAACTGCATCGACAAATATACACAGTAACTGTAGGAAGAAGCGGTCTGATCCAAACACCATTGTTAATTGATGCCGGCTATCAGCCAATAGCAGCCGTCTACGGGAATCTTGCATAGGATGACAGATGCAAATCACCGGAAGAAGAGAAGGCCTCGTATGAAAAGAGAGCGTTTGAGAAAAAGGTCACTTCGCGCTCCGATTGCGAGCTCCACGCCCCGCACACGAGTACAAAAGTTGGCTTAGAACATTTGGCTTAGATGCCTGATGTTTTTCAACAAGCCCGAGGGGTGATTGAGGACCCTTTTAAGGTAAGTTCGGTAAGCGAATGTAATAATTTCTTGTTGAGACAAGAAATTAGTACATAAAATACCTTTGATATGCATGTTTGCGCATAGTTTACAGGTTCGAAGCTTTGCTTTCCCTACATTTACAATCAGAATCTGCTGTGAAGCCCAAATATTCAAAATGCATACAAATTTTCTGCGGTAAGGACGGTTTACTAGTGGGCCGAAATATATATATATATATATATATATATATATATATATATATGTTGTTACGTGTGGAAGGACACAGACGAAAGAGGCTATTTACAGGCTATTTACACTGGAGCCAGACAGCCAGGCCCACACTCGCTCGCACCAAGAGCACAGACACACTTCATCGTCTTTCTCGCGGCGGCTCGTCCCTTGAACATCTTTCGATGATATCGTAATACTACCCCCCCGGCGGCAAAAGCACCGTCACGGTGCTGTTAAATATCCAATGCGCTTGGAGAGTTGTAGGGTTTGAGTCGGGCGACGTGGACAATATCACTGGTGGTCACAGAGGAGGACGTAGCGGGCTTGGCGAGAACGATTTCGTAGGTGACATCGGTCACTTGGCGGAGTACGCCATATGGGCCGGTGTAACAGGGGAGCAGTTTTTCACAAAGGCCAACTTTACGCGATGGTGACCAAAGCAACACGAGGGTGCCGGGCGCAAAATGCACATCACGGTGACGGAGGTCGTAGCGTTGTTTTTGTTTTTCTTGAGAAACTTGCAGACGAGCACGCGCAAGTTGGCGAGCATGGTCAGCACGGGCGATTGCATCACGGGCATAATCACTAGTGGAAGCTGTGGTGGACGGAAGCACAGTGTCGAGTGGTAGCGTCGGGTCTCGGCCATACAAGAGGTAAAACGGGGAAAAGCCAGCAGTTTCGAGACGGGAAGAGTTGTACGCAAAGGTAATGTAAGGTAGAGCCAGGTCCCAGTCACGGTGGTCGGTTGAAACGTACTTCGATAGCATGTCTGTAAGCGTGCGGTTCAGACGCTCAGTGAGGCCGTTCGTTTGTGGGTGGTAGGAGGTGGTAATTTTATGCTGTATTGAGCAGGCACGCATGATGTCGTCAATGACTTTGGACAAGAACGTACGGCCACGGTCGGTGAGCATTTGACGCGGAGCACCATGCATCAAAATGATATCGTGGAGGAGGAAGTCCGCGACGTCAGTAGCGCAACTGGTCGGAAGAGCGCGTGTTACGGCGTAGCGGGTCGCATAGTCCACAGCGACGGCAACCCACTTGTTTCCTGATGTAGATTCCGGAAAGGGGCCGAGAAGGTCTAAGCCAACACGATGGAAGGGCTCGGCCGGGATGTCGAGCGGCTGCAGGTAACCAGCGGGGAGCTGGGAAGGCTTCTTGCGTCGTTGGCAAAGTTCACAAGCGGCGACGTAACGCCGTACGGAACGGGCAAGGCCCGGCCAGAAAAAGCGGCGACGTACTCGGTCATAGGTTCGAGATACGCCGAGGTGTCCTGCCGTTGGCGCGTCGTGAAGCTCTTCTAGAACGGTTGAGCGGAGGTGTTTAGGTACTACAAGTAGGAACTCAGAGCCGTCCGGATGAAGGTTACGACGGTACAGAGTACCGTCGCGGAGGACGAAGAGGCGTAGAGTAGCATCGGCCGGAGAGTGTTCCAAACGGTCGATGAGTGCTCTGATGTAGGCATCACGACGTTGCTCGTCGGCGAAATGAAGGAGCTGGGATACTGAGAAAACGCAAGCAGCATTGTCAGTATTGGAGGTGTCAGAGTCGGCAACAGGGTAACGCGACAAGCAGTCAGCGTCTTGGTGCAGGCGGCCCGACTTGTAGATCACAGAATATGAAAATTCTTGTAGCCTCAAAGCCCATCGACCAAGCCGGCCTGTAGGATCTTTTAGCGATGAGAGCCAGCAGAGGGCATGATGGTCCGTGACTACGGAGAAAGGACGACCGTAAAGGTAAGGACGGAACTTCGCAACTGCCCAAACAACAGCAAGGCATTCCCTTTCCGTAATGGAATAGTTGCGCTCCGATGGTGATAGGAGGCGGCTTGCGTAAGCAATAACGCGATCCTGGCCACGCTGACACTGGGCGAAGACGGCACCTACACCATGACCACTGGCATCTGTACGCAATTCTGTAGGGGCATCAGGGTCGAAGTGGGCGAGAATGGGTGGTGAGGTGAGAAGAGTGACGAGACGAGAGAAGGCGATGGCTTCTGAAGTACCCCATAAAAATTGTGCGCCTTTCTTCAGAAGATTAGTGAGGGGTCTAGCAATTGCCGCGAAATCTTGAACAAAACGACGAAAGTACGAGCATAGCCCAACAAAACTGCGAACGTCTGCGGCTGTCTTCGGAACCGGAAAGTCTCGGACGGCGCGAGTTTTGTCGGGATCAGGCTGCACTCCGGAAGCGTCGACGAGATGGCCCAGAACAGTAATTTGGGGGCGGCCAAAACGACATTTGGACGAGTTAAGTTGCAGCTTCGCCTTTCGAAATACATCAAGTATAGCTGTTAGACGCTCAAGGTGAGAGTCGAACGTTGGCGAGAAGACGATGACGTCGTCGAGGTAACAGAGACACGTGGACCATTTGAAACCTTGGAGCAAGGAGTCCATCATACGCTCAAAGGTGGCAGGGGCATTGCATAACCCAAACGGCATTACTTTAAATTGGTATAGGCCATCAGGTGTTATGAAAGCGGTTTTTTCTCTGTCCATATCGTCAACAGCAATCTGCCAGTATCCAGAGCGAAGATCAATAGAAGAGAAATAGCTGGAACCGTGAAGGCAGTCAAGGGCGTCGTCGATACGTGGGAGCGGGTAGACGTCCTTCTTAGTAATTTTGTTCAAATGGCGGTAGTCTACACAGAAGCGCCACGTGCCATCCTTCTTCTTAACCAACACCACAGGAGACGCCCAGGGACTCGAAGAAGGCTCAATGATGTCTTTATCTAGCATTTTGGTCACTTCAGTCTGAATTACTCGGCGTTCCGACGCAGAAACGCGATATGGTCGTCGGTGAATAGGCGTAGCATCGCCGGTAGGAATCCGATGCTTGACCGCGAGCGTCTGGCCCAAAGGGCTATCGTCGAAATCGAAAATATCTCGGTAGGCCGATAACACTTTGCAAAGGTCTTCAGCCTGTGTAGAGGACAGGTCCGCCGCAACCATTTTCTTTATGTTGGGATCGGCGCCAGACGTTGGAGCGAGGGACATGCCGAGCTCGGAAGAACCATCAGTTGGTAAAGTTGCCACTTGATGGTCGCCGAGGCAATCAACGTTGGCAAGGCAAATACCTTGCGGGAGAATTTGTTTTGCCAACCCAAAGTTAAAGATCGGCAGGCGAGTGGAGTTATTAGTAATAGTAAGAATACTGTGAGGCACGGTGACGTTATACTGTAGAGGAATCTCGGGCAGAGGAGTGACGAGGTACTCGCCATCAGGAACAGGTCGGGAAGACAACAGTTCAATATAGGCTATTGACTTTGGTGGTAGGCGAATAAAGTCGCTGGGGCGTAAGCGGCACTGGGGTTCAATAGGAGGTTCTGCGAGAATCGGCAACTCAAGGCGAAGGGTACTGGCAGAGCAGTCAATAAGGGCAGAATGCGCAGAAAGAAAATCGAGTCCGAGAATTAGGTCGTGGGGGCAATGAGCAAGCACGGTGAAGAGGACAGGAGTGTGGCGGCCGGCGATGCTGACACGTGCCGTACACATGCCGACGATAGGGACAGTACTGCCATCCGCCACGCAGACGACGCGTGCCGACGCTGGGGTGAGGAGCTTTCTAAGTCGTCGTCGGAAGGCAGCACTCATGATTGAAATGTGGGCCCCTGTATCGATCAGAGCAGTGACAGGATAACCGTCGACGTCAACGTCAAGAAGGTTTTCGTTCGTAGGCAACGTGAGCAGAGGATTTGAGGGCAGGGTCGACCACGCAGCTTCACCTCCAGAAGCTGCAGTGCCTAGTTTTCCGGCGGCATCCGGGAGGCGATAGGCGGCGAAGAAAAGCGACGGGGTTGGGGCGAACGAGACTGATGGCGTCGAGGTGAGGGTGAGCGACTGTAGCGAAGGTTCGGAGCAGGGGCATCAGCGGCAGAGGGTTCATGGCGGGTGGCATAGGGAGCAGAAGGTCCAAAGGTGCGGGAATAAGCGGCGGCGTATGTCCGAGGAGGAGGTTGCCACCGGTTGCGGCAGTGACGAGCGACGTGGCCGATGCGACAGCAGTGGAAGCAGATCGGCCTGTCATCAGGGGTACGCCATTCGGACGGATTGCGGTATGGAGCAGAAAAGGACTGTCGGGGACGAGGAGGGCCGCTAGAGAGCTGGTGAACGCTGGGTTGAGACGTGGAACACACGGAGTTTAGACCCATGTTCTCAAATTCCTGTCTTACGACGGCCTGAATCATCGCAATCGTGGCAGCTGGCGGATCGGGAGGCGTCGCGGAAAAAGCTGGGGAACAGGTGGCCTCGAGCTCGCGGCGAACAATACGGGTCACGTCGTCACAGGTAGTGGCCTGACGCGGTCGACCCTCACATGTCGACGTAGCAGCAGTGTTGGGTAGCCGCGTGATGTGGGGTGTGATACGGCGGCTCTTAGCGTGTTCAAGGCGACGGCATTCTTTTATGATGGCGTCGATAGTCGCGACATTGCCGAAAACAAGCAAATTGAAAGCGTCGTCGGCAATGCCTTTTAGCACATGGGCCACTTTATCTGCTGCAGACATACCATCGTCAGCTTTGCGGCAGAGAGCCAAGACGTCGAGTATGTACGAAACGGACGGCTCTGTAGAGGTCTGAACACGAGAAGCAAGAGCCTTTCTCGCGGCAACCTTGCGCCCAATAGGGTCGCCGAACAGTTCCCGTAGCTTTTCTTTGAAAGTGTCCCAACTTGTTATCTCGTCGTCATGTGTTTGGTGCCACACGCGTGGGGTGCCGCCGAGATAAAAGATGACATTGGCGAGCATAATCGTTGGGTCCCACCTGTTATTAGCACTGGCGTGTTCATATAGCTTGATCCAGTCGTCAACGTCCTGTCCCTCCAGGCCAGAGAACACACCAGGGTCGCGATGTTGGGCAACCGTGACGATAGGAGTAGTCGGACGACCCGAAGCCGTTGCAGAGGCGGTCTCGTCACCGGGGGGCATGGTGACAAGCTCGATGTACCGACCACTTCGGAGTTCCGTGGCGAGGACGGGGATCGCTAACCTCCACCAGAATGTTACGTGTGGGAGGACACAGACGAAAGAGGCTATTTACAGGCTATTTACACTGGAGCCAGACAGCCAGGCCCACACTCGCTCGCACCAAGAGCACAGACACACTTCATCGTCTTTCTCGCGGCGGCTCGTCCCTTGAACATCTTTCGATGATATCGTAATAATATATATATTGTAGTGAAGAAGAAGAACAGGGAGCAAGCAGTAGTGGGGCGCTCTCATAGATGTAGGGCGCGAGCGCAGATCACGAGCTCTTGGCGTTGAGACCGTTGCTCTCTGGCGACTGAACTGGTTTTTCGCCTGCCGCTTGCCGTCAGTAAATCTCCTTATCAAAGTGGTGGAAGTGCTGGGTACCCCCTTCAAACCTGGAACTCCGAAGCCGGACGTTGCCCACCACTGCTCCGACAATGCCTGATGACGCCACCCAGCAAGACGCGGCCCAAGCTCCATCGGTCATCGTGTCAAGCGCGCTGCGTCAGCGCGATCCCGCTTTCTTTAGCGGCACCGATGACTATGACGTAGAAGATTGGCTAACGTCGTTTGAAAGGGTGAGCGCGCACAACAAGTGGGACGACGCTACAAAACTACGCAGCGTCCTGTTCTACCTAACACACGTCGCAAACCTCTGGTTTCGTAACCATGAGTCAGACTTCGCCAATTGGACGGCTTTCAAGACGAGCTTCGCGGAAGTGTTCGGTCGCCCCGCAGTGCGCAAGCTTCGCGCTGAACAGCGTCTACGCGGACGTGCGCAGCAGCAGGGCGAGAACTTCACGAGCTATATTGAAGACGTCATTGACTTGTGCAAGCGCGTGAATCCTTCTATGATTGAGCAAGACAGAATACAGCACATCATGAAAGGCATAGACGACGACGCCTTTCAGATGTTGCTGGCCAAGGACCCACGCACCGTGTCTGAACTCGTGACCTTGTGCCAGAGCTTCGACGAACTACGTAAGCAGCGCGTCCTAGCTCGGCGGCAGACGTCAACAGACGATTCCCTCGCTGCGTTGACCATCGGCGGCGACCACACGGCGCTCCTGTCACAGATTAAGGAGCTTGTGCGTGAGGAAGTTGCTCGACAGCTTTCATTTTTTCCGACCACGCAAGTGCCTACGCCTAGGCTGACTCCAACCATCCGACAAGTGATACAGGAGCAGGTCACCGAGGCTTTGCCGTCTGCCTTTCAGCCGACTGGTGTCACCGCGCCGCTATCATTTGTGGTGCCGTCTGCTGCTCCTCCGGCTCCTGTTGCCGCGCCTCTGACGTATGCGGATGCCGTCATGAAGCCACGTCCTCAACCAGTACTAACCCCTCAACCACCAATTCGACCACCAGCGACGGTGCTTTTCGGGGCGCAGCCACAGTACGCAAATCCTTGGCGCACTGCAGACAACCGCCCGATCTGCTATGCTTGCGGAATTCCGGGTCATGTTGCGCGATTCTGTCGCCGACGCTTCGCGGCGACCACGAATACGCCGAGATATCCAGACTACTCCTTCCGACCTCCCTATCGCACGCAGCCAGAACGAGAGCCTGAAACATGCGCCCGTGTTCACCAGCCCACTTCCGATGCCCAACCTTTTGCTGCTCGTCGGTCCCCCTCACCGCGCCGCCGTTCTCTTTCGCCTATGCGTCGTCGGTACAACACTGGTGAGGCGGAAAACTGACTACCGCAGCTTCTGAGGCACGAGCTGCGCCGTCGTCAACCTGTCTAAGTCCTCGCTTGTCCCCCGCCAATGTTATTGAAGTGTTTGTTGACGGTGTACGAACTCTTGCGCTTGTGGACACCGGGGCCGCTATTTCTGTAATGAGCCATACGTTTTGCCGTTCTATCCGTAAAGTGACGACGCCACCTTCAGGATTTTCTCTCCGTACTGCGAGCGCCCAATATATTCAACCCGTTGCAGCATGTACGGCCAGGGTGCTCATACAAGACGTGATCTACAGTGTTGAGTTCCTTGTGCTGGCCTCGTGTTCCCATGACCTGATCCTCGGGTGGGATTTTTTGTCCCGTAACCACGCTGTTATCGACTGCGCTCGTGCTCAGGTAGAGTTCGCTGTGTTTCCCGAGACGCCTTCCACCCATGTGGCCGGTCCTGGGGATAGAAAGCTTGTCGTCACCGCCGATACTGACCTGCCACCTCAGAGTGCCGTCATTGTTCCCGTTTCCTGTGCCGCCCTTTCCGACGCCACCGTTCTGTTCACGCCATCTGACTTGTTTCTTCGCCGCCACAATACGTCACTGCCTTTTGCCATCCTCGCGCTTCATCAGGAGAATACCGGACTACTTGTTTGCAACCCCAATTCAGGCCCTCTGACTTTGCACCGAAATGAAACGCTTGGCCACGTTCAGCCTGTAGACGCTGCTGTTATTGTACCCCTTGACCCCTCTGTGCCTGAGACTCAGCATCCGCTGAACGCCCTGACCCCTCACCTTGCGTCCGACGCCGTGCTCTCGGAATCTTTTCACCGTTCCATCGACAGCGACCTCGATCCGGCTGCACGGACGCAGCTTCTTGCCCTTCTACACGAGTTCCGCACTTCGTTTGACTTACCGCAAGCGTCCCTAGGCCGAACTAATGCGGTTGTTCACACGATTGACACTGGGCCTCACGCTCCTTTGCGACAGCGCCCCTACCGTGTGTCACCTGCGGAACGTCGTGTCATTACGGAGCAGGTTGACGACATGCTTCAGCGCGGAGTCATTACGCCTTCTTGTAGCCCCTGGTCCTCTCCTGTTGTACTGGTTAAAAAGAAAGATGGCTCTATTAGATTCTGTGTGGACTACCGACGCCTCAACAAGATTACTCGCAAAGACGTCTATCCTCTTCCTCGAATAGACGACGTCCTCGATTGCCTTCAAGGTGCCGAATTTTTTTCTTCCCTCGACTTGCGATCGGGATATTGGCAGGTCCCTATGGCGGCGTGTGATCGTCCGAAGACGGCGTTCGTCACACCGGATGGCCTGTATGAATTTACCGTGATGCCTTTCGGACTTTGTAATGCCCCCGCAACATTCGAACGGATGATGGACGGCATTTTACGCGGTCTGAAATGGAAGATATGTCTGTGCTATCTGGATGACGTCGTCGTGTTCTCTCCCGATTTCGCTACACATCTCTCTCGTTTACGCACAATTCTCCGCTGCCTTACAAACGCACGCCTTCAACTCAACCTGAAGAAATGTCACTTTGGGGCTCGCCGGCTAACCATCCTCGGCCACGTCGTCTCCAAAGATGGCATTCTTCCTGACCCGGAAAAACTACGTGCTGTTGCCGAGTTTCCGAAGCCTTCTACCCTCAAAGAACTTCGAAGCTTTGTCGGCTTGGCCTCCTATTTTCGTCGCTTCGTCCGAAATTTCGCCTCCATCATCGCACCGCTTACGAAGCTCCTCGCCGGCCCCAGCGACCTTTCCCACTGGACACCGGCCTGCGACGACGCATTTGCGACACTGCGCCGCCTACTTACTTCGCCCCCCGTGCTACGCCATTATGACCCTGCTGCGCCAACCGAAATACATACTGACGCCAGTGGTATCGGTCTTGGTGCAGTTCTCGCGCAACGCAAGCCCGGCTTCCCTGAGTATGTTGTGGCCTATGCAAGCCGCGCCCTCACCAAGGCGGAAGCGAATTATTCGGTCACCGAAAAAGAGTGCCTCGCGATTGTATGGGCGTTAGGAAAATTCCGCCCCTATTTGTACGGCAGGCCTTTCGACGTTGTAACCGACCATCATGCCCTCTGCTGGCTGGCTTCCCTCAAAGATCCCTCTGGTCGTCTCGGTCGATGGGCTCTTCGTATTCAAGAATTCGACATTCGCGTCGTTTACCGATCCGGGCGCAAGCATTCTGACGCGGATGCGCTCTCTCGTTCACCCGTCAAATCCGAAGCAGGGCCTCCTTCAGCGGCAGACTTTTCCCTGGACGCTCTGACCATCACCGACATGCCTTCGGAACAGCGCAAGGACCCATGGATCGCGTCCCTCTTGAAATTTCTCTGCGCCTCTTCACCCGCTAGCCAACCCCGTGCCCTTCGTCGACAAGCCAAGCATTTCGCAATACGCGATTCACTTTTGTACCGCCGCAACTACCTGGAGGACGGACGTAAATGGCTGCTGGTCATACCCAAGCACTTGCGAGCCGATGTGTGTGCATACTTCCATGCTGATCCGCAACATGCCCATGCTGGCGGGCTGAAAACGTATCAACGGCTCCGCCAATGCTACTACTGGCGTGGGATGTACACATTTGTCCGTAAATATATACGGTCTTGTTCCGCATGTCAACAACGAAAGACGTTTAACCATACACCCGGTCAGCTGCAGCCTTTACCATGTCCTGCCCGCCCTTTTGAACGCATTGGAATCGACCTTTATGGACCGCTTCCATGCTCTGTTGCTGGCAATCGCTGGATAATTGTCGCGGTGGACCATCTGACGCGATACGCAGAAACCGCTCCACTCCCGGCGGCTGGTGCTCGTGACGTCGCTTCCTTCATATTGCGCCATTTCATACTCCGTCATGGAGCCCCACGGGAACTGCTGAGCGACAGAGGCCGTGTGTTTTTGTCCAACGTGATACAAGAGCTGCTCCGCTCTTGTCGTATTCTTCATCGCACATCAACAGCCTACCATCCTCAAACGAATGGGCTCACGGAACGTTTCAACCGCACGCTCGGTGACATGCTGTCGATGTACATTGATTCTGATCATACCAATTGGGACGTCGTTCTCCCCTTCGTGACTTATGCGTATAACACCGCGACGCAGTCTACGACGGGCTTTTCACCATTCTTTCTTTTATATGGCCGTGAACCATCCTCCACGCTTGACACAATTTTACCGTACCGCCCGGACGCCTCCGAATTCAGTGCAATTTCTGACGTCGCCCAGCATGCCGAGGAGTGTCGTCAGCTGGCCCGCTCGTTCACGTCCGACAGCCAAGCCCTCCAGAAAGATCGCCGCGACACCGATGAGCATGTGCTGAGTTTTGCCGTTGGATCCCTCGTCTGGCTCCGCATACCTTTCCACTCTCCTGGCCTCACTCCCAAGTTTGCTGCCAAGTACCACGGGCCATACCGCGTCATCGAGCGCAGGTCTCCCGTCACTTACGTCATTGAGCCGGTCAACCCCTCCTCGGACAAGCGCCGTCTCGGTCGCGACACGGTCCACGTCAGCCGCCTCAAGCCGCATCACGACCCTCTCATCCTTGCGTCCCCTTGAGTCGCCAGGATGGCTCCCCTTCGCCGCCGGGGTTATTGTAGTGAAGAAGAAGAACAGGGAGCAAGCAGTAGTGGGGCGCTCTCATAGATGTAGGGCGCGAGCGCAGATCACGAGCTCTTGGCGTTGAGACCGTTTCTCTCTGGCGACTGAACTGGTTTTTCGCCTGCCGCTTGCCGTCAGTAAATCTCCTTATCAATATATACATATATATATATATATATATATATATATATATTATCCTCAAAAAATTTGTACCCCTCCCCAACCGGTAACAGGGGTGCACGCGGAGCTTGTCCAACCCTAGGAGACGGGTTGGTTAGTTTTTTGAGCGTTTGAGACACCTTAAAGAGACATGGTGATTGAGAAACGGTTGATTATTGTTGAGGTTGCAGGCTGACGTGGTCGGTTGGGTTGGCGGAGCTGTTTCAAACACAGTCCCAAAGCGTTGAGATTTGGCAGTTTCGCCATCGCACAGTGGCGACAGGATGGCTGTAAGCAGCGAGTATGGCAGAACGAACCAAACGCGGCCTCCCCATCTCACTGCCGGGCCTGAACTGGCAGTAAACGGAGCGTGCGAGGCGAGCGAACACGCGATCAGACCCTTTATCTCCTCCATCCATCGTTTCTAAACACATTGTGTAAGGTTTCTGGAGATGTGGAGCCTCTGTGAGAGAAATCTTCGTTTGCCGAGCGTGCACTAAAGAGCGTACACGTGTTATGGGCGCGCGTCTTGAGCTGCGTCTGCTTCATCATGCATATGGAGCCCCGCTTTAAAGGCTGCGTATGATGAACACACCGGGACACTGACCGAAGACATGGACGGCGGAAAAAGGACTGTTTGTGCCTTCGGGAGTAAAGTGCCATATATGTAATTGGGGCGAAACAATCGACCGTGTGTTTTTAGAATGTTGGGACGCGGTATTCCTGAGGGATATTCTGCAAATGACCCTTAAGAAAGATCTTCTGCTGCAGCCTCAAGGAATACGTTTTTTTGGCCATCGATAAGGAACATGTGGTACCTTATGATTTAATCATGCTCGTTGTACTGCACAGTGTGTGGAGATGTCGTATGGCTGTGCGAAATGCAGACGTTGACGCCAGAGCAGCGTGCCAATATTTCAAAGAAAGCATTCACAGATATATTGAAGAACAAAAGTCACAAATATTTGTGCCAAGCAGGTTGCCTCATGTATAATTGCTTTTGAGTACGAAATTTATTTCAAATTGCGTTCTTTAAGACAAGAGAACATATTTAGCATGGGACCATTTTTATGTATTTCTGATATGCGATTCCTGTAACTGGCAAAAAAAAAAACGACAGTGGTGGAATTTTTTTTATGGTATTTATTACGAATACGTAAGATATTTCCATAGCGGCCAAAACAGTCTTAGCAGCGTCTCCAAGCACAAAACAAACACTTCACAGTACAATTATTACAGTAAGTGTTCTCTAAAAGGGAGGCAAAAGAATACACTTCATCAACAACGGATACCAGTCTGGTTGGGAGTCTCTCTGATCATAAAAGTCTTTCAGCTGTGAAATCATCCGAATGGAATGTGACTTCGAAGATACAATTGGTTCTGCATTCCGGTCTAGCATGCGAGTTTTCCATAAACTGTGCAACGCCATAAGCAGGAGCATATCAAAAGGCACATCGTCACATTGAGGTAGTATCAGATATCGTATTGTATAAGCATTTATATCAAGATCCTTTTTTTAAAGTCCTTTGGAGAACGTCCCAAAAACAATATGTCATCTTTGAAATCAATAAAACAGTGCTCTATGGTTTCCGGTACATTACAGAGACGACCGTTTATCGAAGATACAAAGATTCCTATCCTATTTAACCAGGTTTTAACAGGTAACGTTTCAGTGTGCACTTTGAAGAAGAATGTTTTAGTGTGTGGAGGAATTGAAAGAAAAAAAAAAACGACAGTTGCTGAATCGGTTAGCGTGGTGGTGTCACAACACGGATGTCGGTGGTTCGATTCCCCAGCCGAACTAGGAATTTTTACTTTTGGGCGGCTTGGGTTTTTTCGTACGCCAACACCAACACCGATGCCGACACGAGTGAGGCAATACAAGCTTCGCTTGTATTGCCTCACTCAAAGGAGCAACACCTACGCAGTCATTTAAACTAATTTTGCGCAAATTGAATCTCAAAGAGGTTTTGTTATCAATTTAGCATAGCCTCGCGCAATCTTGGATGCTCTCGGAAAGACTTACTATTGAGTTTCTCTTCGCATTCTTGACAGAAGTGCGCTTGCGTACCTTATTGGCTAGGCTATAGTACGTCCGCCAAAACAAGCCGCGTTTTAGAAGAATATGCCCCGTTTCTCGAGCACAGTGTTCTTCTCGTCACTTTCCATTATATGCCGGCCTCCAGCCAGTCTCTTGGCTATGAATAGCACTTATGTTACTGTAATGCACTTACGTTGAAATGGAAATGATTTTTGTGCCCCTTAGCCACACCGGGAACAACAATTTCGTAGGACACATTTTATGCAAATAAATGAAAATATAATGTAAAACTTGGCTAACACAGACTCCTTTGCAGCCAGGCGTTCCGAATTTATGTTAAAAGTCTATCTATAACACCGCTATGAATAAAAGTCAAAATTAGTTTTATTTAGGACAAGAATTTTTGCCGCAGGTGAATTCAGTTGGTTAAGGCTAGAAGTGTAATTATAGTTATGCTCAATTCAAATCTGTGTGAACATATAGCATGATAACCGGTGCAGCAAGACTGAGATGCATATACTCGCGTATGCGCGAAAGAATGGTACACAATGCCTGTGGAAGGAGCGTGCACTTTATTATGCATACGGTAAATAGTGACCTTAAATATTTTTACCGTTGAATGTTAATTATTGCTGACGAGAGGTAACATGGACAATTCCTTTTAGATGGCGGATAAACCCAATGCGAAAAGAAAGGTGGCGGAGGAGCTAGCTCAGAAATTATAAATTCCACAGGCTTAAAAAATTCTTGGTACTACTCATAGATTAATGCCTTTGCCACTCGAGGGTTTACATATTGTTTAATGTCTTTGCGTGTATGCATTGGATTTTGTAGCCTGGTTTTGTTACAAGTAAATGTGTGCAATAAAAATTCCTTGCCGTGAAACCTATTTAATAGGCTGATCCGAGAAACTTGGCCGTTAATCGGTACATGCAATCTAAAATCAGAACTCTGTGTTGGAAATCTCCTACTATTGTTCTTTCGATGGCTTGGTAGATCCCGTTATGTGACCACTGTTTAGATTCAAATACATATATTTTAAGACTTCTGAAGTTTATTTCATAGTCGTTAAACATAGTCATTAGTCGTTAAACTTAAAAACAAAAACATTTGGCTACAACTATTGTAGAAAAAGCCACATGCTCTCCTGCGGCAAATTTAGCTGTCAGCTTGCTAAACAGTAAAAAACCCTAATATTGCGCTTCTCGTTTTCTGTTGCTTTTTATTTATTTTTTTTGAACTGCGGGAAAGTGCGTAGCTATTGTAGCTAATCTTTGTGGCTGCTATGAGGCACATATTCTTCGTGATATTGGTACTATATGTCTCGAGAAAAGTTGCAAAGCCATTTTAGAAATTGAAAAAAAAATCTGCAGCACTCACTTCACGATCACAGTCGACGGTAATGCGGTTAGCATCGAATCAATATAATAACACAACGTATCTCCACTGTCGAACCAAAATATGTGTGAGGCATGTGCTGCAGCGCGACCCCCCCCCCCCCCCCACCCTTCGCGCTTCCTTAAGAACACTAAGCGCTATCTAGCGGCGAAGCCAAAGAATGGCCTCTGAAATTCATGCCGCGAACGCGCTCCTCTCTCCCCTTCTTTCTAAACACGCTGCGCCATCTAGTAGCACTGCCGAGAAGTTCACGCGTGTCCTCCGAGACTAGAAGCGGAGCGCTCCGGTGCGTGCGAACGCTGCAAGGTGTTCCCCAGCTTGCCGTCTGCGAATTGGCACATACACAGTGGCCCAAGTTGGCGAGAGGTTCATTGAGGAGGAGCACATACCCGGTGAATTGAAGGCGTATAAAGCGTTGGCGTAAAAGATCTACATTGAAACGCGGCACATACCCAGTGCATTTGTGGCGCAGCCCGCTAGAGCGTCGGGTTGCTGTCCTTGAGGAACCCGTGTGACGTGGGTTCGATTTCGCCCACGATCGAAGAAATATCAAGGATCTTTTCTGCTGTTGTGGGGCGGCACACACTCACTGGCACATACCAAGTCGCCCAAATTGGCATCAAAGAGGTTCATTGAAGGCCATTCGACCATGGACTACACATCGACCCAGGTTGGCCGGAAATCGGTTAGATGCAAACAGATAGATATATAGCCCCCGAAATATCCGTGAAGTACCCTAAGAATGCTAACGCAATACAAAAAACGCTTGAAACAGTGAAGCTGGGCGATCGTAGCCCAGCATTTTCTGGAAGTGCGCGAGAACTTTTCATCTTATTACTCATGAAGATGATAATTTCTTTTCGTGCGTCTTGGACATAAGGCCGTCACTGCGCGTTGCATAGCGCAGATAAGTGGTTCTTGAGGGAAATGGAAAGGTTGGCGCTAATATAGCGCAAGCTGCAACACCGACAGCGCGTTCCTCCTCGTTGCAGTGCCGACAACGAGTTCCACGAGACGCGCTCCGTGAGTACGTCTCTCTCTCGCTCTCATTTTCTTTGTCTCTCTCACTAGCATAGCGCGCAAAACCTCTTCTTCACCTCGCAGAGCACGAGCGTGCGAACGCGCAGCTGTGGACGAAAACGACGACTGTCGAACGCAATCATATCGCATAAATGTGTGTTCCGCAAGCGTGGCTGTATAGCCTCGTATACCTCTGTGGCGTGTCTCGGAAAAAAACTGTACAAAGACTTATATGATGTATTTCTTCTCACTCCCCTGTATAGAACCCAATGCAATGATGGTCCAGGTCCAGACATCTTAAAAAGGGTAAAAACATGCCTGTTAGGGTAGGTGTCAAAAGCTTCTTCTTGAAACTGCATACTAATACGCTAGAAGTAAAGACATATATGGAAGAAAAAGGAATGTTCATACCTTGGGGCACTCACTGTTTTATTTGTAGGAAACCTGAGCCAATTGAAGACGTTTTTCAAGATTCTTGCGGAGGTTACTTCTTTTGGGACATCCTTCAAAGAAATTTAGAAATAGACTTACCAACAGATAGCTATGGCATTAGACTTTTACTGGTCAATAACGACGAAGGCCTTCCATTCGAGATGATAATGCTCCTGGGCAAAATGGCCGATTGTCATGCAGATCTTGACACGAGGCCAATAAGGAGTTACTTTCGCGAATCTATAAGCAGAATGGCTGAAGCGTATATACTTCAAGAACCCGAACCAGACTGGCTTCCTAGGTTAGAAAGGCTGATGTACATGCCCGAGTTTTGATTGTTTCCCTTTTCAGACCTTGATGTGCTGGTGTGATCGTACACCTTATTTCTGTGTGAATTTAGTGAAGGCAATAAACAAAGAAAAAAAGGGCTGTATAGCCTAGTGGCTACGACGCTCGCCATGGGACCGTGGGTACGCAGGTTCGAATCCCGCATCGTCAAGAAAATTTATTTTATTTCATTTCTTGATAGTTTCGTGATACGCACCACAAATTACGGCTGGCTTAAACAGCTTCGCTGTTAAACGTTAACCCCCACATTACCTCACATCGAGCAAATCAGTCAATACAAATGAATGAGTTCTGCAATGCAATACGAGCGCTACAATATGAGTATTAAAAAGGGTAGGAGGTGTCGCCGAGTAAGCTCCTTTATAATCTTCTGTCCGCTCACAATGCGTGCACTCCAAAGACCTGAACACTTTGAACACGCAAACTTGCGTAATAAAGTTTATACTTCAGCTTACCCCTAAGAGAAGTGCGCCTATTTACAATCTTGTGCGCATATAAAAGGTAAACTTTTGGTGAAGGTGGCACTTACTAATCCGTATACATTTATCCCTTATAATCGCCTATAATTTCACTTGGACATCTCACTTGTGGCAAATTTACCTTTAGTAGATATCATAAGGGAGATCTGAAAAAAGTTTTTTTTTTTTAGTAATGCTGGTACATTATGACGAGTTGCCTACAGAAAGCTTTTGCGGGGGGGGGGGGGGGGAATCTGCAGGAGCGAAAACTCGGCCTTCAAGACAGTCCCAGCTGTAATACTGATCACATTAAAGCTATTACAAGCGTTGGTAGACCGATACCAGTATTTTAGCTTTAAACTGAGTTCGTTTTGAGTCGCCATGGTGCTTTCAGACCGTAATGCTGCAGGAAGGTTATTGTAGACAGCGTATTGGTTTCTGCGTAATGGTCGCTACAATGTTTTCTGCGCAAGATACATAAATACTTGTTGAGGTGGCCGATATAGGTGGTCAGGCATCGCTCGCTTCGACACAAAGGTTACACAATTAGTAAAAAACGTGTTATCAGTCAGTGTGCTCATCATGCCGGCTCGCTTAGCTCTACATACTGAAAATGGCACGTGTCAGTGTAATATAAATGCGCAGCAATGCCAGGAAGAGGGACACAGCACCTTTAGGGAACACTAAATGGAAAAATTACTTCAGCTGCATTAGTGAATAATCATTATCAAATACCGAAAAATTCACTCTACCGTGCGAAGATGCTTTGTAAGCCAGAAAAGACAGACAAATGAAGCACGGATGCTAAGGCCACATTGCAATTTTTTCACCAGCGAGCCGAGACGCCATGAGTTGTGATGGTGTCTCCTCAGGCCTAGTTAATTTTTTACCTGCAAAATGGGCAGTACATTGTATTCTACAAGGTAGACAGACTAAACTTCGCCAGTTCCAAGATATTCTACTGCGTCACTATGACCCCAGCATGAAAATAAAACACACCTTGAAGGTTATGACGTCACTGACGCAGAAGCCTTGAGGTTTCGGAAGGGTGATAAAAAAATTGAACTTTGAGTCTAAATTTCCCCTAAAATAGTCAATTTATTACTTGGGAAAATGTTCAAAATAGAGTTTTCAAACAACACTTTATCAGCCTTAACTTATTAGGTGTTTCTCTATAGCATCCGTTTAAGTGAAGAGATTACGTAAATATACACAAGAACAACAATCTAACTTTTACGCAACCTAAATGACAACATGCAACAACTTTGACTGCAATGTACGAATAAGCCGTCGATATATTTACGGTGACTCTTACTATAATTGCGGTTTAATATGGTTGGTATTATTATGAATGTGAACAAGTTAGCCGGGTACCCTTAAACACAACGAACTTTAGGAAACTTTATTTTCAGGCTAACACGCGACCAGGGATCTATAGTGTATACTGTATTCCTATGTTAAGTTGAGGATGGGTTAGACAGGAAGGGCTCATTAATGTAGCATTTTTGTACAGACGCTTTCAGTGTTTGCAAACAGATGGTGCTCGCGCTGATTGGTTGAACCCAGCAAACTTCCGGCCGAGCGACTTCCAGCCGTTGGCACGCTGCGTTTCGAGCGTGTGCGATGTGTCTAGGCCTCTGTCATCCCGATGCTAACGTATTTTGTTTGCTCTCTGGAAACTTGAGTCAATGTCCAGCGAGTACTTTAAGCAGCTCGACACCGATGCACGACGACGGTATCGGCAGAAGCTCATGTTCGTGGGTCAGGAGCTGCCCGATACACTCAACGCTGATGTTCTGCGTTTTAGTTTTACTTCGGGCTGTAGCAACATCACACCAGTGAACGTAGCGGATATTTTTGTTTACCACGTCGAGGGAGTGTGTTTTTACACAAAGTAACAATTTAAAAACTTCAAGTTACGTGACGCGTACAACGCGTTCGTGAGCGGCAAGGTGAAGCGGATCTTGTCGTTCAAGGCTGGCAAACGCGGCGAAGGTGTCGTCTTCATCGTGGCGTCCGTGGAGGCGAGCCAAACCCTTTTGAAGACCTACCATCCTTGGTGTGTGGTGAAAGACGACGGAGCTATCGCAAGTGCTCACTGCACGTGCATAGCTGGGTGAGTACGTTATGATTAAGGTTTCTTTGGAGTTGATGGAACATGGATTGACAAGGAGAGCGAGTTCGTAAACGTGGTTATGTGAATTTTTAGTTACCAGTTATGAGTGAGTGACGGCGAGTGTAAGCACGCTTGAGCCGTTGAATGGGTGTGAATCCAATGATTTTGGCGATGCTTGATGATGCGTGATGTTTTAGAGACGTTTGCATACCTTCCAACTCTCCCGAATATGTGGTAAAATGTACAAACTTGGGCTCATTCTACAAATTTGTGAACGTTGCATCAAGTAAAAAGAAAAATAGGTTTTGTTAGCAAAAATGCTTTAGAGGCGATGGAGAACGTTGAGGGCAAGGCTGAAGAAAAAAACAAGAAACGAATTGCGATGGCACCTGTACCCCCTTTGTGGAGATGCAAGGCGCCAAACAGAAGGCTACCTGCTTCTATTCAGATTATTCAGACAACTTCCTGAAGTAGGCTAAATCGACAAAAGCAAAGTAGCTGGAATAGTCTCCGCGATCTAAATATAATTGTGTTCATTATTACTGTGCCTAGCTTGCAGCTTCTAAATGCGTAGGTAGTCTTAAATAAAGTGCGAATCCACCCCACATAAGGTTTGTGCTCAAGGAAAACGAACAAAATGTGTGCTGGTGCTTTCCACTTCCCCTCGACCTCAAATCGCTCTGTCATGGCCATTAGGGTTTTTACTAATGTTGAACTTCACAGGTTAGCAGGTATTCATTTACATGCATTCGTGAAAATGTGCCTCTGCTGTTGTTTTTCAGTCTTGGAGAATGCTGTGTCCATGTCGATGCTCTGCTCTTCAATGTTGAGGCAACTGTCAGATATGGCCTGGACAGCCAATCACCTATACAGATGCTGCCTGTAGGTGGATTGAGGTGACCAAGAAAGCAACAGTAAGTCTAATGATTATGCTTGTTTATTTTGTGTTTCAGTATTTCTAACAGTGGTAAGGCAAAAAAATTGATGTGCGTGCAGGCAGCTCCAGCTAGTGAAATACTCCTTTTCAAGCCAGAAATTGGACAAGGTGTACCACCGGCAATCCCAAGGTTCCCAGAAGCTATACCCTCTTGGAGCACGGAACAACTTCGCAGCTTCTTTTATCAAGTGAAGGTAAGGTTGCAAGCCTCCATCCTACCATGTGATTGTGTCTTGTGCAGCTGTTAATATATTCATGACGCATTCTTGATTTCTCAGCATTAGATGTTTTTCATATGGTTAACCAGCTTAAAAAATTCTAGGTTTATCATTACAGCTTCTCATAAACCAGTAGTATTTATGCATCCTTTTTCACTTTTGCAGTCGCTTGCCCCAAGCACACTTCTCATCAGCTCGATGACGGATAGTGAGTGGACCGGCTCTTCCCCGGAATCAGCCGAACAACATCCTGTGAGGCCAGTCTACAGCCAGCAGTTAGCAGCACGGCTTCTTCCACTTGGAGGTATTTACAGTACTATCGACTCAAGGGCGGTCAAGCATCTGTGCTTGTCGAAAGAACAGTGTGCCGCAATTGAAAAAGCAACATGTGGCCAGTCACAATGTCCAAGATGGATCAAGGAACGTCAGGGTCGACTGACAGCTTCTCTGTTGCACCGGGTTGTAACATGGAAAACTGGTGCTGCTGGATTAATAGCACATGTAATGGGTTACTTAAAAGCACCCCGAGTTGCAAGCGTTCGATGGGGATCTGATATGGAGCCGAAAGCTAAACAAGCATTCGTTGAAAGTGAAGCCAAGAAACATAAGGATTTCCAGATTCACGAATGTGGGCTTTTTGTATTAGAGAAGCATCCATTTCTGGCTGCATCACCTGATGTTGTTGTATCGTGTGGTTGTTGTGAGAAGGCAACGCTAGAAGTTAAATTAAAGGTGTTTCTTTGAGTGATTCACCAAAGCGTTTACCTTTTATGGATGAACAAATGAAGCTCAAGCGCAACTACGCGTACTACATGCAAGTGCTAGAACAGATGGCTGCCACAGAACTGAGCAAAGCATATTTTGTTGTCTTTACTGGATCTACCATGACAGTTGAAGTGATAGAGTTTGATATGAGGTTCTGGACAAATGTAATATGAAAGGCAAAACCTTTTTCTTTCATCATGTTTTTTCAGAGATTGAACATGAGAAGTTATTAGGAAAAATTAAAACTGCCAAGCTAACATGTCATTGTCATGGTGCGAGGTCAGGATGTTTCGTAGAGTGTTTATCTTGTAGTGCCTGTTTTCATTTGAGGTGCTTGAAGCTGAAGCGGGTGGTCAATGCGTGGATGCGCATTACATGTCAAACCACAGGCTAATATTGTTTCAAGTAAGCGGGCGACTTGTTTTGGCAAATTGGTTTAATATAGTTTGCGCAAAGAGTTATGGTAACTGATTACTATAATGTAATTATGAAATATGGTAGAACAAATGTTTTCTCTTTCCAGAAGAAGCTGAACATTTTGTAGTTGAAATCTTTTGCACCAATAAAAGTAACATTTGCTGCAGACTGCATGGTTTTTCGTGGTGTAATACCAAGAGGTGTGTTTATTGGAAGCTGTGATACTGTTGAAAACACACTCAATATTTAATCAATCTTTATTTACTCATTAACATATAAAAGCATACGTTCACTGTATGGTTACCAATGACAAGAATTGTTACAGTCAAATTGATGTAAATTTTCCCAAAGCTTGCTGCAAGAATATGATTAAACCAATTTCACGCAGTTTCACATGTGACATATATTCGTGGGAAATATGTTACGTAATGACTTGCTAGGTAATTTAGAGAAGGCGATATTCAGCCTACTGTAGAATGAGTCTCAGGAGGATCAATTACATTCTGTATGTAGTACAAGACTGGAAGCAAAACAGAGCATGTTCTCTGCTAACAGTTTTTTTTTCACTCCACGTTTCCTAAGCAGCCACTATGTGCTCAAAGTGATACATTGCCAAACAATTCAGTTTTTTAGAATAAAATAAAGGTTTCCTCCGTAATACGCTGTGCTGCTACAGTCACCATGGATGGGTTCTGCTGTCTTTGCTTACTTTACTGAAACTATGATAGACGCAATATTTTGTGGAAGGTTGCTTCAGAGATTACTAAGGAACGCCCATTACATATTCCACTGTTGATTTCCTCTACAGAACCAGATACTGTGCCATTAAACTTGCGCAGAGTTTTCATTACCAATAATAATTGGAGTCTGCAGATTTACAAGGCGACTCCACACAACAACCAACTTGTCAATCGTGGCATAACCCTCGTCGCCTACTCGCTTGACAAAGCTAACCGGCAGCACAGTTTGAAAAACGCTGAAAACATTCAGCCATTCGTATGGCTCTCTCTACATGAATGCGCACACTAGACAGCTTCCTTGACTCTGCGACTTCAGCACCAAGCAGCTGGCTTCACTTCTTTGTAAATGATGGTATCAGGATGGATGCACCATTTACGGCAAACATTTATTCACACCTCAAACCTCTGTCAACAAGGAAAACATCACCCCCTTCAACCAGGTCAAGCAGACCACTGTGCAAAGGCAGTTCTTTATCCGAAACTCTCCCCCCCCCCCCGCCTCAAGCTTCTTCTGGCTCCAGAAGAATATATTACAACAAGCAATTTATTTGTGTTATGATGCTTGTAGCTAGAAAACATGTGGCTTCTTGCATTCATTGATATTGGCTTTTGAATGAACATCTCTGTACAATCTATTATGCCTCTGAAATTGTCAACCAGTTTGTCCTTGAAGAAAGGTGGGCGAACGCATGAAATGCTCGTCGGGATGGTCAAATTATGAACTTGCTCATGTTTAATGCTAGGACGTCAAGCCACGAATGAAAAATGGAGCTTACAGTAGCCATGGATATGCCAAATCTACTAGCAAGGTCATGTGTTAGCAAGCCTAGCCGCAGTCTCATTAACACCAAGAGAAACTTCTGGGTGGGACTGAGACGAGTCTTTGGTGGGTTGCAAATGCACAACAGTATTTTCAGTAATGATTCAAACATGGCTGCAGATACTAACCCTGTATGAAACTTCACACACTTCTCTGTTTGTGTAACAATGTCTTGGGTGACTTGTGCATGATCCAGCGGCACATTCAGCTTCTCCAGCATGGCAATTTTTTGGCAGCTGCCAACTGTTGCTGTAAAGTATTGACAGTGTCTGTTTTTTTTTCGTTTTCCGAAATTTCAGCTGAAATGTCTTGCATGGAAAGCTCCACCTCTGTTGTGGCATCACATGCAGTTTCAACATCCACTGCTCCATCACAGTCTTCAGCACCTGCATCGTTGCTTGTTGTTGCAGAGCCAGCTGAAGCAACAGCATCCACTTAATTGGGCAGCAAATCTTTCGTTAATGCGCCTAGATTCGATTCATTTTTGCTGCAGATTTCCATGAGCACGGCATGGGAACAATGTTGGAATGTAGTCCGGGTGACTTGTATTGGGAGACGGTTTACCTGCAGAACACATAGGCAGACATTATAAAACAGGTACATAACTAAAATAATCAAAATAGACAGATTGTAATTTGGTCACTGTTCTCTAAAACAGCAAATACATTTAAAAGTGGGCATCAGCTACCAGAAGAAATTATTTTTTTCTTCAATTGTGGGAGAATAAATATTACTCTGACAATTTCAATTACTTAAACCAATTCTGTGATGTTGCAATATCGTAAATTTCTCGTCGCCTACCGCATCATAAAACAAGGCCAGTGGCTGATATTCAGAAAATATGTAAGTAGCTGCATGGTATGCATGACGGAAGGTGGTGCACGAGTTTTTACAGTTGTGTTTGCGTAAACCAACTTCATTAACGATGCTTATTACGACATGGATACTTCCAAGGAATTTAAACATGTTAGTGACCTTAACCAGCGAGTGATTTTGGGACTTCTGTACATGGTGCTCAGGGGCAAAACAAAGCAAGTTCTAGAGGCGTGTGCAGCTTCCTATTTAGCATTTAGTAGCATACGATAAACTTACAACCAAAAAGAATACTAGCGATCAGCTTTCAAACACACTCCATTGTTGGCCATTCGCAGGCACACAATAAAGCGGAGCGCTACCCGGCGCAGCCATGAACTTGGTTCGTTCAACGGCTGCACTTCGGCTGCTGAGTCACTGCTTTCTAGCTCGATAGGAACAAAACTAGGAAGCGAAATCAAGCTCGGTTAAAAATGACATTTTCGCTTGTAAGAGCGATACACTACGCTACGGCAATGTAGCTTGCGCGAGTGCACTGTAAAACGTGCACTGGGTTTTCGCGTGCTATGTTGGAGAGAGTTCTCGCGGTCCGCATTACACTGCTTACATGGCACAGAAATCATCGTTTCACAAATATTTACCTTGACTGAAGTGAGCCGAACAAATCCGTGAGCCCTTCGCGGGGTGCCAGTTCTCGCGTTTCACTGCCGCAATCCAAGCGTTCCTCCTTTCTTCCTCAGCGGGGAATGTAAACGCTCGTATTTGAGAAACAAGATTAGTTCGAGAGCGCAAACTGCCCCCTAGCACAACACAACAAGACCCGCGTCGCGAGGTCATTGTAGGGAATGGTCAAAGAACAACGAATTCCACAAAATTTGGTTACTTTTCCGCAGTCGAGGTACAGCTGAAGCGAGCAAACACGAAAAAAGCACAACAACCGGAAGCTTGCTAGAGTTGGGCTGCCTGCGCATCCGGTGGCGAAGTGGTGGCGTACCCTGGTGGCTGAAATGCTCTATACAGGCTGTTCATTTCTACGTTTTATGTTGAGTTGGGTTATTCAATGAGGCGGACATTAGTAGCACGAGAAATCGAGACATACATTCAAATAATTTTAAAAATTTGACTAATGAACTTCTCGGTTAATTACTTTACGACACATATTGCAATTAACGAATTGTAGCCGGTGAGCTTGTCAGGCGTATCCACTTGAAATTAATTTCCAGAACGACACCAGTTTGGAGATATGCGCCATCAAACTCACCCTAAAAATGCACTGTTGTTCCACTTACATTTTTTCCCAAAACTGCTGTTTAATTTATACATTGAAGCACCAAAGTAACTGGAACGCCATGTATTTCGTCCCACACTTCGGAAAAGAATATCTCGAAACCTTTGTGACCCTGGAAATTCATATCAAGTATCTTGCAAACTCACCGGCTACAATTCCGTAAATTGCAATATGTGTCGTAGAGTAACTAACTAAGAAGTTAATCAATTTTTGTTTTTTAGCTGAATATGTGTTTCGATTTCTTGTGGTACTAATGTGCGCCTCTTCGAATAACCCAGCTCACCGATAAGAATTATGCTACCCGCCCAGAGGAGATTCTTAAAAATTCAGTGAAGCTTAAAAATGAACACCCTGTATAGTGCTCGTAAGGAGACTAAAACAATCAAGTCGACATTGTAGCAGCCTGTTGGTTTAGACAAAATGAAACAGTGTAGAGACAAAGCCGGCATAACCCGATTAGCCTCTGCGGTTTGTATTGGAGTCAGGAGTACACATTTATTTTAGAAAGCTAGTTTTCTTCAGACATCGCTCAGCTGAGTGGTTCTATACGGAAGTGGTTGGCATGTTCGCGTCCCGCGTGGTAGAACGACGTCCCCAGCTTCATTTTCCCTCAGGAAGCTCATTGTTCCTTGTCGTCCCTGCCCGCACATACATGGCGGCTTTCACGACGAGACCTTGGTGATACGGCGTTAGTGCCGCCGGGAATGGCTTTGTTTTATCGAGGACGCTGGTTCGCAACCCATAAAATAGGCATGCAGTTACGCTGCGGCGCCCAAGTCATTATATGCGTGAGCAATAAAACGAGAAGTCCGCGCTATCTATTTACGGATGTGCACCTAAGAATAAGCAATGAGAAATGTGTAGCTAAATACACTAAGGTATAGGAAGGGCGCACTCCGCTCACTCAGGCTCTGAAAAGAGTGGGACGCAGCGTGCCTAGAATAAAGAGCGGCAGCCGAGGCTGCAATACTAGTACTATACGAATTCTCCATATAGAGGGTGTCCCAACTTTCATGCACCAAGATTTTAAAATATGCAAGTGCGACTGAAGCGGGACATAACCAAGGTAGCGTTGTTTGCCGTCGCTTGGAGATACTCAGATTATATTTTGCATTCCGCCTAATCACTTAATTTATCTCAATTATTTAGTCAACTTCTCAAATATTATAAATAGATTAAAAGTGTCATGAGAAAATTATAGAGCAACATGAAAAACTCCCCGATACAGCTTTCTTTAGCTCAATACGTGCTACATAAAAGTGTTTTACCGAGCGTGAAAGAAGCCGGCATACATGCAAAATTGCTGCGCGACTGGCCGTTCGAGGCAATTGGCGTGTATCTGCGGGCTTCTTTCACGCTCGGAAAAACACTCTTATGCAAAAGAAATTATTTACATTATGGGGCCAATTACGCTGCGAAAACCGCGATCTCATTATGAGGCACGCTGTAGTGTTTGCAGGAACGTTTATAAAAAAGAAAAAAGGAAAAAAAAACTAAAGCGACGAAACAAGGAAGCCGCAGAGCCTGAATTCGAATATCGGACCTACAGATTGCCAGAGGAAAGTGTCACATAGCTTTTGTTTGAGCTAGTCGGTCAGACATTCTAGATCAATTATTAGGGCGTGAGAAAACAAAGACGAAGAAAAACGGATAATTTTTTACCACGAACAATATCAAAAACAGCATGCACACTGACGTCACCAGTGGCACAACCAAAACAATATAACATGCGCATTCACAGAGCATACACATCCTGACGGTGGCTTTAACTTTGGCTAATGACCTACCAAAAACGGCACTTCTTTATTTAGTAAATACTGCGATATAGTTTACTTCGAGAACTGGCAAGAAGTGGCAAATGTGACGAAGGAAAAAAGAAAAAGAACAAAAGTTGGCACAGATGATGGCGATCTTTAAACTTCCGAAAATTGAGCTGCGTGTGACAGTGAAGTTAGCCGCGAGCGAAATTGCAGCGGAAAAGATGAGACGAGGTGTAAGTCTGCACGTGTTGGGCTCGCATAATAGAATAGCAAAATCAATGAATGCTTGTGCACCGCCACGCTGGTAGGTGGAGCTTACGCCTTCAAGCGATCCATTGAATTCGTAAAACAAAGAATACAAAGACCACGCTGATTTCCCCAATCAAAGTTAAGCGAGACATCCAAAAGCTCAGGGATAAACGCTATGCTTCGTTAAGCGGTCGTCGAGGAGAAGAAAAATAACAGTTTAGCGCAGAAATGGTAGACGATATACTGCGTACTGAAATGTTATGCGGATTGATAATTACACTAAAGCTGAAGATTTCGCTATTGCCGAGTGTTTGGTTGCGCTGATGGCCGCGATAGCCTGGGTAAAACATGTTCACGCAACCTACCTAAGTGCGACTTATAAAATTTATTGTTAAATGTATTTACTTTTTATTTCCATGAATAATGTAACAGCATACGCACTATCCTTCGGTGTGTGCGTTTAATCTGCCTTCTGTATAATTAGTGTACTCCGTTATTCTTCTTGTTTAGATTCTGTAACGCGAACTCGTCAGACGTTTATTTCATCTTGTATGTTACACTACTTATGTTTTCATATTTCAAAGAGTGTTTTTGCAGTACCGTTACGCCAGACCATAGTTCCACCCTTTTATCTAGCTTAGCGGGGTGGTGGGTATAACGACTTCGTTTAAAAACGATAATTCCACCTTGTTGCTTATTACAAAAAGAAGACGAAGAGCAAAAAAAACGCCTTAGGTGTTATGTTTGAACCCATTCATCAGTAATGATGAATGGGTTCAAACCCAGCTGGGGTCCTCAGCAAAACCTCAGCTGGGGTCCCCGTGTGGCCTACCTGAAGAAGCGTCTAACTGCGATCGGGCCGTCAAGCTTGACTTGCCGGTCCCTACGTGGGACTAGCCGGGTGCCGCGGGGTGTCCCCTGCGTCTTCTCTGGACCTCAATAAAGTTATTTCACTCACTCACTCACTGCCATTTCATATTTCAAATTTCTTGGAGGAAAAACGCGGGGTGCGTCAGTACAAGCGATGTTACAACTCTACAGGGCGCTGTTTCTCTGAAATCTGAGGTACAGCTTACTTGTACTGAGCAGTACCTGCAGAAGCAACATCCGCAAAATTGAGATTGCTCAGGCCCAGGCACCAAGGGTTTGTTTTGGATTACCATGCTGCACATCGACAGCGGAAACTATTGCGATAGCTCAAGATTGTCCAATCACAACTCATATGACATTGTAAGTGCTCAGAGTACACATCAGGCACGGTGCACGCGCCGCTTTCCACCACCTCGCTGCACTGCCGAAAGACCGGCCTAGTGCCTCCTTTTGCCAGGAGATATCGGCGTACCGCGACTGCCTCCCTAGAGATTATAGTCCTGCCGAGAGGCTGCTATCACCTCCTTGGTGTTTGGCTCGCCCACAGGTTAGACTGTTGTTACCAGGAATTCGAACGAAAGCAGGATTCTCGTCGCCAGCTCTCAAGCAGTTACATGCAAGGGCCATCTGCTCTCTGCACGACACATGCAAGGGCCATCTTCACATTTACACTGATGGCTCGACAATGGTAGACGGATCTGCAGAAGCTGTGATCTTCCCCGAAAAGCCGTGACCATTCAATTTAAAACGACTCATCGGATAATGTCGTGCTGTGGAGCTTGTTCCACTTTGCGACGATTCATGCAGATCTGCCCCGAAGATGGAGGATATTTACCGATTCGAAGGCAGCCCTGCATTGTCTGCTAACCTCTATACGTCGTGGACCACAAGACCAACTTGTGCTGGAAATAAGGCAGCTTTTTAACGAACTACCAGAAAAAGGACATAACAACACTCCGGTCAAGCGACCTGTTTGAAACGACCGTGACACACCTGCGTATCAGTGCGTGTGCATGTACGTATGTGTGTGCGTGTGTGTGTGTGTGTGTGTGTGTGTGTGTGTGTGTGTGTGTGTGTGTGTGTGTGTGTGTGTGTGTGTGTGTGTGTGTGTGTGTGTGTGTGTGTGTGTGTGTGTGTGTGTGTGTGTGTGTGTGTGTGTGTGTCGGTGCTGTTGAAGAGGTGACCGCACAAAAAACGTCTCGCGCAAGTGAAAGAAAATGGCGGGAAAACCTAAGAATAGACCTCTAGTGGAACACTGTAACACGGGAGCAGCCATGCAATCAGGAGCGGGCCCGCGCCGGGGCAAGGGCAAGGGAAGGAAAGGCCCTCATTCCTGTGGCGTCGGGTCTCCTTTTCAGTGCACGCTCGGCAAACGGATGGAAAAGCTTCGCGTTGTTCGGTGGGCGGCGGAACAGGCCGCTTTTGTCGATAAACGCCGTCAACGTCGCCGGGAGGCATATATAAAAAATCTAGAAGCCACAGCGCCTATAGCAACCTCGGTTGAACGCGATTGGCTGAAACGCCGTAGGCGACGCTCTTATGTCACACCGTAGCAACACGCCGCCATATTGCGCTTGGTCGCCGCGACGCACGCCCCACGACGGATTACGTTCCCAGGTGTTAGGTTAGGTTAGGCGTTAGGCGGCGCGGCTCTCACAGCGATTGCTATAAGGGCATCACGGCGTCGGGTGTCGCCGGTGGCGTTTCAGCCGTTTGCTTTATACCGCGGTTACTAGGCGCTGTGGCTTCTAGATTTTCTATATACGCCGTCGGGAGCAGGCTCGCGCTCGCGTGCGGCTCCTGTGTTCAAGGCAGGCCAAGCCCAGTCTAGAGTGCACTAGATTGCGGGAGTGGGTCCAACGGAGGCTCCCTGTGGAGGCTTTTTCTCCGGAATGAGCGGCCCCGCGCGCCGGCCGGACGCGTGTCGCGTCGGAGACCCTTATACCGCAGCTGCATGGAGCTTTGACAGGCCGCTACTCAGTGGCGGTAGCACTGACATTTTCCCCCACCGATCTATTGTAATAAAATTGAAAAAGAGCGGCGGAAAGAATGCAAACGACGGAACAACGACGGTGCGTCGAGCAGATGAAAGCTACTCAGCCCGTTAGCTCCCCTCAGCCAATGAGCGCTGCCGAAACAGTCAGAGCTAACGTTTATTGGTCGGAGATTCAGAATAAGGCAACGGCAGCGTAGCTACAATTTCAACGTTTCTTCTTTTTTAACCCTCGACGCTTGCCAAGGTGTCCGCTGGACCCACTTTCCCATTCTAGTACACTCTACCCAGACTCAGATCCAGCGGCAGGCAGCGGATCCCAGGTTAAAAGCCCGTCTTACCGAAGCCCAGCGTCAACGAAGGGCAGCGAACCCCAAGGCCAGGAAACACGACATCCCAACTTTGAAGGTTCGACAAGTTTCGCGTGTCCCCTGTTGAAGGGTAGGGGAAGGGCGGATGAATTTTTTTTCCATCTCCCTGTTTTTCTACGTCTGTGAATTTTTCTTTAACTTTCTGTCTCCCCTTATCGCATCCCCAGTGCTGGGTACCAAATTGGATATCCACCTTCCGGTTAACCTCTCTGCCTTTCCCATCTCTTTTCTCTCTCTCTCTCCTACTCCTTTCCCAGCCCACAAATATACGCACATTTTAACCCCGACTTGACAGACCCACACTGCTCATTATGTGGGTCCATAGCCTCCTTAAATCATATTCTCTGGGACTGCAGAGAAGATCCCCCCACCAGATCTGGCCGCTCCCTCGCCTGAAGCGTGCGAAGCGATACTTATGAACCCGAAACTGGAGGTTCAACTTCAGGCCATCAAAAGAGCCGAGGAGGTGGCTGTAGGGCACTACCTGGTAGCCACCGCTCTCTAAGCCAAATTAACAAAATAAAGTTGTTTCCTCCTCCTCTCTCTCTCTCGATGGTGGAATAGAAACTGGCTTCTGCTGGCGCTACACTCTTAGTCAAGTACCGTATAACGTCCGGCACATATGCGGTATATTTTCGTTACAGCGCAAAGTACTACATATAAACGGACTTTCAAGCAATGTTATGCGTGACAATGGCTGCGGCGCCAGGCTAGGCCCGCTATATGCGGCCGCGAGCGGACGCAACGCTTATATGCAGCCTTGCAAATTTGGCGCGCAAAAAGCGCGCCGAAGCATGCAGAGAGCGTTACAAAGCAAAAGCTGTAAGGAGTAAAACTAGAGTGTACTAGAAAATGACCATATTCTAGTACACTCTAAGTAAAACCCCTCAATGAGGAAAAGTAGCGCCATCTCCTCTCCCCTCCTCCTGCGCCGGCGTTAACTGTCTCTTCTGTCGACCATGGCTCCCCCTACACGGTGCTGAACTAGCAGACGCTCTCCGAATGAAACGCTGTGGCCACGTGTCGCTCACGCTCTTGAACTCGTATTTTGATCGGAATTTTTCGCGTTATATTATGACTGGCTCCTGAAACAACGAGAGGACGCATAAATGCCGTTACGCTTAGATGGCTGTACTATTGGCGGTGATACAGTGAGCCTAAAGCCTCTAAGTCGGGCTTTAACTGAGCCACGCCACGCGCGACCTCGGCGTTGGTTGACCTAGCGCCGTCATATCCGCGTTTCAGTAGCTCCAGTCCGTCGTTGGCCAGCGGCTAACGTGCACAGCGGGCCTCTAACAATTACTCTCGTGTTTAATCTCCTCGCACCTGCTAATGCGACATCGCAGAGAGCTGATTGTCAGAGAGCCACAGCTCTGCAGAATCACTGGCTCAAATTGATCATCCGTGAAGTGATCCTGCTCAAACGTGAAATAAGAAAACAAAGTTTAATCTCCTCGCACCTGCTAATGCGACATCGCAGAGAGCTGATAGTCAGAGAGCCACAGCTCTGCAGAATCACTGGCTCAAATTGATCATCCGTGAAGTGATCCTGCTCAAAGTGAAATAAGAAAACAAGGTCACCGTAAAACCTCGCGCCTTCAAGTATAAGGCGTAACACAACATTCCCGGTACAAGTTAATATCGCCGGGAAGTCTTGTATACGGTTTTCCTTTTATTGCGATAGCAATTATATGGACACTTCAACCGGATTTCTGCCGTCGGCGTCGCCGTCGCCGTGAGGTTCCGTATAGATAAAATCTTCACCGCGCGCCGTATGCCCGAGCGGAAGCGTGCGGGGACGCGCGCTATCACGGAAAGCGAACGCACTCAATCTCTCACGCGCACGCAACGAAGCGGGAAGCCAGCGCCGGAGTGAGCGCGGGGGGGGGGGGGGCACTTCTACTTTGCCAACAACCGCGCTCGTCGCTCGACCGCACCGTCTCTTATCTCTCCCACGCGCAAGAAAGGAAGCGGGAAGCCAGCGCCGTAGGGAGCGGGGGGCGGGGGCGCATTTGTACTCTGCCAACAACCGCGCTCGTCGCTCGCCCGCACCGTCTCTTCTCTCCACGCGGCTCTGACCTTTATGCACTGTGCATTCGCCGCTCAGTTTCTGTTGAAACGATAGACCGCACGTACCTTCGCCCGCTGCAGCGTATGGGCTTGCTGCCAGCGTTTTGACAGTCGTTGTCTGCAGTCATTCAGTGCGATCTATTCATGTTTGTTTGTGCGCGCTCACACCACGTTTTTTCATTCAGTTAGTGATAGTCGGGCCACATTTTCCAACGCACGCTACACATGTAATGCTGCCCGGATCGGCAGTGCAGCGCTACAGGTGTGTCCCTTCGCACGCGCGCTGCCCACGGGAAGCGCTTCTCATCAACACCACCGTTTCACACGCGCCTTCTCGTGGTCATCGAGTCTCTCTTCATGTCGGTCTACTTACGCCGCAGCACACCTGCTTACTTAATCAGCTCATGTTTACTACAATTCATATTGCTACCAAAGCCGCTCACCTTACTTCGTATGACATTGTTGTGTTGCTATCGCATTCATTGCTTCGCCCTTAGGGCGAAACTGTGACATTTTTTTAGCTCGCCGCCAGCACAGGTACTTATCCCTTGTTCTGCTACATATTGCCGGGAAGTCTTGTATACCGTTTTCCTTTTTCAGCTCGCCGCCAGCACAGGTCCTTATCTCTTGTTCTGCTACGAGATACACGACTAGAATACTGAGCACACTTTTCACGCGCAGCTCTTTCTACCATTTTCGCGATGGTTATCGGTCCTCGAGGATCTAGGACGATAGCGACAAGTTTTAGCGACAAGAACATTGATCTTCGCCGACCACCGAGTAGAGTTTTGCTGAAGGCGCAAAGTCGCCCTAACTAAATAGCCCTATAAGTTCGTCTTTCCGCAGGTAAGCGCCCATTTTCCCCTACGTACCGTCCCCGCTTCGTAACATACTGCGATACACTCAAAACGTGCCGTTCGCATACATTCAGGCCAAACAAACACAATGCCATGGAATGTATAACTGAGTCAACAAAAACCACGTGCGTTTGAGGACACGATGAAATCCGGCCACGAAAGTTGCAAATGCAGCGCGAACATGGAGCGCGAACAATGCGGCACTTAGGAGGGAGAAAAACTAACGAAGCCTCACACAGCAAGTGGCAGCATGTGAGATTAGGGATCATTGAAGAATCGCTCGTTTACCTCACACAGCCGCGACCATTGTGTTGGGTTGAAATTAGCCCGGCTGATTCTTTGAAGCCAGACCTTCCTCTGCACCGCGTCTTGCTTCTCTGATGCAATCCGGAAGAGTCGCCTGGCGTATGTTTCGCGTGTTCTGCACCCGAATGCCGAGCAACACAGCATCGCGAACACTACGCCTTAAAAGCGCAAAGGAGACGCGATGCGTGGTGCCTCCATACACCGCTCGCAATGGTCTGGCACCGCGATGGCGGCGGGAGCAAAAAACAAGCAAGAAAAAAAGCGCGCGAGCGCACGTGACAGCATTCGGCCAATCGGAGGGCCGAGCGCCGAGAGAACGGGCAGAAGAGGAGGAAAGCGGCGATCTTCAAAACATAGCGCTACTTTTGTTTATTGAGGCGCTTTAGTAAGGAACAGTGAGGGTAACGCTTTGAGGGAGAAAGTAAAGCGAAAGACAAAAGGAGAGAACGAAGAGAAACAAGTCGACGCCTCCACGTTGCTTTCGTGGCGGAGGAGGAGGAAAGGCTGCACCGGCCGGACCGGGAAGGAGCGAGAACATGGCGTATGCCGGGGTACGAGGCGATTGTTTTCGGCAGTAATTATCGTCATATCTTTGTACCGGTGACGTTAAGCGACTGTGTTCGCGTTGTGAAGTGATCTGGCCGCGTCGGTAAACGCTCTCGGTGATGTCAGTGATGTTCAAATCCACCGTTGTTACCGGAAATTGCAACAAAGCAGTGCAACTTCGCCAACTCGGGCGAGTACAACGGCCGCACCGGTGATCAGCGGCGGCGAGCCGCCACGGGCGCTGGATCGGCGGGTCCAGGAGTGCGTGCTGTAGAGCTGCAAACCTGTGCCTATTTGGTAGGTCGATTTTTGCTTCCCATGCGCTACGCTTACTAAATGGCTAATTTCTACCATTGCATTATTATGACCCAACAGATACCGAATGTCGGTGATTTAAATATCTGAACGTGTAGTACTAATGCGAACACGCACATTGGATGTTTTGGTGTGTGAAGCAGTTATAACTGCAGGCGTAGCTCCGTTTAGGTTTCCCCCAATTGTATGATTGCAGGAGATTTTGTTTTCTTGCTTAGTCCATTTGTTGAAACTTCATGTGCGAATTTTCGTTAGGGCTTGCGTTTTATAGCGGCGCTGGTAATCGCGTGTAGCGTTCTCACCATGAAATGTGCCTTTTTTTAAGTTCCTTTCGTGGGCTTGCGTGATTAATTCATTGCATTCCGTAGTTGCAGTTTGTCAAACGACGGTTATATTTTGAAAAACATTTTCTGGTGTGTTAAGGACTTTCTTCTGTGCAGTGGGTCTATTTGCGTAGATTTCTGGCTTTCCTGTTTAATGCGTCGAGTTCACTAAAATTCAAAGCCCGATTTAGCTCGAAGCTTGCGTGACGCGACCATAATCAAATAACTCCGACGATGCAGCAGCTCTGAAGTCACGTTTTGCACTAGCCGCAGGATTTGCCGCATTATCTCTTGGAGATAAGCAGTACACTCGTCACTTGTAGAAGGGGCGAAGTTCTATGCAACTGGCAAAATTTCAGCAACGCGACATGTCACGTCAATTATAGCTATTTCAAGTATTATAACAGACGGAAAAATATGGTTTTCAGTGCTTGTGTCGTTCCATAATGTTGTGAGATAAAAGCGCTGCATGCATAGCTAAAGAAACTACGAAAGAAGCAAAAGAGCATTACAAGTTGGACACTTTGCTTTTGTGTGGTGATTGCTATGTTGTGTGTATTTGCGACTATGAAGTACCCACTAGCCCCAAAATAGGCCTTAATAAGGCCTTTCTTATGAACTTATGCTTCTCGAGTTATCAAATTTCTGGATTTTCTTTTTATTCTCGCCTAACCGAATTTTTTTCTGTACAGGAATAAAGTGGGACGTCAAAATTAATAAGAACGCCACCCATGAAAGCAGAACCCCGGGCTCTCCATTAGAACTTTAGAGTGGACCACCGCACCGGTAAGCAAAAATCAGGCCAAAAATGGCTGTTCATTGCAGTGCGAAAATATGTGCTTATGATGAAGCACACGAAGACAAAGCTCATATTTTGCCAGCTCAAAAGTGGTGTGGGGCTCAGAAAGATACAAGTGTTTACAATATTGCTCGCATGCGGAGAACATTGAAGCACTTACACGAGCTGTAATATCACTAGAGATAGCCACACATTCGAGAGCCTCTCACTAATTTCTGCTAATTTCAGAACAGTGGGAAGTCACTGAGTCTAGGCCAGTGCAAATGCAAGTACAACTGAATGCCAGTAAGTGTAAGGGACATAAATGAGTGCCCCTAAGAGCCAGCTGACAATGTGGGCCAATTAAAAATTACCTGCAAGTGTGAGGAAATAAGACTGTGAAATAAACCATAAGCCCAAGCACATTGAGTTGATTTCAAAGAGGCCAAGTATATGTGAAATGTGTTTGTAGATAACGCGAAGAATGCAACTGAACGTATGTTTCTCCCTTTAGTTGCTTGCCAGAGCATTATGTGTTTGTGTATATTTTCATGGCTTGATCACTTTATTTACACTGGGTATGCACTCATTGTATTCAGATAATTAGGGATGGACTTTAGTGCTAATAATGCCACTGAAATTTCAAATACAATGCTGTATATTCAAAGGTCGGACAAATTCGCATGTCGCTCACAATCTCTTATGAGTTATTCACATGTGAAGTGTGTAAATATGGAATGTTCAGTTTTCTGTAGTAAATCGTTTACACCTAGTTTTATAATGCTGACACATGCTCTCGCAGAAAGGAGGTAGAAAGATAGCAAGACAGGCAGGTTAACCAGCATAAATACAAGGGACTGTGCTGAGGAAGGGATATAAAGGGAATGAAAGGCAACAGGAGAGCCGAGATTTAAAATAGAAAGAAAGAGAACGTGTGCACATCAATGCAATGCCGTGCACTATACAACAACCCACATGTCAAGTAGCAGGGCAATGAAAGGGCGTTGAACATAGCCTGAACAATTGTTCTCTCCCCCAACAAGGTGCAATTAAGCACAGTCAAGTGTGGTTTTTTAGCCACACCAAAATGAGGGAAGTCAAATAAAAGACCTCGAATCGTTATCTCGCAGTCTCAGAAGTTTATGGTTAACATTGAGATCTGTTTCTTGCAAGATCACTACTATATTGGCCTCGAACAACTATTGAACAAACGCAGCCCTAAGAGGGCCAAGGTGAAACAGTTTTTGGAATCTTCTAATATTGGGTGGAATTTCTTTTTCCTTCCAGGTACGACGGTCACCTTGAGGCCCAGGAGTCATCAGCACAAATAACTCTGAATATATATGAATGATATCTAATGTGTTTGTGATGACTGAGCAATTATGTCAAAATGAAACACATATTTAAAAATGCTCTTATTTCTCTTGTTAGCAAGGTACACATAAAAAACCTCACTTGCATCTCTCTGCAGTCACGAAACAACTGCGGCATGTATACAGAGTGTGCTCCGCAAGACAAAACATTTTTTATGTTGCTTGGCTCCCAAAAGAGTTCTTCAATTCAAATATATACAAGGTGTGTTCTAAAAGAAAGCAAACTTTCGCTTTAATATCTTTATTGCTGATTGTACAACATTTTATGCATGTCCCCTTCAATGTAGTCCCCTCTTCTGGCAACACATTGTTCGTATCATCTCATCCATTTTTGCAAAGCCTCCTGGAACGCTTGTTCTGGGATGGCGCGTAGGTCTCATGTCGCATTGTCTTGAACATTCTTTTATGGGTTGGAAACAACGTCCTTTCAACGTGATTTTAAGTTCGGGAAACAGGGAAAAGGCTTTTTGGGCTAGGTCTGGAAAGTACAGTGGATGGGGCACGAGACTGCGATGTTTTGCTAGATAGCCGCAGACAAGGAGCGACGCGTGAACTAGCTCATTGTCATGTTGCAACAATTAAGTCTGGGTTTCCCAAAATTCAGGCTTCATACTGCACACAGCATCCCGGAAACGCGCTAGAATTCTTTGGTAGACAGCCTTGTTTACCATCTGACCACATGGTACAAGTTCCTGATGAACTATGTCTTTCCAGTCAGAAAACACCACCATTACCTTGATTTTTTTGCTGACTCATGCGTGCTTTCTTGGACGAGAAGACTGTTCGCCCACCAATTGCGATTACTGCACTTTTTATTTCAATATCAGAGCCATAAACCCACGTCTCATTGCCTGTTGTGATGTTACAGAAGTTTTCATTATCATTGCCAGTGGCATGCAGTTCCTGGCTTATTTCAACACACGTGTTTCTGATCGACAGTCAACAAATGCGGCACGAATTTTGCACGGACACAACGCATCTCAAGTTTGTCATTCACAATAGGATGCCTTGATCCTATGCTGATGCCCGCTTCGTCAGCTAGTTCTCGAACAGTTAAACGACGATTTCCAGGAATCACAGCACTCACTCTCTCGACATGGTCATCATCTGTTGATGTGGAAGGTTGTCCAGGCTTGAGATCGCCACCAACCAACATTCTGCCTTGTTCAAAATGCTTAAACTACTCAAAGCACTCAGTGAAACTCATACAGTTTTCCACGTATGCTTGGTTAAGCAATTGAAATGTCGCTGTGAAAGCTTTGCCAATTTTGTAGCAAAATTTCACACACAGACACGTTCTTCAACCTCATTCGTTGTTACTTTGAGACAAATCCCACAAACAGCTTGTACACGTGCGTATTTCGGCGGCTGTAGCTCGCCAACCAATGGTCAGAGTGAAACGCGGCAAATGGCAGTTTGTTGTCTAAACCCACTGCTACATGCGTTCAGTAGCCGCAGCGTGCTCTCTGCCGGTTAACGTGCTATTTGAAAAGTTTGGTTTCTTTTTGAACACACCTCGTACATTTTCATGCAGCGCTTTCATTCTTTCTTTTTTTCATGCTAGTCATAGACAGCTATTTTTCATTAAAGCTGCGAGCATTTAGCTGTCTAAATTCCTCATTAGATAACTTATCTATAAAAATGTGACGTTACAGTAAGTTTAGTACATATGTGTGTTCTGTTCCTCATGTTGTAGTTATCTGCTATTTTACGTAGTTTTGTTTATAAAAAAATATTCTTTATTGAACGAGAAAACGGTGAACTGAGAGGCCCAACTCTTGTTGGTCGCAACTGCATGAAGTGCATGCAAGTTGATGCGTTATGCTTGTTTCACATTTTAAAAGCTGCAGGCACTGACACTGCCTATCTGCTTTAGTATTTCCTGTAGCAGTGTGGCTTTTATTTGTTACTGTCAGAGCTTGGTACATAAGTCCCCATTCCGTGTTGAAAACGTACATTGAAACTATGCTGGGCACTTTTCACTTTGTTGTATTGTAAATAAATCATTCTCCTTTGAAAAATATGTTCTTTGTCTGTGTCTGCATGAACGTACGTGTCTGCAATAATGTACAGCATGCTTTCAGGTGGCGGACACAGATGAAGTGGGCATTCCGCAAAAAGCATGCTTAACGTTGTAGGAGAAAATGTATGCTTTTAATAACTCTGCATATAGGGCACATTTGATATAACGAAGGCAGAGGCACTCAACTAATGTACACGACACCTAAATCCGAATTCGATCTCTCCTTCGAGATAATTTGGCATGCTAGCGGGCCATCCATCTCACCTGCTTGCAACCACTTCATGGCACACCTTCTATTGTCGGACACAGCACAATAGTGCGTGCCCACTAAATAAAGGACGTGTACTTTATTGGAGTCTGCACGGTGCTTTCTTTTTTTTGAGATAACTAAAAGTAGCTTGTGCATGAATGCGGCTCGTCTTGCGCACGGACAATCACTAGCATTCCAGATAGCAGAGAGTGCTCATTGCGGTGGTGCTGATCACACAAATGCAACGCCAGATACAATGGGCAAATTGCGGTTATTCCACGTTAATTTGGCGTCGAAGCCATCGACTTGCAAGGGTATATGAATGGAGCCGTTGTAGGCTTCAACACGCCGGCAAAATCTCACCTTGTTATGCGAAATTTCACACAGCTGATTCGTTCACTTTCAACCACAGTCGCCGCAGTAACAAGGTGGCCTTAGTGTTTCGGCCGCACCTGTCGCATTCCGACGGAAATGCAAAAACGCTTGTGTCGTTATTTTGGTGCGCGTTAAGTAACTTCAGGGGGCCACGATGAATCCGTACCTCTCTATTATTGCGTCCCTCGTAATCCACAGCAGTTTCCAGACGCGTGGACGTGGCGGCGTACCCCGCAGGGGGCCTCTTCGCGGTAGCCGCCGTGAACGGGAGAGACAACTCCTTAACCCTCGCGGCCTCCGTCAGGGCAGAGACCCCAGCTGCGGCTGAGACCATAGCCGCAGCGCTAGTAATAAAACAACATGACAGGGTGGGCAGGGAAGTTCATGTCGTTACCGACTCGCAACAGGCCTGCCGAAACTTTACCAACGGACGAACACCGGTGCTGGCGGCTCAAATTCTAGGCCCGAGGCTACAAGAAACCCATCAAATCACTTGGACGCCGGGTCACGCGGGACTGGAGGGGAACGAAAGGGCGAACGCCTTAGCTCGAGCGCTAATTAACCGAGCGGGGCAAAACCAATCGTCTTATCAATTCCCCTCCCTTTACCTTTGTGCCCCTGCCATCAAATTACTGCGACCGACTCGAAATCCAGCGACTCAACCGCAGGATTTATCCTCCCCCTCACAAAAATCTCAGCACTGAAGAGGCAATAGCCCTCAGACTTATCCAAACAAACACATTCCCAAACCTACACAGATACAGCAAAATATACCCACAAACATATCGCGGCATCTGCCCCTGGTGCGGCGACACACGCCCTACACTCTTTCACATCTCGTGGGGGTGCGGGGGCAAACCTCAACATTTAAAGACGCCTAACACGTCATTTGAGCGGTGGGAGGTACAGCTGACCGGCGATACCCTGGCGGGACAACAATTCAATTCAATTCATTTTTATATAGCCACACCAAAATGAGGGAAGTCAAATAAAAGACCTCGAAGCTCTCGTCCAGCAAGTACGTCGAGCAGCCATGGCCAGTGGAGTCCTGGAATGAGGACACCACCCACTCGTCCTCAAGATCAACGATCTGAATGGTCTAAATAAATGTTTTTCTCTCTCTCTCTCAGCACGCTAAGCCCCATAATATAAATTCTTTAACGACGCCTCGATTTCTTGCCTCCCTTCATTCCTTTAAGCTCGAGGTCACTGCAGGTATGGCCACGGTAGCTCGTTGCAACGGCCCGTGCATGCGCTGGCAGGTGAAGAGGTGAAAACAAGCTAGCGTGTGCAAAGCAGTGAAGCTTCCGATATTTGCAATGCTGTTACGGTAGGCTCACGGGCGGAGATACCGACGCGCCTTGCGGCTTCAAAATAAACACTGAATCATTAACTACAACGGAACAGCATAATAGGATCGGTTCGAGAGCATTCTTCTTGATACTCACAAAACCTATATATGTCAGTCTTTCGGACAGGGCATCCCTGTTGAGGCTAGTGGACGTGAATGGAAATATATGTTGGTTTAACAAACTTAGACGTGCCGGTAATATCCCGCCCGCTTATTCGACGTCTCAGAATATCGGAGCCGTATTGTCGTTATACCGTCGAGGCAGCGCAACAACGCGGATCAGTTTTAACTGAACCTTCTGAACGAGGTTGAAAGTTTCTCAGACAAAGCCGAGTTCCCGGTTAAACAGTGACTGGAGCCGCATCCTAGCGAATAAAGAGAAAAATTAAAGAACTATATTTGCCTGGCGAAGCAGTTTTTCTTTTCGTGCAGCCTCCATGCTCCGTAATCCTACCACATTTAGCCTTTCCGCCCCACATGACAGCTATTGAAAGCGCTATTCGTATAATTTAAGTACATCTACTGTCCCCAACCACCTAAGCATCGGTAACAGCTACACAAACTATGTGTATATCACGCATGATCGCCGACAGTGAACGATCGACATAAAACGACAGCCTCAGAAACACAAATATATCTACAAATACCTGTGCGAGTCCTCCGCGGCAGCGTAGTGATGTGGAGTAGTGGTTAGCATGTTTGGTTCTCACGCGGTGTACCTAAAGTCCCTATATAAGAAAAGTACCGCCATCTACTCTTTTCTCCGCCGCCTTCTCTCCTAAAGCGCTTACTTTTTTCTTTACTTTTTGCTTGCGAAAACCAAGTCGACGGTGGCGCACCTAGAAAGACTACGTTGAAGTTTTCAAGGCGGGCGCGCCTGCGCAGAGGACTTTCAACATGGCTCTGAGGCGGCAAAAAAATATAAAGAAGTGAAAAGCGCGCGCTGTCATCGTCCAATCGGAGATACAAGAGAGAGAGAAGCGGCGTTGATCAAATGATGGCGGTACTTTTCTTATATATATAGGGACTTTAGGTGTACCCAGGTTTGATTCCCAGTGTTCCCATGTTTGTGTGATATACATTACCTTGCTTGTATTGTGTGTTATCAATTTCCTATAGTGTGGTACTATGCAATGTGTATGAAAAACGCTCAAAACCCTGTGGACTGCACCTGTCTTTAAATAAATAATTTTTTCGTAAAAAAAATACCCAATGGGCCGCATAAATTTGAGCCGCTTAGTAAGCCGGACAGACGTGATCTGAAATACCGCATAAGAATTTGGGGTTATGCGTGACGTCCACCAAGCTGCCCTACTATGGGCCGTTTAAATGCAGGCGGCATAAGGAAATTCCGCATAAAATAGGCTGCATACGCAGTGGACCGCTTACAGTGAGCCACTTATAAGCGTCGAAATTTTGATCTACTTTCCGCCCTATCAGCGTTGTTTTAAGGCGGTATTTGCTAAGAGTGTATATGCGACGTGTAGCACCTGCCAGACGTTTGAAAGAGCTGTCCCGTGTTGGCGCAAGTGTGCATGCAATCGTGGCCTAATGGGCCGCTCTTGCTCGGCTTGCATCTGAGTGAAATTATTGTAAGGTTGGGAATTCGTCGACGTGCGGCAACCATCCCGGTATGTACTCCTACGTTTATTGCTCTTGAACGTAGTTTCTGGTGCTCTTTTTTAAGTACTCTCGTGAAGCGTGAATGCTAATGCTTGCTTACGTAACAGAGGTTCCTCATTTATATGTGCTATGCAGAGGATGTAACATGATGAGGTCAAAATGTGGGCCATCGTCTGTTTCAACATACACAATGGAACTTCTCCAAGGATAAATGGGAGTCATGTTTTCACCCAACGCTGTAGCACATTCCAAAAGCAAACATCATCCCCGTATTTGAAACGCGAGCATTATTTATTTTGCTTCTTTGATTTGTGTTTATATTAAAGCGTGTTTGTTCTGTATTATACACGTAATGAAGAAAGAAAAATTGGGTAACCTCATGGTTAAAGCACCGGACAACTTTGCTTAGAGACTAGTTTAAATCCTACCATCGGACACTGGAATTTCATGTTATTTAAGAGGCCCGAAATTAGCCGAAGCAGGAACCTACCTACTTACTTAACTTTCTACATACCACAAAGTGCCTGGCGGTAGCCAAAGAATGCCTTGCATTATGAAACCTGTTTTAGAAAAGACAGAAGTCAGAAGTAAAATGGAGGAAGGTGAGGCTGGAAGCGTGCTGAGTTTTTTTGACAGTCAAGCAAAAAAAAAAAAAAAAAACGACGTACGTGCCTAATTCAGCGAATGTCAAGCGGTAGGCTCATGAGAATCAGACGTACCCCGGTTCCATTGAATGTGAGCGTGAGGGAGCGACAGAGCACAACAAAGGGGATCAATAGCAAAGTATAGCAGTGAATTCGGAGTAAGACCAGACGGTGCGTGTAGGAATAAAGAATGTCCGCATGCTTTCAATCAGACAGAAATTTCGTGAGATTGTTTCGCCAGGCGTGGTGGGACCTACAAGCAATACAGGTGTAATATACCGATGCAGTTTCGTGCATAAAAATCGATGACCACTTTCAGAAATAGTTTGTTCCATTACTAATTGGAATCTCGTTTCCATCGCTAACCCTGTGCGTCCATTTCTGGACATCTGTGATATATAGCAGGAGGTTAGACGTAGTCTAAAGTACGCGCCTGTTCTTCTTAGCGCTTTATAACTACAGAGCCACCGATGTGGCATAGTTACTATAACATTTCTCTTCTTTTATTGCGACAGCAATTATATGGACACTCCAAAGCAGATTTCTGCCGTCGGCGTCGCCGTCGTCGTCACCGTCTCCGTGAGGTTCCGTATGACGTCAACGGCGATGAAATCGTCGCCGCGCTCCAGCCGCTGTATGTGCGAGTGAAAGGGCGGGAGGTACGCGCGCTTTCACGGGGAGCGAACGGACGTCGGAGAGGAAACGCGCGTTCTGCGCCGTGCTCCCTGAAGGGCTGCAGAATTAAGCGTCTCTTTCCTCCTTTCCATATATAGAGAGCAAACGCAACTTTTTCCGTCGGGCGAAAGGGTGTGGGGGGACGGGAGGGAGGGAGGGAAGGCGACATTTAGCTGCGGCACCAAATACGTATTTATATAATAACGCCGCGCGCGTTCGGTACGAACGCGGGCAAAACGCCGACGGCGTCGATAACAGTTCTGCGCGTTTCTGGTGCTGCTGCATGTCCAGGTTTATACAGCTTATAAAACTACTATCCTTACTCCGTATAGCTCTCTACTAATTTGCTATCGCATTGGTGCTTCGCTTTTCGGGTGAAACTGCGACAATTTTTTAACAGCGAAGCTGTTTCAGCCAGCCGTAATTTGTGGCGCGTAGCAAGACACTACCAAGAAATAAAAGATAATCAATTTTCTTGCCGAGGCGGGATTCGAGCCTGCCAACCCCCGGTCCCAAAGTGAGCGTCGTAACCACTGGGCTATAGAGCCACGCTTGCTGAACATGCATTTATGCGAGCCATATGATAGCGTTCGAGCGTCCAGTCTTCGTCCACAGCTGGTGCGTTCGTATACGCTCGTTCTCTGCGAGGTGAAGAGTTTTTGCGCGCTATGCAAGCGACAGAGAGAGACGCATTCACGGAGCGGGTCTCCTGGAACGCGGTGTCGGTGTTACTAGGTGCGCTATGCAACGCGCAGTGAGGGCCGTAAGTTCCAGAATATCCTCCTCTATACTTTGGTCCGAGACGCACGAAAAGAAATTATCATCATCACGAGTAATTAGATGAAAAGTTCGCGCGTTCCGAAAAATGCTAGGCTATGATCACCCAGCTTCGCTGTTTCAAGCGTTGTGCGGCCGAGTGCAAGGTTAAGCGTTTTTTTCTTCTCTTCTTTTTTCTTACCTTGCAAAAAGAACGCTGGATCCATACCAGACTGACCCGCAAGCATTCCGATGAGCAAGGAATGCAGATCCGTTGGTGTACCAAGATTTGTGTACACGTCATGGAACCACAGGTTATCTAGGTACAGCAGAGGATTCCCTCTACACCACCTGCAGCCCCTTTCAGCTCCCCGATCTGGTGCTCACATAGCGCGGTACTCTTCTGTGATGTTAGACTCCATCCCGCAACCAACCGATCGCGCACTTCTGTTGTGCATGTTAATGCCCCCATTTCTTAATTTTCTACAGGTATGCTAAGCCTTCTAGCAAGTTTTCAGTTAAATCATTTGGTTTCCTCATGCAGTGCGAACAAGGCGAAGCGCTGTGACGCTCGTTTACTCGAGAGCACTGAAGCATAGTCAAGCTAAACAGATTCGAAGCGTCCGTCGGGTCGACCTGGAACGTGCCTGTTTGTCCTGCCCAACACTTACTGTAAAATACAAAGTATGGGCTGCATTGCGCTGCCTCGAGTAAATGCGAAGAAAATACATATATGCTAGGGCGATCACAAGGGGTAATGTACGTTAATGATACGTCAAGCACGAAAGCAACCCATGAGCGCAACTAAAACCCAACTTTCTTAAGAAGAAAATCGACTAAGAAACAACTTGCCACCGCTGATGTAAGCAAACATGTCATAAGCAAGCGGACGCAGGCACTTTCAGAGCTCTCTAATCAATGGTAACTTTTAAATAACTTCACGTTTTCACGTTTACAGAACTGACTGATCCTGTCTGTCCTAAATAATGTTAACGTGTACCAAAAGAGCCACTTGCCCTAAATAGTGCTAACAAGTAATACAAAGCAGACGGAGGTCTCAGACTGATATGAATAGAAGTAAAATCCCGCAAACAACAACAAAAAAGAACGTTTTGCTCAGAATTCACTGCTATACTTTGCTATTGATCCCCTTTGTTGTGCTCTGTCGCTCCCCCACGCTCAATTGAACCGGAGTACGTGTGATTCTCATGAGCCTATCGCTGAACATTCGCTGAATTAGGCACGTACGTCGTTTTTTTTTTTTTTTTTTGCTTGGCTGTCAAAGACACACAGTACGCTTCCAGCATCACCTTCCTCAGTTTTACTTCTGAATTATGTCTTTTCTAAAACAAGTTTCTTAATGCGAAGCATTCTTTAGCTACCGCCAGGCACTTTGTGGTATGCAGAAAGTCAAGTAGGTAGGTTCCTGCTTCGGCTAATTTCGGGCCTCTTCAATAAAATGACATTCCAGTGTCCGATGATGGGATAAACCTATGTCTCTCAGCAAAGCTGTCCGGTTTTTTAACCATGAGGTGACCCAATTTTTCTTTCTTTATTACCTGTATAATACAGAACATACACGCTTTAAGATCGAACACAAATGAAAGAAACAAAATAAATAATACTCGCGTTTCAAATACTGGGATGATGTCTGCTACAGCGTAGGATGAAAACATGACTCCCCCAAACAACTCCCCCTGTAGTGTACTGCTTGCGTCCTGTCTAACCTAGCGTGAGGGAATGGGTATACGAGTCTCAGTAACTGGTAGTGTGTCGTGATGTCGTGGAACCTGGTCAAACGATCCTCCAACGCCCAGACGTTTGCAGTACCCCTTGGGGGCTGTTCCTCCGATGATGCTCGGTGAGTGAGGCCTCGAACAAGGTGGTGAGCCGAAGCGGCTCACCACCTTGTTGGGGGTGCTCAGTCCACTGTGTGCCGGGATCCATAGCAAGTGCCTTCGGTTATCGAAGTCGGCCTCTCCCTGGTGTATGGGATGACGCTGGAGTATGCGGTACGCCTCATTAGCGAGATGCGTTCATTTGCGAAATTGCGAATTGCCGTTTGCGAATCGCAGATCACGTATGTAGCTTTGGTTTGTCTGAGGGCCAGTGCTATGGCTGCTTCCTTTGCCGCTTCGGCATGTGCCGTGTTCACGGTGACGCTCGTGAGGTGGTTACCTTGGTGGCTAGTAACTGCCGCCACGAAACTCTTCCTGTCTCGATAACGGGCTGCGTCGGTGAAGACTGCCTCCTTGTCGTTGGAGTAACTTTGATTCATGTATTGTGCCCAGACTTTACGTCTCCCCGTGTGGTGTTGGGGGTGCATGTTGCGAGGTAATGGGGGCACGTATAGTTGCTCGCGTATGGTTCTTGGAATTGCCACTTTGATGCCGTGCTGCGTGTGGTATGTGATATGTATATGTGTGGTATGTAGTATGCGTGTGGTATGTATGAGCACGTGTCTTCGTGAGGAGGCGGCCTCCTCCGCCACCTTGGTGGCCCTGTGTCGTTCCCATTGCCTCTTTGTCACGACGTAGGGGGTCTTGTATCTTGCGCGGTTGTTGCGATCCACCTTCATGTGTGTCTCCCCGCAAAGCTTGCAAAGGGGGGAGCACTGGTGGTCGGGGCCGGGGTTAAGGGCATCACAACCACGGTATACTTTACCCTGAGGGTTGTGACACACGTCCATGCGGTAACCGAGTCTTCCGCAGCTGTGACACATATTGATTTGCTTACGATACGGGGCGCAGCGAAGGAGGGCGCCGCCGTACGTTACGTAGGAGGGCACTCACGGTCCTTCAAGGGCCACTATGGCCGTCTTGGTATTATTGAGCCGTTTGGCTGTATTGAAGCGTTTCTCAATGATTGGTTACATGTTTGTGTTTCTAGTGGAACACAAGCACCAATGGCGGGTGGATGTTGCTAATGGTGCATCCAGACGAAGGACCGAATCCGGATTTTTTGCGGACGCGGACGACTATGCCACGGACCGTCCGGCTGCAGGCGCATCCACACGGCGGACGAAACCCTAGCAGACGACAGCGCCACCGAGCCGGATTACTCTCGACCGCAGCATCTGCGCTGGCTAGCAGCAGACTGGTTTGAGAGTTTCTTCCTACAAAATGCAGGCCAGCTAAAAGCGACGTTTGGCAGTTTGGCCGCGATGGCTGTTGTTCTGTTCGAGATTGACGAGGACTTTGATTTGTTGGCGGAAAGACTGGATGGGAAGGAAAAAAAAAATGTCACAGTTTCGCCCTAAGGGCGAAGCAATGAATGCGATAGCAACACAGCAATGTCATACGAAGTAAGGTGAGCGGCTTTGGTAGCAACAACACGCAGAACTGTTGTCGACGCCATCGGCGTTTTGCCCGCGTTAGCTCAAAATGCGTGCGGCGTTGGTGACTGTTGCTGGAGCCTCTGATATAAATAGGCACTTGGTGCCGCAGCTAAACGTCGCCTCCCTTCCCTCCCCCTCCCCCACGGCCTCTCGCGCGTCCGAAGAAGGCGCGTTTGCTCTACATATATGGTGATTGTAAAGGAGAAAAGAGACGCCTACTTCTGCAGCCCTTAAGCGAGCACGGCGCAGAACGCGCGTTTGTTCTCCGCCGTGCGTTCACTCCCCGTGAAAGACGCGCCCCTCGCGCCCTTTCACTCGCACATACAGCGTTCGGCGCGCGGCGACGATTTCATCTCCAAATGACGTCATACGGAACCTCACGGCGATGGCGACGGCGACGGCGACGCCGACGGCGACGGCGACGCCGACGGCAGAAATCTGCTTTTGAGTGTCCATATAATTGCTATCGCAATAATAATTGGGGTCCAAATCCTGATCTACGAAGTACTCCTGAAGACTGACCCCGACGAATACCAGAGGCTGCATCGTGTAAGCAGAGAGCAGTTTCTGCAACTGCTGTCGCGCGTGGGGCCCCGCATATGAAGGGAGGATACCGTTATGCGCCGTTCTATATCAGGGGAAACCACGGTGTAAGAAATATACTCTCGCCGTGCCCGAGCCCGGCCCGAGCCCGTGAAAAAACTGTTCTACCCGGCCCGGCCCGGCCCGTGGGCCGGGCCGGGCCCGGGCTTTCGGGTAAGCCCGAGCCCGTGCAGTGCTCTACCAGAGGCTGCACGTGGAAGGGGTATCACGAGTGCGCACAAGTTTTGTATGGCCGTGCTGTCGGCACCGACTTTCTGCATAAACATGCATGAGATAATACTGATCTGTTTGCACTTAACTACACCACTGAGTGTGATTGGTTTTCGCTGATACTCCATTCATTTACTGCTCTGAAACAACCAGATATGAGATGTATTTGTACATGTCCTAATTTTTGTAGTCTGCTAGCGAGCAGTTGACTGAGATTTTTTTTTCTTTGCAGGAAAGTCACTATTCCCTGATTGTGACGGTGTCCGCATAAACTGCACGGCTGAGGTACCACAAAGTGGGAAACTCTTCCACGATGTGGTTGACATAGAAGGCGGCATCATCGCACAAATTCATTGTTCATAGAAGTGAACGAAACCAGGAGCTATGAAGCACTGAAACCAGGCGCCAGCAAACAAAGTACTGATGCTGACTGCAATGCGGCTGTCCTCGAGCAGGAGACAAGTGTACTGTTTGCCAGACACTGCGTGTTTATAAGCTAAAGCTGCGGCTTTACCCCGCCAGAATCCGGATGTGAAAAACGGCTTGGCGTTATCCGTCCGCGCGCCTCCTGAACGAGGCACGGACGAGGCAAATCGCTGATGTGAGGTCACGTGACGCGCCGTTCGACCCTGCAAATCGGGATTCGGTCCTTCGTCTGGATGCGCCATAACCATGACGCCGAGCAAACTCGAGATATCGAACGCATGCGACAGCAGCGAGCCGAGAAGGCGGCATTGCGGGCAGAGCAGCGTCAAAGTAGCAATGGCGGGAACGCGTTCGCTAACGACGTCACTAACGGCGCTGCCAATGGCGCGCACGTTTGGCTGCGAAGTGGAGAACGACGTTACTGACGGCGCAGCCAATGGAGACGTTTAACGAAACATGGGAAGAACAGTTTTTCGCTTCGCCTAGCCATATACAGCTCTCGCTGTAAAACTTCGTCCGCCCCTCCCCTACCGGGAACAGGAGGCACGCGAAGCTTGTCGTACTCTCAAAATAGGGTGTCGCATATCCTGGCCTCGGGGTTAGCTGCCCTTCGTTGACGCTGGGCTTCGGTAAGACAGTATTTTAACGTGGTATCCGCTGCCTGTCGCTATGACCGAGCATGGGCTTGGGCTGCCTTGAACGCAGGAGCCGCACGGCGAGCGCTAGCCTGCTCCCGGCAACTTTGACGGCGTTTCTCGACAAAGGCAGCCTGTTCCGACGCCCACCTTACAACACCAAGCTGCCCCATACGTTTGCCGAGCGTACACTGAAAAGGAGACCCGACACCACAGGCGCGAGGCCATTTCCTTCACTTGCCCTTCCCCCGGCGCGCGCCCGCTCCCGATTGGGGGCTCACGTCGTGATTTACGGGTGCCTTGCCGCACATGTTCCACCAGCGGTCTTTTTTTTTTCAGTCACACCTTCAATGACACCGACACTTGTGAGGGAATACAAGGGTCGCTTGAAAAAAGAAAGAAAAATCATACACACACACACACACACACGCACGCACGCACACACGCACACGCACGCACACACACACACACACACACACACACACACACACACACACACACACACACACACACACACACACACACACACACACACACACACACACACACACACACACACACACACACACATACTGGAATGCAGGTGTGTCACAATCGTTCAAACAGGTCGCTTTACCGGAGTGATGCGGTAGTTTGTTATAAAGCTGCCTTTTTTCCAGACAATGCAGGGCTGCTTTCAAATCGGTAAATATGCTCCATCTTCGGGGTAGATCTTCATGAATCGTGGCAAAGTGCAGCAAGCTCCTCAGCACGACGTTGTGCGGTGAGTCGTTTTAAATTGAATTGTCACGGCTTTTTCGGGGAAGGTCACAGCTCCTGCAGATCTATCTACCATTGTCGATCCATCAGTGTATATGTGAATATGGTCCTTGTATGTCTCGTGCAGCATGAGTAGAGATAGGTGCTTGAGACCTGGCAACGAGAATCCTGCTTTCGTTCGAATTCCTGGTAACAACAGTCGAACCTGTGGGCGAGCCAAACACCAAGGAGGTGATAGCAGCCTCTCGGCAGGAGTAGAATCTCTAGGGATGCCGTCGCGGTACTCCGATATCTCCTGGCAAAATGAGGCACTAGGCCGGTCTTTCGGCAGTGCAGCCAGGTGGTGGAAAGGGGCGTGTGGTGCAACGTGCCTGATGTGTGCTCTGAGCACTTCCAAGTTGCGATTGGGCAATATTGAGCTATCGCAATTATTTCCGCTGTCGATGTGCAGCGTGCTAATTCAAGACAAACCCTGAGTGCCCGCGCCGGGGCACTCTCAATTTTGCGGATGCTGCTTCTGCAGGTACTGCTCAATACATTGTAAGCTGTACCTCAGATCACGACCTACTCAAATATTGACCTGGTCAGCTGGCGGCTCTCTATGGAGCCGCCGGTTCTCGTTCCAGACTTCGCCGCTAAGGGGGCGCTCGAGTTACCCTTCCTGAGCATCGACGTGCACTGGTTACAGCACTCGCGGGCGCGGTGTACAAGTGCTTCATTCACGCAACGTGCTCAAATTTAAGCATATTTTGATTTATTGTAATGCTTGTAATGGTGATAATTTCAACATTTCAAAAGCGTGTATATACAAAAGAAGCAACTGCACCAAAACTGGTGCACTTTTCGGTTCTTCAGCAAATAATAACTTATGTTGCGCACGTTTCTTTTTTTTTGTTTGTTTTGTTGATCGTGCAAGTGAGAAATGGGCTTATTTGTCGTGCACGAGCTTAGCGAACCTTCTTATGCGCTCTTAAGTAGAGCTCTCCTGTGTAAATACCATGTACAGCGGTTGTTTGAGGGCAGGTGAAATGTTTTTTTTTTGTCTTTCTTAATCCGGCAATAGCGCATAAGCTTTAGCATCTACCTCATGCACGTACACAGAAGAGAACTTCTGTCTCGGTTACGGCAGCCCACCTTTTCATGTCATAATGATACCCGCAGTTGCAGCTGAGATGGTAGAGCATGGTACCTGTATAGGTTTATATATGTATATATATATATATATATATATATATGTATATATATATATATATATATATATATATATATATATATATATATATATATATATATATAGCTTTCCACGCACCAATGAAATAGCTGTATCTTCAGCGACTCTTACTAGAAAGCTGGCGCTGAATGTTTTTATGTTGCTAGATTTGTTCGGGGCCCTTTAACAAATAGCTTGGGTCCCGGAGAGTGGTGCATTGGTGCATTGCACAGTTCAAGAAAGTAAAAAATCTGCAATAAAATTCCAAGGCCCAGTGAGCAAGTCTGGGCACCGTCAACTGCGCGATCTTCTAAACTCTCATTGAAGACTAGTGGTGCAGTAATCAGTGGTGATTAGCGGTGATGTGCGACGCGCGTAATCTACACGACCGAGGACCGTTTATTTACTGTATAAAATTCGACTGTATAACGTACGTGCTTGCACCTCGTTCCACTTCCTTTTTGCTGATTACATGCGGCTCGCTTTTTGTACGGTAGGCACCGCACGTGCACCTAGGGTAAAAGGGATAAAATTATTTAAAGCAGTGCATCTTGCCTTCAGTCTTTATGTCATATTACGGCCTAAAACCGTCACAAGTGAAGTCAAGCTACATGCTTCCAATCTGAACTTGATTGTGGGGATGTCAGGTCGTTAAAAGAGGCAAATAAATAAAGGAAAACGTACGCGATAAGCCACCAACGATAATACAGTCTTTTTTTTTCTACAGCACAACTTATTTGCACGAATGTTTGTTGCAAAAAGATTCCGTACAACCCTTGCCTCGCATGCTCGCAATGCAAATTTGATACCGGTGGCAAAGGTATTCGGGAAATGCCACTAAGTGACCATAAATGTACGGGCACATCACTTTAATAATAGAACACCTACGTATAACAATTTAAAGAATGTAGCTGCATTTTCAGCACGACTCAAAATAGCACGAGGACAGCCTCACGTTTTCTAGAAACGGCATGCCTTGATGCATTTTTTTTCACCCCAGTGCGTAAAGCGGGAACTCAAAGGCGTTTGCCAGGCGTCTTACACCTTGCGGTGATTTACACAAAGCCGCGTAGCAGTGCAGCATTATTGTTGATTTTACTCAATCAACGCACTTTTGCTCATTTTCTTAGTCGTACAAAGTGCATACCCGAGGAAACATCGCGGCTTGGTGCGAGCAGACGCTAACAAAAGCGCGGCGCAGATGGGGTAACTAGTAGCGCCACAAGGCTCGTAGTGGTAGAAATATGAGCTAGAACAGGCGCGCTGGAGTTCTGCTCGCTGGTCAGGTCAGTAGTACAGTAGGTCGGGCCTCAGATATCCGAGAAACAGCGCTCTGTAGAGTTGTAACATCGCGTGTACTGACGCATCTCACGTTCTCCCTCCAATAAATTTGAAATGAGGTGAAATGGCCGTAAGACGCTGCTTCAGTTAGGTCACATTGGAACTCCAGCTGTGGTCTCTATCAGTGATCACTCCTAAGAATATGAAACCTGTAATTGACCGAATGCAAACATTGTCTGCGCATGAGCAAGTGATATATTCCAACCAAGGTCATCAAGATGGCAAATTTCGACCCTAGGGATGCACGTCGACCAGTACGCCGTGGTGACTACGTGTGTCGGTGTTACTGTTTTAGGTTGAAACCTGAACCTCTTCTCAATGTTTGTTGATAATAACGTCAGAAATGATCAGCCGAAGGTAACAATTTCGTCAGGAGCAGCCAGCTTTTATTTTCTAATTTGTCTAGAGTTTATATTGACACAGCAAATGAACTTGATCGTTGCGTAGGCTCCAACTCAGATCACAGAGAAGCGGTGAAACGTCAACGGTAGGAATATCATGGATATGCCCTATTTTCCAACCAGATATTGTAGTACTGCCGCGGTACCGAAGAGGGCGCGCACTATTTTGCAAGTTACGAATGCTGGCCTGCATGTACAACTCATCCCCCATGGCGACTTGCAAATCCAGAAATAGTCACTTTATTTCCTGGAGTAGGTCGTAAATGCGATATGCCCGTAATTGCGATAAAGCAATTAACTTTATCACATCTTTACACTAACTACGTAGATCGCATTCACGTATATACCGATGGATCATGCTGGAAACAAAGCTCTACATCAGCGTTTTATATACCTGCATACCAAGAGAAAAGACCTTATTAGCTTTGCCAATTTACAATGTACACAGGGGCAGAACTTTACGCCATACTTTCTGCTTTACGTTACATATGTCAGCATTCAGGACCTCTTCGCTGGGTAGTTCTGAGCGATTCGCAAGCCTCATTGCTGAGCTTAAATGAAATCAGCTTAAGAAAAACAAACAGAACATTGGCAAACGAAATACAGAAGACATACGCCATAGCGAAAGATCTGTAACACGACACAACTTTCCAGTGGATTCCAAGTCACTGTGACATCATACGAAATGTAACTTCTGACCACATGGCACGTGCAGCTTATCAAAAGAATGAATTATCACTAGTTCCTCTAGCAATAAGTAATGCGCGTTGTTTATTGAACAAACTATTCGGTAAATTATCCAAGGAAACTTGGTTCATAAATGATGCGCAGAACTCTCAATTATATAATATTGATACTGGAATAGAATTTAATATTCTGTTTAATATTAACCGATCGGTTGAAACAACAGTACATCGGCTTCGGCTAGGCACTGCCTATACTAAAAGCTTCCTGTATAGAATAAGAAAAACTAATAGTGCTACATGCTCTTGTGGAGAGGTTGAAGAAGACATAGAACACCTTCTTCTACACTGTAAAAAACATGATGCTCCCCGTAAGAAGCTTTCAGAAAAACTACATGGCTTGTATAGACGACCACTATCCATAGAAAAAATTTTGGGTCCTAGGTCGACAGAAAAACTACAAAACATTGCTGCACGCGCCTTATAAGTACAATTTTTGGAGGACTCAAAAATATCACAAAATTACTAATTCAGGTATAAGTTATTGCTGGCATTGTTATTGTTAACAGGCACTCTGGATTACATGTTTATTGTGTCTTCGTGTTCATGAAGCATTTGTGTCTGCGTAAAAGACTGTTGTATTTAGAGCGCGGCATTCAAGAGGGACCTAATTTGCAAGTGCCCAACATCTTCTGTGTGAACACCTTGGTTTTGTGAACATTTATGCTTTGTGAACTCATGTATTGCGTATGAACACTTCGGGTTTGTGAGTATTAATGTTATGAGAACATTTATTTATATTGAAGTTAAGACTTAGTACATGAATGTTCGTACATGTGGTTATTAGTCCAGTTGTGTGATTTTTGACAACTTTATGAGGACAACTATCATGTAAGAGAAGAGGAGTAGCTGGCACCACATATATAGGCACCAACATCTCCTTAAATACATTTAATAAAAAAAGCAAACACAAGTTCCCGTGAAAAGTGCAGTGTGGTGCACACGTTTCTTTATAATCCCGAAGTTTAAAAACGTTGCCATCCTGATATTTTCATACTACGCCTTAAGGTGGCGCGAACGCCGCCATCCCAACGTTTTCATACGACGCCACAAGGTGGCACGACGCGTCCACTTCCGGTCTGTTTCCGAACACGATCTCCTGGAACCCAGCCTATAACAGCGTCCGAAATTGTTTTACGATTCCGAAGTATAAAAACGCCGCCATTCCGATGCGTCTGAAATTGCTAATCTATCTACTTCCGTTGCTGGACGAGATGTACTGGAACCTAGCCTACAACGTATTGGATATAAAAGATGATGGCACGCGGATGGGCTGATGAAATTGATGCTTGTGTTATCCCGTGTATGCGCTTGATGCTGTAGTGATTGCCCGCCGTGGTGGAGTAGTGGTTTTGGCGTCGCGTTGCTAAGCGCGAGGGCGTGGGCTCAAATCCCAGCAGCGGGGGCCGCGTTTCAATGGGGGCAAAAAGCGAAAACGACAGTGTACAGTGCATTGGGGGCACTTAAAGAATGGTCAAAATTCCGGAATTACGCCACTACAGCGAGCTTCATAATCATAGCGCTGTTATGGCACGTAAAACCCAAGAATTTTAATGATGGGGGATTATGTAAGCGGCGTGAACAGCTCGCTTGGAAGGGTAACAGAGATGGTCCTGGTGCTGTAACGATATTTATGAAATAACCATTTGAAATATGCCACTGTGTTAGTCGGCACCACCTTCGGGATCGGCCCAAGTCTGAACCAAACAGACTGTAGCGTTTCTTCAACGGAGTACAAAAAAAATGCTGGCTTTCCCGTAATAGAGAGTAGATGTAAGCATGAAATGGCTACTAGCAAAGCAGCTTGTTTAGAGATGATACAATCCACAATCTTAAAAGAGGGTGTAGTGCATGTTCACAACGACAAACCCCACCCCACCGCACCACGCCCTGCTGTTCACTGGTCCATATGGACGCAATACTTTCCTGTGACAGAAAGAACCTGATTGCAAGTCTCGTCTCGGCCAAAGAGCGATCGGCGGCGCACCGGACGCCGCGGATCGCTCTAGGAGGCACTATAACGTGTGCCGAAAAGTAAACACAATTATCGGTACTATGCGGCGCACATGTCGCATACCACTCTGCTACTGCTGCTGCTCAAGATGATGGGGAGCGTTCTAATCTGGCGGCTACTGCTTACTGCGCGGCCACCGTATCTTGATAGCGATCGGCGACGTGCACAAATGGCGCGCCAGCGCGGACCTCATCTTCGAAGCGATCGGCGATGTGGCCAAAGTACGCCACAAGGTCGATCCAAATAGGTCGCGAAGCTCCTGGCGAAAACGGTTCAGAACAAATTGTCACCGACATCAGCAAGGGTGGTTATGCGAGCAGCGATTAAGACGCGACTATGTTTGGAGGGAACAAACACTTGGAAAGAAAAAAAGCGTATTTTAATGAAAGCGAGACACAGTTACATTTAATAAACGAAAATAGCATTCCTAATCAACTTTATATACGCATGGCGAGAAAAGAAGACAACTCTATTTTGCTCAATTATTATCAGTTAAGAACTTTTTTCAGTGCCCACCGTAACATCGCCCACCATAGAAGGGGGCGTTGACACCGCTGTCACTTGCAATGCAATGCAGCTCTTGAAGTGTGCACAAAGGCGCGCTCGTAAAGTTAACCTGTTACAATACGCCCCCATCACACGTATGTGGTTTTGCTTGTCGACGTTTGTCTGAATTTAGTGACCCGCGTAGTTGTATTCTTTCTTAACCTGTTCAGTCAAAAGTAGTGAATTGCGACCGCCAGATAATTGTTTACTTTGGTTGTTTTTGTGCGACAGCGCTGGCCGACGGGCTTGGCGTCCGACGAAAGGACGAGCACTATACAACCAAAGTGTCCATCGGCCTCCAAAGAAAGTACTCGTTTGTTCTGCGCAGGGATGCGAATTCGACACCCGTACGGCTGACCTTTTCTTGCATCGCTTTTCGCGGTGAAAGCTCAAAACGCCCATCAAGTAAAATGACGGGGCATTTGGATGTACAGCTCTAATGGCAAGCCACCGAGACAAATTTCGCGCCCTTTAGAAGAAAATGACTTCACTTCTGTTTTAACAGATACGACGTCACATTATTTTTTTCTTCCGCCGGAAGTTCCCTCCTCACACAGATGGCGCTAAGCCCCATGAACCGCTGATGAACCGCCATGTTTTGAACGTATGGGCTAATTGGCTTCTATGGAAACAGACTTCGCTACCAGGTATATTTGCCTTGTACGCCACGCCGAGTGTTGGTATAGGTTCGTACGCAATGTTCTCTCGACGTTTATTTCGCGCTGAAGCGAGATACAGTACGCAGGTCAATTCGTTCACTGCAGCTGTCGCGCCTCCTCTCTCCAGCGTGTTGACTGCCTGTTTGCCCATTCATCAAGTGAGATACGTTCATGTTTGTTTCTGCGCGTGTGACAACATGCTCGTTAATTTAGTTAATTTGCCTATGTTTACAAGTTTACATGGCCGATGAAACTACTGCCCTTACTTTGTATAGCTGTCCACTAATTTGCTACCACAATCGATGCTTCGCCTTTCGGGCGAAACTGCACCTTTTTTATTTTTATTTTTAAAGTACGAGCACAGATCTAAAAGTCCCATCAAATGGTTGCACGAAAAAAAAAAATAAATAAAGAAGCCCCAAAGAAAGAAAAATGATCCGCTGGAAGTCACTGCAACACATAAGCGTAATATCGGTTGTTGGCGACCAGTAAAATGCCCAAAGCTGCTGTTTTTCGACAAACGCAGGCGCGATGAACGTGCCAACAGTTAGCAGAAAGGGCGCCCCCATTTCCACTCGGTTTTGAGGTTATAATCCATGCGGTCGCTGTTTCCGCTCATATTCCTTACGATAGTATATCGTATTTTCTTTGCGGTCTGTTAAGAGTGATTAGAAGCCCAGATTTCATCTTTCTAGAAAACGAAGTAGGGGTCGCAGTCGTGCAAACCGCAATGTTGCAAGTCGAGGCAAAAGCGCGAAACGCAAATATCAATGCGACATGTGCGACATCATCGGATTTGCGCACTTCAGTCTCAGAATGTAAATCAACCTTTAGAATGTGTCTTTATGATTACTCGCTGCAACGTCGAGTTTGTCTGCATGTGGGCCTAAATCCGCTTAAAGTTGATCCGAATACAAATCCAAACTTTTTTTTTTACTGCTCTGAAAATGAACCGGTTGCATTCCATCCTTGAACACGACTACGCGGCATCACAAATGAGCAACTCGTACCACAATACACGAACGACCTGGTGGAAGACCGTAATGTTAAGCGGAATTATTCGCTTACGGTATAGCGTCCGGGCATCAGCGTTAAAGAGCACAAGCAGAAACACAGTGGAATGCAACATTCGCCTACAAAACAAGCCACGCGATCCGACAGACGTCATATTTCAAACGTCAGGAGCACGCAAAAAAGAACAATAATGGGGCTGTTTGCGTTGTCGGAGGCCTTTGCCCCGTACGAAGTGTTGTAGCACTATGCGGCTTACGGTTGTGCGCATTACCCTGGTTTCTCCGGTACGTGAATCTCTGGCATCGCTCTCCCGTCGGCATAATGAGGAAAGGGCTGGAAAGTGCAGCTTGGCCATTACTCTCAGGGTCATTAGGGCAACTAGGATAGTTGCACGCGGAAAGCTCTAGCTTCCAAATAAGGTGCGTGCAGCGCGTGGTATTCTTCAAACACGGGATTAGTGCCACTCCCATTTGCTGCGAACACAGAGAGTGGCCTGTACTGAGTCGTTGCGTCTGGAAACGTTCAACGGGCTAATGTCCAGAGAAAATACTCGAATAAAGAGGAGCCATATTTCTGTTAATCATTCCTCTAGCATACGAAAACATGTGAAATATTTCGGCTGCTTTAGGCAAACGTGGGTTTTTTTTTTTTTTTGCTGTTTCAACAATTTCAAAAAAAAAAGTTCCAGAACATAAATATTTACTTCACCTGAAAGAGAAACTTCATCTTGCTCTCGTCCGTGACTAGCTTGTGCCTCTAAAAGAAGAATTTTTGCCGAAAGAGCCGCCGGAAAATGATGTCATCAGACGCTGTTCTTTTTATGAACATAACATGCATTGATTCAAAATAAAGGCAATCTATCTTACATGCAGTTTCTGCAGCTGTGATAATCCTTTCATAGTACAAAGAATGAGTAGAAAAAATTATAGACCATATGCGGGGCGGCATGTAGTGGCAGTCGATTGAGTTTAAACTACGTATATCCTGATAAGTGACCCTTGAACATGAAAGAAGCATGCTTTTACAGACTTTATGTACCTTTTTAATATTTTTTCTTTAGTATCGCCAAGTCCACGAGCATGCACATTGTATCGAAGCCGCAACAACGCAGGTGAAAAAATTTATCATACTGCAGACCTCACTTCATCGCGGGCGTATGCAGGCGTAATTTTCACCCTTTCGTCCTCCTGTAGAGAGTCAAAAAAGGGACGCCACCGTCACTTTCGCAACACTCGTACGAATCGCTTAACGCCAGCCATCATTCGCATGAACGGACGGACTGTCGACTTTGCCAAGGTATTTACGAATCTGCATCATGCAAATAACTAGTGACGCATAACGGTTTAAGCGTACCTTCTATCGTCTAAAAATGCGTGAATACTATACAAATACAAATTTTGGTTCAAAACATCACTCCACGGAAGCTGCGTCTAGTCAGAGCACAGCCAGTAACGTTCTGAAGCTGAGCATCACCACAGCTTCAGGAGAAAGGAAATAAAGCCTCGGGAGTTGCACTACCAATTGTGCGTTGCACAAACATTTGATAATGCGACGCACGCGTAATGGTGAGGATGTTGGTTCGTCTCCCACCGGCGACAAGTTTTCTTTTCGTTCACATTCATTTTCCCTTTTCCTCGTTATTTTCTACATTTTTATTTCAACTAAGCTAATTACCTCTATGATTTTCTTGGCTTCATTGCCTGTTTGCTACATAGGGCCGTGAATTTGAAAAATCAAGCCCATATATTCCCTTCTTCCTGTCGATATTGGATAAAAGCTGCGTGTAATTTATGTCTGCTGGCAACAGTGTCAGGAATGGTTTCAGAACCATTGTCCTAGTTGAGTGAAACTACGTAGGTCTCATTCTTCGAGCCGAATTGCAGCGTGATATTTGTCAATGTCGATAGCTATCAGCGAAACTGAAATGTTTGTTTTTTAGCCAAGAAAGCATTCCTGCCACCAAGAATATTCACGATTTTATTGATATTTGACATCGTCAAAGGAAAGTGGTCAGTTTATTTGTGCTTTCGTAGTTAGACTAAAGGCACTACCTGTGGCCTCATTCATGGTAACTGCGATGAGGGTCAAATGTAGACACGAACGAAACTCAGCCAGAACGTTTCGCCTGACGTGTGTTCGAGCCTGCATTTGAACGGTTAAAACAGCACTTGCAACTTACATGAAGCTTTGGAAAGCCTCCTAGACGTATGCACCCTCCGTGCAACTTGGCGATGTTGAAGGCTCCAGCCGGTGACCAAAGCCTTACACTTCGTACGGCGAAAGATGCAAGCCGCTTCCGAAGTCATTCTGTATGCAGACAAAAAAATATAATTAACAATCATCTGCAGTGGTAATTTGACCCCAGCAAGAGATATTCAATTGAAGCTTTTTTTTACCGTACGACATAAAACATTTCATGTGACACAGTCAAACACAAGTGACCTTCTCGTGGCTGCTTTCGCCCTGGCCTGTGAGGAGCACCTTTAACCGCCCGTCGTAGTTTTCGCAGTCGTACCCATTCACACTGAGCAAAGATTTGTTTTTTAGGCATTAGTAAAGTCTGGCATCCATTTCTTATTAGCAACGGTAATTGCAGCTGCGTTCTTAGCCAATGTACTGGCTTTTTTATTTCTCTGCATCAAGGATGTAGACTTCGTTGATGCTGAGTTCGAGACAGTTGCCTAGAACGCGCTCCTGACGGCCAAAGCAGCTGCCAGAGCATGAAACAACCAGCGGGACAAGGAACGACATCTTTTAAATATACCCACGCATGCTCAGTTATCTGGTTTTGCACCACGTGGGTTCGCTAATGCCGCCAGTGCAGCCCGTAGAACGCCGTTCGTACGTTTTAGACATGTGTCTTGACCTCTATACGCTGTGCAAAGAAAAATTCCTGTTGCTGTCGGGCCGATCGGTAATTAAACGTACCTTAACTTTCTTCCTGCTGTATTGCTGGATTGTGATCTCTTTATGTGGTTTATTCAGTTCGAGTTGTAGTTTCAATCTCTTGTAATAGGCATCTAATGTTTCCACTCTGCCGATATTGTTGGCATTACCATAAGCGCCCACGAACTCCCCATCACATTCTGCCATAGATAAAGCAAAACACGGCACATCAAGCCTTTACCAATTACCAGCGAGATAACAATCAGTGAAGCTTATGATAAAGCAGAATAATATTAATGCAATAACCTCCAATTATCACAAAAAGAAAGAAAAAAGAAGGACGAGATCAGAGCGGCAGCTGCATCCAACAACATTAGGACATGGCTCTTTCTCCAGGATCTCTCGCTAAAGTACAAAAGGGTACAGCATTCATTATACTCTAATATTCGTCGGCCATCTTTGCTTCCGCTGTTGCTACATTAATGACTATTAATTGTTTGAAAATGGGGCTGCGTTTCATCGGTATATAAAACGGCTTGTTGCCGTTTAACACAGATATCCCATAGCTCTGTAGGCCCTTAGCCAACCAAATCTCACTGCAGGTCATGCTACAAAGCATCTTAAAGGTAACGCCCATCGAACACCGCTAAAAGTGACAGCGACGATGCATCTTTTCAGTTCGCCACGGATGCCGTGTCATATGCAGCGGCGTTAATGACACAATGAGTTCGAGTCTACTGACTATGGCACACCACAGGCAGAACCACTGAGTTTCTCGTAATGTGTACACAAATTATGCATGCGATGAATAAGATTAAGTACCCATGAAGACAATCAAAAAGCAACAACAGAACACCGCAATACGATAAAACACTTTCTGCAACCAACAAGACGTATACACATTTTGTTTTATTCCAGCGTGCAGCAATTCATCCTTCGGTGGAAAAAAAAAAGACGTCACGCAAGAATAACTTATTACATTGCTTTATTTTTCGAATATCAATGATGGTTTCCTAGAAATGTGCGCAACGTTTGTTGAATTGCATTAGGGCCTCATTCTAAAACCTTCCTTTCCTAACCTTACGTGAATAGCTCTTCATGCTTCCTTACCGCGAAGGATGGATAAGAAAGCAGGTGTATTCCGAAAGCTTTTTTTTACTGCTTCTCAGGAAACGAACCCTTTCGTTATGTTTGCGTTAGACGGCATGCGTCATAAGTCTGACGCGAGAGTCCATACTAAGCCAAAGAAAAAGAATGGTCGTCAAACATTTTTTTTTGTTTTTGAATTGCTAATGTACAAACACATACGCTTTGTCTGAATTTAGAGTTCAACGCTATGGCATGTATGAACACTTTTCGGAGAGCAACACGGCGGTACCCGTCAAATGGGAAAGGGTTTCTTTACCGGAAGTTCCTGCCAGCGGCAGCCGCAGCCGGCACTCGGAAGAGCGCGGTTCTTCTTCTTTCCGTGGCTCTTCCTACGGGGAGAAATTTGCATTTGCGGCAGGATTTGGTTCTATGAGATCATTTAAGATTCGAAAATATGAATAGTGCAAGCTAACGGAAGCCTCAGAAGAGCCCCTGAGAATATATTAAAGCAGGTGGCGCTGTATCTTCACGGCCTCTAGGGAGCCTACATGCAAGCGCTCGCTTGCACGTAGGCTCCCTAAGCGGCCTCCAAGAGGGTGCGGGATAATCGAAGCTGGGACCAGATCAGGCGCCAGCTTTGATGTCCCCTTTGCCCATTTGGTCCCCATTTTAGAAGCCCATTTGCCCATTTGCCCATTTTAGAAGCCTGGAGGCTTCTAAAAAATATACGTAAATTATGACACGTTGTTTACGGGAACCTGCAGTTCGATTTGCGAGTGGCAGTAAATACGGAAGAGGCCTGCTGGCTGGAACGTCATGCATACGTCATCCGTCCAAATGGGTGCCCGTCTCTGAATTGTTACCTACCAAGTTTTTTTTCTTCTTCTGACCTTCTTGGGATCAAGCAATTTGTCGTCCTGCGCTATTTGGCCTATTCGTTGTCAAGTGATGGTTGCACTTGCTTTATACATCTGTCATGATGGTTTCTGCCATAGCCTACTGGTGACCGTTTATTTAGCGCTGTTGCTCAAGTCTATAGTAAATTAGTCTCTGCTGTATAGGCTTATCGACAGAGGCCTACCAGGTTTCCTGGCGCATGGACCAAGCCAGATGCGCTGCCACATTCCGGAAGCCGTATACTGGAAGCAAAGTTTGTACTTTGTGTTGGTAGGTATAGATGGAGCCATCACCTAACTTATCTGGTTTTATGAGACGGTTTACCTTCCTTCACGCCCGTCTCGCGGCTGTCGTGCTCGCCACATGACTGCAACAGACTACAACGCGCACGCGTAGATGGACACTACAAGTTCACGTAGTTAGGTGAAGTGATCACGCAGGGCTAATCAAACATGTGAAGCGTTTATCTGGGAAAAAAAGGGAAAGAAAACTGACATCTATAATATGATTACCCTACGTTAAGAGAACTCTGTCTATGGGTGCGTGAGCAAGGAGAGAGAGAGAAAATAAAGGTAAAGGAAAGACAGGTAGGTTAACCAGAGGTTATCTCCGGTTGGCTACCCTGTACCGGGGGAGGGGTATAGGGATGCGACAGCAGAGAGAGAAAAAAATTACACCATATTCCCGTAGGGGAACCCTGAGTAGTATGCGAAGCAGCCATTGCGTCGACTCAAGTTCCCATTAGTTTTCAGTTCGTCGTTTCCGTTAGGTGGAGGTACGTAGCTACCGGCTTCGCGAGCCCGAAGTTCGGAATCGGCCTGTCGCCGCTGCCGTTTCGTGGCAGCGGCTCGAGCCCTCTTCTCCGCGGCTCTGTCCACGGCGCTGACACTGTCGGTGACGCTGGCGCTGTCCGTGGCACTCATCGCGACGTTGCGGGAGGAGAATGAGAGGAGCGGTGCGCGCGCGCGTCATTATACCGCGAGCTACAGTGGCGCCCCCCAGCGGAGAATGCAGCGCCTACCATCGCGCCTCTGACCTCAGCCGCTAAGCATTATTGCGCCCGGAGCCGCAGGTGTTGCCATTCATTGCGCAACCCGGAGAGGAGCGTCGGAGAGGAGGAATGCCGAGAGCAGAGGAGACCAGACAAGGAGAGTAGGGGGAGGAGGATGCACATGCGCAGTGCGGGTGTGGACGCCGCACGGCGGATGGATGGAGGGAGGGAGGGAGAGAGTGAGTGACATAGCCCCGACCATAAGCTGCTTCGCATGTAAAATAAGTAAAAATAAAACAAAAGCTCGATTTGCGAGTGGGCAAGGACGCTTCCAGAATTTATGTAAGGTGGCCTTACGGTTTTACGTAAAGTACGGTCTCTTCGCGGTACAACGAAGAAGAATGTCGCAACACCGAGAGGTAGTGCGCCTATGAAGAAGGAGTCAGTGACAGCTAAAGGTAAAAAGGCATCTACCGCCAAGCTTAGTTCCAAGCCAACCAATATCTTGGGCCGGGTCACTACCATGCCTACTTTGCAGGTACATCCATTCGAAGCTGCTAATAAACATGCAGTGAGAGAAATGCAAAATTACACGCTAGGCCTCGCAGAAAACAAGCTATTGGCAGTGTTTGAATGTTAGATGGCTCGACAGCTTGTCGAAAATGGGACGCTGCAAGACCGCAAACTTCATCTCGCACATCATAACGTGACTCGCGCACAAACTAACTGGAAAAAATATAAGCACGCGCTCAAGGTCAACTAACTTTCTTTACCACGTTCCTCCTTTCAAATGCGGAACGCCTTTCATGTAAGATTCCATGTGGGGTTCTACAAAAGCGAACGCTTGCATGCTGCAAGTTCAGCTTTCGCCATCTGCCGCTTACGGTGAAGAAGCTTCTTCCAGTGTGAGGCGCGCGATTGCTATGCACTGCAGCCATGCAGGCTGTGGCGTTGAATATACTTTTCTTGAAGTGTCGTAAATACAAGCATCGCTATTTGACCACGTTTCCCACCAGAGACACCCGACCTCTCTTTTTGGTCGAAGTTTCCAGAGATGAAGCAAAGAATTTAGTTTTGGGAGCTGTGACGTGCTGCCGGTTCTTCAAGAAATACCGGTAGCAAAAGCGTAAAGGAATGTCCACGTGTAAGCAGACGCGTTCAATAAGGGGGCCTAATTCTCTCAGGAAGCAGGAAGTATGAAGACATTCTTTGGTTTCTCACTGTTGATCATGACTGGCAGTGAAACCATGTACAACGTGTAACAACTAGCCCAACAAGCCGTTCTCATGTACAGGGGGGAGCCGCTGGAGCGCCTCCCCCCTGTTCCCCCTTTTAAACGTTTTGTGCTATAGCCACAGCTTGAGCTGTCCTTGGTGGTACTGCACCAGCCGGCGTGACACTAGCTAGATTGGCCGATGATTGTTTCGTCTTAGCATCTATTGCGTTGTTAGCATGGCTGCTTCGTCATATACGCCATCTGCTCAACATTACTGGCGAAGGCAACGAGAAGGTAGAATACCTGTTCTGCTCATTCCTTGCCCTTCAAGAAAGGCTACGGCTCGGAAGCTCGCGTTGGAACGGTGACTTATCTGCAGGTGGAGGAGCAGCTTACATCCAGTCGATGTGTTGCACGTCACCCACCTCGGCACACAAGACACGAATCGGGAAGGCCGCTCGTCCCTTGCGCAAAATCTACACGGCGACATTCGGTTTTCTGTCACCGTTGTCACTTCACTTGACTTGGTTATTTAGGACGCCTAGGTTGGCCTTTTGGAAAGATAGGTGATTATTGCTGCATTCGTCTCTGTGTCCTTCCAAAGTATTTCGGGCCTTGAGTGAAAGTAAACCTTCATACGCAAATGGGCGCTCGTCTCCAGAAAGGTATCCACTATTTTTTTCCATGCGCCAAATATTGCCTTGCTTGTATGGAAAACACCATATGTAAGTGCCTTTCGCCGTGCCAAAAGCCCACGTTCGAGAGAAACTTGTCAAACTATAAAGGCGTATGCAACTCTGCAAGCATAGTCACCTGCGTATTGGCGAATAGCGCAAGCACCTTCCTTGTACGATTTTGTTTGGTTGTTTTGAGTGTTCTCGATGTCATGCCGTATAGATTTGAGTCACAACACCGTCATCCACAATTACGATTAAAAGGATTTCTCCCAGGCGCAATCTCTGCACGCATCCCATCTAGTTCCATAATTGTTTTCTACAGACGTGATGTAAGCGACCTCTCCTACTTGGTGGAACAAACTTAATTTGATGTCCCATAGAGAAAACGGTAAAATATTGGAGTTCTGGCTCTCTAGGCTCGCGTGTGCGGTCTTTTTACTTGCAAATCAGGAGCCGTGCCTCCTATTATGCTAAGTGAAAGTTCGCTGCGAGTCTGGAAATGGCAGAGGAACATGAAAGACAAGGGCGAACGAAAGACGTAACAAACACGCAGGGGCTGAGTTTTAAGATCCTGTGCGTATAGTTGCCGAAACATGATCTGCGGTGGGTAAAGAGAAAGGCTGATGGGTCAACGTTCATACCGAGGGAAGCCTAAGCCGCCAGCTTCTGATGAAATTCAGTAGCTAGATGTTTCATAGCAAACTGAGTGCGGTCGCTGAAGCTGTGACCTTTACGTGACTATTTTTTAGAGCGGAGCTGTTATACGCTACTTTCCAGCGGATCGCTGCGTGCGTAGACCGCGCGTACACCGAAAAGGCCGTAGCCCCGATACAAAGCAAAAGCGTATCGCCGGTGTATCCCAGCTGCGTTTAACAGCCAATGGGAGTGTCTCTTTGGATGGTAACGTCACGCACTGCATAGGCACGTTATTTCAGTTGCGTTCCAGCCATGTAATGGGTAGGCCGGGTATTGGGCGGACAGAGGAAGAACAGCATGCCTACGAAGAACGACGACGTGAGCAGAAGCGGGAATGGGCGCGAAGGCGGCGGAATGCTGCTAACACCTCGCACCGCCTTCGCGCCCATTCCCGCTCAAGCATCTTTACAGAACCCATGGTCGTCTACTATAGTGACCACAAAGCTACAGTCACCTTAGTGACAAAATAATAAAGACGGTAGAAAATGACAGTTCAATGTGGTATCTGTCTTTAATAAATCAATATAGTTTATCACCATATATACAGCTCCGCTAGTCGTCTACCTTCACAGAGTGGCATGCCACTGAGTTTCCTTTTTTTTTCATTTTTTTTTTTGTGGAAGGAGAGGTTGACCTCATGAGCGACACACGCTACCTCTTTTCTCTGAGGCAAACAGTTCATAGCAAAGATAGGCCAGCTCAAACAAAGAAACAAACACACAAGACAAACAGCGCATAACAATGTGTAGTATATATATTGACATATTTGAAAACGTACAAAAAAACCTATTTTTTGAGTCCTGGGCGACTCTATGCTACCGCACAATCACCAAATAAACACTTTCCTGCAGTTTTAGATTTACAATAAAGTTTTCAAATTTATTACCGTTCGTTTCCAAAAAGCAGCGTTGTACGTGAGTACTGCGATATTGCGATATGCCAATACTGCGATATTGCAGAGCATATTGTTGCAGGTATATTGTTTATGCGAAGAAATTGGGGTGGGTGGGGGGGGGGGGGGAGGTGTCCTTCTGGGATGAGGCCTCAAGAAAAGAAAGAAAACTATCATATTAAAAAAACTAAATTTATTGGTATGTCGAAAGCATCAATACCTATTCAGGACGTGCATTCTCCTATTTCGACCTAATTTAAGAGATTACCATTGAATGATTGCCAATATTATGCATACTGGCACTTTAACGCAAACCAGTCTGACAGTTGATACTAATTGCTTTTTGTTACTCTCGTCGCTATTTGTTTCTGTCCCACTAGATTTATTTAGAGTTTAATGTGGCATAGTATTTCACATTGCACAAAAAGTTTATGCCAGAAGGTGCAAGAAAGTTGGAAACATGGGCGAGTGGGTAATTCAAACAAAATAAACAAAATAAAGGTGTCTTATCGAAAAAAAATTAATTATGGGGTTTTACGTGCCAAAACCAGTTCTGATTATGAGGCACTGCCGTAGTGGGGGACTCCGGAAATTTGGACCACCTGGGGTTCTTTAACGTGCACCTAAATATAAGTACACGGGTGTTTTCGCATTTCGCCCCCATCGAAATGCGGCCGCCGTGGCCGGGATTCGATCCCGTGACCTCGTGCTCAGCAGCCCAACACCATAGCCACTGAGCAACCACGGCGGGTGGTGTCTTATCGAACAACAAGATGAACGTATCACTTTAAAGCCACGTGTTAACAATGCATGCATAGCCTAGTTTGAAATCGAATTTTGCTACGTAATTGTCCCGTTGTGTCAACGCAAAAGCCGTGGGACAAACGCGCCGACTATCATGTGTCCTGATGTAATATTATGCGATTATTTCCGACGTTTGCCGTGTGTGAAGAATTGTGTGTAGGAGGCACTTCGGGAAGTGTTGTGGAAGGTGTCCTCACTCAGGCTTACAGCGCCAGGCTCTCACACCTAGGCTCGTCCTGTGCAAACATTCTAACATTTCCCGAGATTTACGAGATTCGCGACAAATGAGCCGTCACAACTCTATCAAACAACAAAAAAGGGCAATAACTAGCTATGACGTAACATGAACACTGCCATATTAAACGAAGCGGCGTTGTACCCACTTCTTGAAAGCTAAGCGGTTGAGGGAAACGCGTTGCAGCGAGTGTGTGATTGGTATTGGTTTAGCGCTTAGATTATCACAATGCTAGCCAATTTTGCGTGGTCATATATCCCTGGGCATCGGTTTTATCAATACTTAGTTAACACGATAGCGTTAAGGGCCCCGTGTCGCAGAAATTCCGGCGTCGGTTCGGCGTCGACGTGGGCGTGCCCGGCGTCGTTGGCGGAAATAGTTATCCCTAACAACCCCGACCGCGCAGGCCATTCGCGTTGCGCAAGACGTTAGTGAACAAATTTGATTTTCTCGAAGTAAAGTCCGTCAGAAAAATCGTAAAGATCAACTTAACCACAACCTTCAGACGCGATGGCGTCGCATTGTAATTTGAGTATATGAGAAAGCGTAATTCTCTTACGGCTGAAACTCAAACACAAACCCCTTAAAGCATTTCTAGAATTCATACAGCGGCGCATTGCGGCTTCTTCCTTGCAAAAACACCATCCAGATGGCGATCGCCTCCTCCGCAGCCGCACGCGGAGACGAAGTTGGACAAAAAAGCTGCAGTTGCCGGGAAGCCTGATGAGCAGTCAGTTATCTTTGAATGCTATCGCGTTCCATTCCTAAAGGCGAAGCTCTTAAGCGTCCTCCAATTTTTTTTCTAAACAATCGTCATAACGCGAAGTAGTGCTGTCTGGAATCCAAGCGGCGGCGAGAAAATTACGAGCGCGGTTTTGCATCCGTAGTACTCCTTCACTGAATGATTCTCTGTCACATCAGAATAGCGGGGGATGGGAGGAAAAAGAAGAAATGAGTGAAGGGCGCACGTGCATCTTTACTCTTGTTTGAGCCGCCTTTGCGCTCTTCTGATGTGACACTCAGCTGATGGGACAGTGAGTCAGTTAGACTAAAGTACGCATCGTAGAGCTCACTCTCTCTCTCGCTCTTCGTGCTACACTCAACAGGCTAGAAACAGGCCGTCCACGTTACCTAATGTACTGAGGCCCTGACGTCAGTCGTAAAGTACACAACAAAGGAAATTGAAAAAAAATCTCTCCTGCAGTTTTAAAAGAACTGCAATTTTTGGCAATTCTAATGACGAGATCAGCATTCTCACATTCGCACGCGTGTTCACACTATATATCACCTTCCTTTGTCATCTTTACGTTTTCACTCTCCTTTAGCAATCTTGGCTAAACTCCGCAGATTTTATCCATCTCTTTCGTTTCCCCCTTAGATCTTTCAAGTACCCCAAATCAGACTAAACGTAGAAGACATGGTGAATTATTAATATTGCTAGCAGAATTGTTTGAGTGCGCTGAAATCTGATCTTGCAGAGGTTGCTGTGATAGCCCATGAAGCTTTCTCAGAAGCAAAAATGACGAAGAGCTTTACTAAAAAGAAAATGTTTCTGACTAATGGCCGAGATAGCGCGAAATCTATCCATTTTCAAAACACGTCTCGGGGAAGGCGACGAAAAAAAAAATAGAAAGACACTGTTGCACTTGTGGGGCCTTCGTAGACTACGTCAAAATAGTTAAAACATGACGCGCCGCGCAAGTGAGAAGTCTCTCGAACGTGCCCCTGACAGCTGACGGGCAAGCAGCAGAGCGAGGCAATGAATTATGGATAGCGGGGTGCCGCGTTAAGTACGCAGCTTGACAGCGACGTCAGGAACGGAATGAAAGACAAGAAAGCACATGCGTGGACACAGTAAGTCCCTAGGGTTTAAGCGATGGCGCTTCGCGTGGCACACGGCGGCAGAGAGCAGCCTGTCAACACCCCCCCCCCCCCTCCCCCAACCCTCGACTTGTATGCTCCAAGATCGTAAGGGATCGTGCGAGCCTGCAAGATGTATAAGCGTAACAGTACTTAGAAAGCACAGAATACGGAAGGGCTATCGGAAGAACGAGACGGCTTCTTCCACCATTTCGGCTTAGCAGTATACTATAGGTGGACAGGTACGACAAGATGAAACGTATTGCAGACATCATCGTTCCTGCATCAGAACCTGCAATAACTAAGTTTACAATGTGTAGGTAAATGGCGTCGTCAGCTGCGCTTCCCGCAGGCACATTTGTCCTACGTTATCTGAAACGCATTTACGGGAGAATTAAACTCTAAGGCTCTAACCTCTAACCCCGATGTATACCGTGTAAAAGTATTTTAAAAAATCGTGTAGCATTATATATTTGCAAAGCCCCGAAAGGTGCGTTAGCTTGTACACACTTGAAAACGGTCAGTCGAAAAAAAAAATAAACGTGGAAGGAAAACATGTACAAATTGAATTAACACAGCAAGCTGGGCCAGTTGGTAACTGAACAAGTTCTTAGGGGTGGGCAGCGCTAGCCAGACGAACGACAGAGGAAGAGACGACACGAGCGCTGAATGACGACTGATTTATTATTTTCGAACAAGTGCACATTATATATGCGCAAACTATGACATTTGACATACAAGTGGCGACAGGTTCTCAGCCTATCTTGCCATCCAAAAACTTCGTTTCTTTATCTGCGAGGAGGGCTCACGAAAATCCTGTGAAGAAACCCATCCCGCTATCAAGAGCCGGTGCATTAACAAAGCTTCGCATAATCGCGCGTGATTCCACACGAGCCATGTGGAACACACCTGGTTTCCGACATACTCGACTGCACCGCCTGGACCCAGCCCTCCGACTACGCATTCCATCTGGACTTCCTCGAATCGAGACAACTGCTCTCTACCGACTGTGGCTTGAAGTATCCTTTACGAATGCTTTTGCTTGTCGCATCAGAATGGCTGACAGTGCTGCCTGTGATACTTGCGGCAGCGAGAAAACACTCCAACATATCCTGTGTCATTGTCCCCGCTACAGCTCCCAGAGACAGTCGCTCGTAACCGAGTTGGCACGCCTCGACGACCGGCCGCTTTCTGAGCAGACGATTTTAGAATGCCGACTGATACGGTCTTCACAGCAGAAGGCGACGAGGGCGCTACTGAAGTTCCTCCGGTCAAGCGACCTGTTTGAACGACTGTGACGCTCCTGAGTTCCTTTGTGTGTGTGTGTGTGTGTGTTTCTTTTCTTTTTTTTATCTCCCTCTCTAAGTGTGTGCATTTTTCTTTGTCTTTCTGTCTCCCTTACCCCTTCCCCAGTGTAGGGTAGCAAACTGGATATTTACCTTCCGGTTAACCTCCCTGCCTTTCGCATCTCATTTATCTCTCTCTCGTTTCTTTATCATGCAGAGAGATAGAGGTCTGGCTGACACATGCGCCTGAGTTAACATGCATGGAGTAGGTTTCTACAATCTCGCGGTTGATTTGGTTTCTATTTTTATGCAGTATTTCAGCTTTTTCAAACACGGGTTTGCATGGGCAAATTCTGCAATGCCCGGCCAGATTTGAACTGATTGGATTTCTGATAGCGGCTTGGTGCTCCCTGAGGCGAAACTAAGGAACTAAGTTTTTGGATAGCAAGATAAGCTGAGAACCTGTCACCACTTGTACAAGTCACATGATCATGTTTTGTGCATATTTATATTCAATTGTTCGAATATAATAAATCACTTGTCAGTCAGCGCTCGTATCGTTTCTTCCTTTATCGTTCGTCCGAGTAGCGCAGCCCACCCCTATACGAACATGTACAAATTATACAGATGCGACGCAAAATTTACAATTTCCGTGAAGCGAAGATTTCCTAAAATGGTTAATGAAATGCTATAAATTCTCCCATTTCATTAGTGCGTATTTGGGCCGAAGGGAACTGACACGCGCGCATGTGCTGTATTGCAGCAGTGCTACAGAATGTCGCCCTTATACGATTCAGTATTTACTCATTTCGCCCTATTTATTTTAAATGTACGGCCCTTCTCTTGCCCATTCCGCATAGGGGTATGTGCCATAGCATGGTAATTGTTATTGTCACCAACACGCGGTGATCATCTGAAAGAGGTAGTTGCCATTGGCACGATTTAAGTATGCGTGTAATTGTGGCCTAATGGTTAGGAAAATAACCATAAAAGGTAAGAAAACTCTTGCTTTATTAAAGGAAATGTGCTCATGTCCGCGTGTATTTGTTCCAATAAGGATATTTGCGTATGATGTGCTCCATCACTGATTAGTTCTATAGAAAACAAGGCCAGCAGTTTAGACACCTGTAGGATTATTAAGGATGGTAGTGATGTCCTGCGTACGAGCTGTTAGGCAACACAGCAGCTGCAGCACACTGCAATGGTCATTAAATTGACCTCGTAGACTGTCTTTAACTACTACCGCCCGGCCCGTACCGTACGACGGGCTGCGAGACACCTTGCTTAATTTATTTTGCGCCCCATACCGACCGCTACCGGACCTCTACTCGGCGTCCCCGGCCCGCCACCTCCAATTGAACAACCTGCACCGGCCCCTGATTCAGTGGCCACCTGCCACCAGCGGCCATCAGCAGTGCAACTAAAGAACAGCTGCCTTCCCCCACTGAACGCCATGCTGCTCCTGACATATTGGAATTCGCAAATTCATCCCCTCTGGCTCCTCACCCATCGAGTGCCTCGACTCCTTCCGAGTCCCTTGCAGCACACGCCACATTGCGCCAAGGCTGACCGAGGACTCCCCGCCAGCACGAAAGAGAATTGTGCCAGACTCGATTGCACCTTTCTCGCTCGATTCTTCGGCAGTGTCACAGTATCTGGACATGTGCACCCAGCATTCCGTTGTGCACAGTCACACCGAATCTGCATAGGACCGCGACTGACCGCCTGCCGTCTCACCTGTTTATCTACATCAACACATCGCAAGGGAAACCTGTGAGCGTTCCCACGCGTACCAACGTGTGCGTCCGGCCACTGCTCACGACCTTTCCTGGCTAAGCATGTGCTGAAGCACCGACCGCGTCATCGGCGCAGGAAACCCGTGCTTGAGCTTTATCTAGCACCGTCGACGCCCATTGGCGTCTCCAATTGCTACTCGCGCGCCCACCGTCCCGCTAACACCCTACATTATCAACGGGAGGCGCCCCTGCAAATGAGACTCATCGCAAGAGGCGTTCCCATGCTGCCGGAAAGGCCAGAACAGCTACCACATCCTGCCGACCATGCTTGATCCATGGTACCCAGCGAACGGCGTCTCCATCTGTTTCAAGAACACTTAAGAGGCTACGTCACTCACACTCACCTGACTTGTAAATATTATATATCTGCATTTGTGTAGTTTTTATATCTTCCACGTAAACACGCGCTTCTTCACCGAGCTGCGCTAAAGAAAAGGAGCTCCTGTAGGGGGAATCGCCATTAGCTGTGACACCACTGAAAGCAGCCACGCGGACAGCCATCGCGAGCGGAGCAAAAAAAAAAAAGGGGGGGGGGGGGGGCTGTTGTGAGAAAATTACAGAGCTGCTGTGAGAAAACTACAATGGCGGGAAGGCCAGTGCTCCTTCCCACAACCTTCCTCCATCCGGCTGTTGATTGTTTTGACTCGTTTAACTGCTTAACTTTGCATCCTGCGCGCTGTGATAGCGTGTAACAAGCCGGGGCGGTCGGTATTCAAGAATGGCCCTGCTATTGTAAAACCTCGTTAATTCGGATTTCACGGGACAAAATAAAAAAAAATGTCCGAATTAACCAAACTTCGAATTATCGAGGGTATCACGACAACAATAAACAAATGCTTTTTACATCAACGTGCTTTTATTATTGAATGAATAAGCAAAATCCTGTTTATATTGTGCGCAATAGCAGTGCGGAAATTGCAATTCTCGTCATGTCGTGACTGATTAGTGCTCGCAGTGGCGAAGGCCTCGTGACTTCTGCCACAGCAAGGCCGCGGCTTCATCTAAGAGATGCTTTTCACTACTGCGCGCACATCCCGATTATTTTTTGGTCAGTTTTGCCAGGTCACCGTCCATCACGATGTAGACGGTGCTTTTCATCATCGATAGCTGTGCATTGAGTAAAAAAGTCGTAGGCTTTGTTTGAGCGGTGAAATAAATTTTATGCGCTAGTGTAAAATGACCCATTGACAGAAATGCAGCTCCACTAACGTGAAACTTGCATGGGGAAGAGTGAAGCATGCAGTGATGCACCGCTAATGGGCTCACACTGCCTTAAGCAATGGCTCCTAACCCCGAAAACGCGGCCTCCCCATTACGACGCCAAAAGAAAAGCGACATTTTACGCTGGAATGATGAGCGGTAACGCAGCCAGCTGTGGAAGACGATAACGAACGCGGGAGCAGTGGCACGAGCGCGTGCCGAGCGTGAGCACGAGCCGCTTGCTTTGGAAGACGACGACGAACGCGGGAGCAGTGGCACGAGCGCGTGCCGAGCGCGAGCACGAGCCGCTTGATACGACCGTGACTACGACGAGGACGGCGAGAGGAGACGCCGACAGCCCGGGCGCATAAGGTGCTTCGCACCTAAAATAACGTTCGATAATCGCCTGTGCCGCCGTAGCTGTTGCCACTACGCGCACCTTACCATCTGCGCTCTTTAATAAATGTGACCGTGGTCACGTTTACGACGGCCTCCACGTACCCGCCGGGGTGGCTCAGTCAGCTAAGGCGTTGCGCTGCTGAGCACGAGGTCGCAGGATCGAATCCCGGCCCCGGCGGCCGCATTTCGTTGGAGGCGAAATGCAAAAACGCCCGTGTGCTTACGTTGTAGTGCACGTTAAAGAACCCCAGGTGGTCAAAATTAATCCGGAGCCCTCCACTACGGCGTGCCTCATAATCAGAACTGGTTTTGGCACGTAAAACCCCAGAAAGAAGAAGAAGAAGACGGCCTCCACGTAGGCGATGTGCGTCCTAGAGACATTAAACTAAATTTCACAAAGAATACCAATCATGACTGGGAGGAACCCACGTAGGCGATCCATGTGAAAGGCATAACGTGGCATGCCTACGTTCACTTGTGTAGGTAGTGAACGGAGTTGGTTATCGGTTAACTGAATTCTGAACACATTATTGTGAGAACACTAGAATATGCCAGGAATAAATAAAGTGGAAATGTGCATTCATTGCCTCCCTATGTCCAGCTTAACCAAGTGCGGGTCGGGTGCGTGTCAGTAAGGAGCGACGAACAAAACAAGAACCATTTCCATATTCAAAACCACCTGCCTTGCAATGTGAATGTGTAATTAGTACCTGTACACCTGCACTGGATTGCTAGCTCATTTTGAAGAGCGTAGAAACTATTCTATAGGTTCTGCCTGTCACAGGTTGCACAACTTAGAGTAAAAAATGGCCACAAAAGCGCCGGAAGACCTTTAGGGGATAAAATACACTTTCAAAGGCACAACACGCATAAACTACATAGACTTCACTCGGATAATCTCTCGGCAGCAATAAAATGCGAGGGAGCTCGAACATGTACTCCGCCGCCGATCGTATGTTGTCTTGTATCAGTGAAAATGATTCGGTGAAAGAAAGCCTTGTCCATTTAAAGTGCATGCGAAGCAACACTTCGCAACGAACTGAAAAAAAAATCAGGGAATGGGTAAACACAACGTGACTGGCATAAGATAAAGCAGATTCTTCCGGAAATTCTGGCTCTATTCATTCTAGAGATTATATGCGCAGCCCGCAATAAACGGAAACATTCGTGTTGCAATAACCTGGAATGTGTCACGCGTGGACGCCAGCGTTGCGCTGTAGATTGCAGCAATCGCGTACTTTTCTTTTTTTTTGGTGTTGAAATTGTTCTGGCACACTCCGGCCTCAACGGCGAGCGTAATACGTTTGTAACTTGTTCTTACAAAAACAAGACAGAGAGGCGTCACTCAATAAAATGAAACAGATGGAGAAATATAAAGTTACATCGCAGTGTTCCCTCTTCAGCTCTACCTTTTTTTTTTTGCGGCAAACGTGCAAAAAGTTTTCAATACGGTATCATTCACGAACTTCTTCCTGACATTTATCCCCACCTTTGTTGTCTGACAGTGAAAGGCGGGGGGGTGTGTCGCTGACGTGTCGCGGAAACGAAACCTTGTGAAAGGCCGTGGTCGTGCTGCGTCAAGAACATTAGAAGCCACAGAAGCAAGCTGGGGGCTCGCTCGAATGAGGAAAAAAAAAGGAGATAAGGTAACTGGGCGTAAGGTACGGCGTTTACACCGCTGCTCGGAAAAAATTGTTGGGCTGCATGGAGGTTGGCTTCGGACATCAAAGGAGGTACCTCCCATACACAAAACATTGGTCCGCTCAGCGTACCGGCTGGTACGGTAAAATGGTTAAAACTAAAGAGGCATCCCTCAGCACGGGTTAAGCAAGGATACGAATATTATTTTTATTGATAAATGCTTGGCGACTTTGTTAGTTGAAGTGGGAAATTTACTAACGGTGGTAAAGGAAAAAAGACATGGAACACTGAGTAGACGGGGCGGACGCTCGTCCTGCGTCCGCATAGTGTACACGTCGTCTTACTTGTCACGCCCATCTCACATTGCAAATATGTTCCACCCGACCTGTGGGCGCCCAAGCGCGAGCTGAGGGATGACATCGAAGCCCACAGCATCCGTGCAAGCACATCTGTCTTGATTACGCCGCTGCTTGGGAGCTCGAAATGAAAGATAGGAAAGAAAAGAAACGCTGAGTCACTACGAGACTTTATCCAGTTGGGCAACCTAGCTTCGGCGAGAAGGATAAGACAGCAAGCGAGAGAAAGACATAGAAAGAGGTAGCTGCAAAGGTTCACCACGTGAGCCAGACAAGGTGCAGAAATTTGTATGTCTGGTCCTGGCTAGTGAACTCATTAACGTTCATCGACGCACCTCAGCGTCATTTGCAATCGGAGCATGGAAACGGCTGACTTTTTGAACCTATTTTGTACGCCTTGGAAACCGACAATTGAAAACTCTATTAAAAATAACGAAACATATTTAAGACGTGTTTCAAGGCATAGACTTGGTTTAACGAATAACTTCGCCGTTGTTGACGCGTATGTGCATGCATGCGTGTGCCACTTTTTCCTGGAATTTTTCCTGAAAGGAGGAAGAAGATAATAATCTTTTAATGAAAGGGTAGATGGCTTATCGGCCTAAACGAGGGTAATGAGGTTGGGGAAAAAATAATTTTAATAAAAGGTGAATGGCTTATAGGCGTAAACAGGCGCAATGGGGTTGTGGAAACAAAATAAATTTTAATAAAGGGCGAATGGCTTATCAGCGTAAACAAAGGTAATGAGGTTGAGGAAACAAAGGACATTTCAATAAAGGGTGGATGACTTATCGGCGTAAATAAGGGTAATGGGGTTGGGGAAAAAGAAGAAACCGACAGAGCCAGCAACCCTGAAATGCTTCCCCAACTGTTGGAAGAACAAAAAGAGAGTAAATGCACACATAACTTAAAATGCGCCTCAATACCTTCACGGTTTGTTTTACGCGCGGCCTAGCGAGCCCACTAGAAACGTCCCATACAGACATTTAGATACTATATTGAGAAATGCCTATAAAGAGTGAAAGGCACACTTTCACGTCCTCTTTATCTGTTCAGCGCGATAATATGCGTTTTGTGCGTTGTTCCTGTTCCTCCTAAGGTGAAATTAGTCGTTGAAGGGCGAGGAGATCGAACTTAAACTCCCAGTAATTTTCTAAACGTGTTCTTTTTTTAAGGACCTCTATTATTAAAAAATGACGCGATCAATTCAAATTGTGTTAAAAAGTTTGAGGCTTCCGTTCAAGTATTGATGAAGGCAAGAATAAAACGTGACAGCAGCCCTCAAAAGCACTCAACTATAACAGATTCTGTAAAAAAGAAGACGCTTCCGACGGCCAACATTCGTCGCCTCTTCGCACCGTCTAGACGAGGTACCTAAGTGCCTTCAAATTACAAACAAGCGCAACACAATATAATAATCACCTGCCTTTTGTTCCAGTTTCGAAGTACTAAGTGGTCGATTGTGCTTTGGCAGCTGCGCATATAGCCGTTTTCCATCACGATGACAGTTACTGAAGAAAACTGGAAGATTAATTTATCCAAGGGCTTTCTTGTTCTAACCGTGACGTTCCTGCGATGGTTTGCGAGTGGTGCGCATAAGAAAGTAATTTTTCTTGTAACAAAAGGAGGCTTAGGAAGTTTTGGTGGTACGGCCCTGCAATTGTGACTTAGTTTTAAAGGACTATTATTCATCTTATGAAACTTCCATAATTTGCTTCAGTGTGCAGCGCCTGAAATACGTTTTTTGAAGCTATTTTATTTTACATTTATGATCACGCAAGAGCTTGCTTTGCTCTTCAAATGCTGTATTGTGCATAGAATCAGTCCAATCTTATCCTGTAAACTTATGATAGCTTCGAAAACTCAGGTATGCCTGCTTGGGCTGCGGACTCAGTATTGTTCAAGAATATTAACCACCGACACGCTAATTACAAGAAATATTTTTCTACAACGAAGAATTTGTTTAACATTTCCTCTGGGATGATGTATTCAGTCTCGTGACAGTGATACAAGAATAATAACACCTCATACAATTTTCAGTTGTCCTGTCAGTGGCGCAAACCTCGTATACGATACTGCTATACGCATGCGCTCACTGTCTCTAAGCTAAATATATTAAACTAGCGAAAAATGGTTCTGTCTATTTAGTGTTTTCTGTCCGGGAGACATATAATGCGTAGGATGGATAACCGGTGGACTATTAGAGTTATAGAATGGATATCAGGAGAAGGGAAGCGCAGTCGAGGACGGCAGAAAACTAGGTGGGGCGATGAAGTTACGAAATTTGCAGGCGTAAGTTGGAATCAGCTAGCGCAAGGAAGGGGTAATTGGAAATCACAGGGAGAGGCCTTCGTCCTGCAGTGGACATAAATATAGGCTGATGATGATGATGATAATGATCCAGAAGACTGATCATCGCGAGTAGCAAGGATACCCGAGCGGCTCAATGTTGCACCTCACGCAGCGTTTCTCGAAGCGGGATTTTCAGTGCTATTGTGCCCAACATTGCGATAGTAGCACTCATCTAAATTCACCGTGCAGAACACGTGCATGCGCAGCCTTTGGACGAGGCATTGTATTTGGACCGTAAAAATCGTGTGTCTTGTAACAGCCTGCGGAAGATTTGGCAACATGTTTTAATCAACGATGAAAGCTGATAGTGTGAGCTCAACTAAATTATATTTTTGTCATGCGGTTACTATTCAGCCGTACACACTATATCGTAAGGAATGGTTCATGCAACCGTCACATATTCATTCTTACTTGAACAAACAAGTAACTATTGTACAGTACCATCACGGCAGTAAAACAGGGGATGTTTCAGGCGCACTTTGCACTTTATTGGAATTATGATGACAGCTTAGTAGCACAAAACATAAAGCGTTCATTGTTATCACTCGTGAAGTGGTGGGCGTTATTACACTAGCAAATAAGCTACGAATTCCTAAAATAAGCTCGCTGCATCCCTCACTTTATGGAGACGTGCATTGGCGAAGGACTTGCGAGGACAGGGAAATGATCGCGACCTCTGGTGTGAAAGTGAACCTGCCACAATGCATTCTCATACGCAGTCGAACATCTCTACAACAAAATAATCAGAATACGAAACGACTTTGCATGTGCAGGCCGAATTCATATCTTTCACAAGTATCGTAAAGGCCTCTGCATCAGAGACCACAATAACATATATTCCAGAACAACCACTGAATTAGGCGTCCTTCATGACTGATTGGTTGCGGCACAACTACCGCACGTAGAAACGCCGCCACTGCCAACCGGGGCTGCCACTGGGATGCTGTTCACACAGTATCCACCTGTGCAGGCCACAATAACGACTGCGAGAGGGAATGCGGACTCCACGCTACCAGTAATAGCCCCAGCCACCGGCTCGAAAAATCCCAGTGGGCCCAACGGCCGAATACTTTGATCAGGGTAAAAAAAGACAACCTACTTGGAAAAAAAATTTCATCGCCCATGCAAACTAGCGAAGCTGAAATGCGCGGCCCCGCTAAGAGCCACACGTGATTTACTTCTCAACTTCTTTATCTCTTCCCTTCTTCCTATCTTTCTTTCTTCCTTTCTTTCTTTCTTGTCCCTGGCTTATACCCGCATATGATGAGGGAGGGTGACACCAATCCACAAAGAAGAATATCCTGACAGCATAGCAATTTACCGTGCCATAACAATTTTATCATGCGCGAACACCCTTTTTGAGAAACTGGTAGCCAAAAGAATGATTGACTTTATTACAAAATACACTATCCTAAATCAACATGGCTTTAGAAAGGAATACTGCACGGCTACTGCAGTAAAATTTGTGGCAGAAACAGTAGACCGTGTTTTAAACAGTAAGCAAATTATCATAGGTATCTTCCTAGATGTAAAAAAGGCATTTGATTCAGTGAACCACAATATCTTGTTGTAACAAGGTCGAACGCTTTGGATTTGGAGGGATAGCTTCAAAATTTTTTCGCAGCTATTTGACTCAGTGGACTGAGTTCGTACAAATACTTGGCAACAAATCAGACCGTAAACGACTTGAAACGGGAGTACGACAAGATTCAGTAGTTGAACTAATCTTGTTTTCCTTCTTTATTGATGATTGTCCTCTCTCCTTGATTCACACGCAAGCAGCTCTGTATGCAGATAACACTGCCTTACTTATAGCATACCGTTCTCTTCAGGAAGCAGAATTACTCGCTAATAATGAACTAGAGGCAACTTCTCAAAGGTTTAAACGAAACAAATTACTGCTAAATACGAAGAAAACTGAGTATGTTGTTTTCGCCTCTAACCGAAAAGTGGTACCTGAAACATGTGGACTGTACATTTGGGGGAAATGCTATTGAGAAGCTAAACGCACATACTTCCCTTGGCGTGACTCTCGACTCATCATCTTTGAAAGAACTAAACATTGGATGTTTCGCGTTATTGACGGCTCAAAAATCTTTCAATATACTGACACTCCGAATATTATATTTTAACGTATTTTACTCTCACCGAACATACTGCATAGAATCATGAGGCTACACGTATGCTTCGTATTGTTCGGTGGTTAGCATCCTGCAAAAAACAGCTGTACGAACCATCGTATCAGCGCTCAAGAATGCACCATCCACAGAGCTTTTCATAAACCTCAACATAATGCTATTTAATGGTAATAGTATGATAAAACTTTATGACGGTCGCTCTGAACGCCCGTCAGCACGTAGTGGGCCCCTCCCACGTTATTTATTGTCGTTATGCAATATAAAAGTGCTACATTAGTACTCCAAATAATTTACAAGAACATACCCTATCATCCATCAGTTTAGTAAAACCCAGGTGTAACACTCCACAGGCGGAACAAAAAAAATCTTAATCTGCAGGTAGTCCACAATGTTTACGGCCGTCGAACAATATCTTTTGTTGGCGCAAAACATTTGGAACAATATACCTAGCTTGATAATATGTATGTCAAATTTTGCGCCGTCGCTCAAGAGACTTTCTTTCGGGGAGCTACCAGTCACCGTATTAATATTGTACTCGCAAACTGCTGCTCATATTGTACACATGCCGCATTGATGCTGTAATTTTCATGTTAACATTATACTCGCTAATTGATTCTGTACTTACACAACCTTTTTGTAATGGATCCCAACTAGCCATATTGACTTTGGATCCAGATACTGTTACAATCATTTTTGTATATCGCTTCTCGGCCTTTTGGCTAAGATCAAATGTAATGTCATTTTTGTATATCATTTTAGTGCAATAAAACATTCCTCTTCTTCTTCATCCCTGACTCATACCCGCATATTTAATGCAGGTATGCGCTCCGCATGATTTTATTATCGTTAATCGGGACGTAACTGACGAGCCTATTATGTTACTGATAACATGACATATCAGTCATGTTACTCGTGCATTCGTATCCTTCCAGGCCAATTTTGGAATACACCAAGTGAACGAAACGCGAGTTTTCGATAGGTTTACGATAGGTTTATTTCCGCCGGAGAGTTTCTGTGGTTGGACCACGAGTGTTTCAGCCTAGGCATATACAGCTTAGCTGTAAAAAAGGAAACTACATGCACCGCAACTTGCGCACTGCACACAACTAGCCATGGAAACGGACGAGGCATAATTGCTGAATAAGCTAGTTTGGCTCATCTCAAGCCACGCTGCAGGCTCTGCCTCCTTTTGCGTTTTTCTTAAGATTTATTTAACTAACTCGCTCGTTAAACACAGATTTTTCTGCGTCCCACATACGTTTTTTCTCACAGATATCACGCATTCAAAGTCGAAACTCCCAGGTTCCGGAAAAAACGTGCCGAGGAAATATCTCCCCGGGGAATATGTACCAGGATAAAATGGCTCCAGAATAAAGGACTTCGCAGGAAACGCCATCGCGCGTATAGCGTAGGAAAAAAAATTGCCCCAAAGGCGCAAATAAAACTGTAAAAAGCTGCTGTATTTTAACCTCGGCTGACAACAGAGTTATCTAGTTGCACGTCCGCCGGCACCTACGTACGCAGCGTGTGAGAGAGCGTGTGTCTGTAGCGAAAGTTGGAGAAGCGCATCGCTCACTGGCACGTGCGGTAGCCGGTCACGTGATGCCCAGCGCGGCCATATGTCAGCTTCAGAAACTACTCTAGCCAACTCACGCGCCTTCCTTCATTCAGCGCAATCTTGCAAAGTGCGCTCTCGTGAGCACGTGAGAACACGCGAGAACGTCACGCAGAGCCCGCAGCGGCGGCTACGCAGCGCTTCGAAAACTGCGGGCGCTTGCAAAGCTCCGGGTACCTGCAAAGCTCTGGGCGTGCTTCTCCGTATACAGCGCATGCGCACTGCCGGCTCCGAGGTTTCCTTGCGTACGCCGACCTGTTACGGAAGCCCAACTAAAGCTGCCTAATAATAAAATCCAGCACATCATCATAAGGAATAAATTAGCATATGAAAGATATTTTTCTACAGAACACTAGCAGCAAGCACGGAGTGGCAAATTACCGAGAGCAAATGCACAAACGTAGATAAACCGATCGAATGGCATAATTTTGCGGTGAACGCCTCAACCTTTTCTCCTATTATGTGAAACGTCTAATTGGATACTGTAAACTGAGGCCACTGTTGATTCCCGATGGCAATACAATGATTTGTGCGAGCTTGTCGGAGCAATGGTCTTGTTTTAACTAGCCTGCGTGAAAGGACAAAAGTGTTCGCATAATATTTGGTGAATTGCCGAGCCACTCACCTTCTTGACGAAACCGTTAGCTATGTTATCAGTATTTATGTTGGTGACGACGCCATCCGTGGCTTATTGTATCTTATCCAGCAAGTGCGCGATGGCAGCGATTGTAGTTTGCTCTCCTTTCATCGCCATTCAGCACTCGCCAAATTAAAGGGAAAAGTCTCGGGTTCTACGTGCCAAAATCATAATCTGATTATGATCCACGCCATTGTGCACCTTGAACGCGCACCTTAAGTAGAACACTGGAGCGCTTTAACTTCCCGCCCCTATGAAAATGCAGCCGACGCGGCCGTGAACAATCACGCGACCTCTAACAACCACTAAGCAAAGGCGGGACTCGCGCCAATGATGCCAGCGCCGAGTTGACTTCTTCAAGGGAAAAGCTCACCCTAAAACTCTATGTATTAGGAAACATTTGCCCATTCATTGCCTCTCATTTCCAAATGGGTTCCTCGAGGAGTCATTTTCTTATTTTTTTTTTTTTTACTTTGGGCAATTTTTTTTCATAGAAATAGTTTTCTCCAGGGTCATTTCCTTCGGGCACATTCTTTCAAAGGCCATTATTTTCTACACCTGAAGTTCCTGCATGCTATACCAACCTTTTTTTTTTCTGAAATTTCTCCATACACCGCATGAGCAACGACTCAACTTATCTCCCTCCTTCGATCGCTTGAATTACTGCTGCTGCCCCTTCCAAAAAGCCACATTGCAAGCTTCTTTTTGGGCATAAAAAAGAGAATAAAAGACATCCCCAACCCTCTATATAACGTCTGCGGGCCCTTATAGAGTACTGAAATAAATAATGAAAGCAATCGCTAGCACACACATGAAGCCTGGGGTGCCTTATGTCATTTTGCACGATTTCAACCGATGGCTGGCGAAGTGACGTAAACTGAGTGAGCACTCGCGAACCATTCGCTTCGACCGAGCTGGGGTGGAAGTGGTTTGGTAGCTATTTCGCATTATTCCAGGACTGCGTTTGGAGCAGCGTTCGGTGTAACTTCACATGATCGCCGCGATGCATACAAGTGGTGTGAGAACTTCGAAATGACGGACATTTCTCCCTTATTGAAAAGTTGCAAATTTCAATGCAGTCACGAAAATATTTGGAATCATTAGCGCAAAATGAAGACGTGAACTGGCATAGAATAACGCATACAGTACAAACGCTCAATTACTATTGTTTTGGAAATATTAAACATAAATAAAAAACTAACATGTAGATCCAATGCAAATCTGAGAATCTATGTGAAGCAAGGCTTTAGTGAACCGGTTAGTTAAGCGTTTTATAAGAAATGACGGCGTGCACATAATTGCTTACTGTTGCCCTGTGCTATCTCATTTCATGTTTACGTTTAACCACCACAAAGGTCCCAACTTCATTCTGAAATAACTTTTTTTGCAGTCTTGCGTCCCCTTTTCAATCTCAGTGGTGCATACCCACTCTGAAAAATTGGCCAATAATGGGTACACGTGCCATGGCACATGCTAAATGACTAAATAAATTAAATAAAAAAGCTTTAAATTTAATGCGCTATTCCATTAACAGGTCGGTGTGGTTTAGAGATGCCGGGGAGCCTACAATATACTGTCTTCAGGCCTTACGTAAGAATCGAGTACAGGAGCGTTCCTGCAGGTCAGCTAAAGTTTTAAGCAGTTTTTTATACAACGCCGAGAATGCAATCATTTTGAAGGGTTTACGTCTATGTTGACATGGGCTGCCCCCATTCTGCTTGCGCGCTTCGTAATTTTCTAATTTTCTGAAAGTTCGCAACTGCTTGTTTTTTACGAGTGCCTTGCAAAAATAGAAATTGAGCTCCTTTTCTGAGAAAGCGCCTGCACGAATGGATCCTGAAAACAAACCTGTCATGGAACAACTTCACTTGGTGTAGCTACTTGCCAAAATTGTCTTTGTTAGAGTGTTCACTTTATAACCTTTATATATATTGCTGTTTGTTATCCCAATGATGAAACAAATGCTAAAAAATGTCTATAAAGCCCTCCCTGTCATACCAGGAGTGTCTCATTCTCATACATCGATGCTGAGCAGGACGGCCAAGAGCGAGGCAAGCACAAGTGAAAGAAAGGGCTTCGAGTAATCTTCAGAAGAAATAAATGCTGGAGATTACACTGCAGGAGCGTTCTAGGCTGCCTTCCTTGGAACAAAAGCTTATATATTTTTTTGCACACCACAATTTTTCACACATATGGAACATTTTCTTAGTAACCGCAAGACCATCTAACCATAAAAGAAATTTAAATAATAGGCTTTTACGTGCCAGAACCACGATCTCATTATGAAGTACGCCGTAGTGGGGGACTCCGGAATGATTTGAACCACCTGGGATTCTTTACAGTGCACCTAAATCTAAGTACACAGGTGTTTTCGCCCCCATAGAAATGCGGCCGCCGTGGACGGGATTCGATGCCGCAACCTCGTACTTAGCAGCCCAACACCATAGCCACTAAGCAACCACGGCGTGTCATATAATATACAAAATAAGCATGTTCGCTTCGAAACATTTGAGTTCATAATAAATGTCTCTAAAAATGGTAAAAATTTTAGCATCCAAATTAGCAAGTTTGTTCTCAAGGACTGATCAAAGCCACAATTATTATTTTGGTTTAGAAGAGAGCGCGATGTGTCCAAGCGCAGCAAATTTCAGCTGGATACCTATAAAAGGATTCGCAAAAATATTCCTTAACCAAAGTAAGAAATGTTCACAATTAGGATCCTAATAGCTTAAATTAAAGAAGTTTCAATATTTTCGTGTAATGTTTGGTTGGTTATTAGAGCCAAGTAATTAAAGCTAGCCTGGAAAATTTTATCTCATTTTCATATACCGTAGTAAAGTCTGTTAGAAGCAACTAAAAGTCATCACGCCACTCCACTGCTCAACTGCCCAAAAAAGAAATGAATGCTTACGGAAGCACATAGCTTTATATTATTAATAAAGATGGCCGATGCTCAATTAGTATTACTTTTTCTACAATAGTAAACAGAATTGAAGAGAAATAAAGAAATGCCTGGTCGTCCATCTCCAGAAATAAGGAGCATGTGTCCTGATGACTTGCATAAAGCTCGGTACTCATATTCATTCCGTTATTTTTAATCTATATCAGTCCAATATAAACCAACTAGCCCAGCAACGAGTAAAAAAATACTATAGCCATGGTCGACGCTGGCAGCAGTGACGAAGAGACTGAAGATAAAGAAATAATTTTGACAAGGGAGACAATAGCGGCATTCCAAGCTTTCCGGCTCTGCCTTGGGTCGCTCCCACTTTTCGCCGCGGAACACCCTGCGAACCTCGGCGCGAAAAGTCGGCAGTCGTACATTCCTTCGGACGAGGTATCCATAAAGCGATTCTTCAATTGGGCCCTTCAGTATCTCTTGAATTTACTTTGAAGCAATGTTTTCTTTTGCTGAATGCCCTGAGCCTGTTCGATTGCGAACGGTACAGCGCGTCATCATCACAATTAAGTGACCAGGTTAACAAAGAATGTTGGAGGTCCCAAGTTCTAACTTATAAAGGTGTTTGGCTTTATATCCATATACGATAACGTCAGAGCTTGGCAAACGGCGCAATTAGAGCCAGAAAAGAATGTTTCACAATCATGATTAGGGAAACCGGGTTTCAATCTATGCATCAAAACGACGTAGGATACCGCGCTGGCTACAATGATCAGTTCGCCAAAGTGTGTTATGAGCGTGAAAATCTTCATAAATAGAAAAGTTGAAAACGCGAAATGCAAAGTGAGGCCTTATATTGCTGGTGTTATTATCCCCTTATGACATTCACTGTTCATTTATTTCTTGAGATATCGTTGAGGGAATGGTGATTCCATATGTTTCCAATTAGATCTCAGCAGGTTTGAGCTCACGAAAGATACATTAAACGATACTGCCGTGGAACATTTGCATCAAAAGTCATTACCGACAATATCCTGGCTTAGTGTATTGTAATTATTGAGTGTTCGTTATATAATATTTGTGTTTGCGCGTGTGTGACTGAACAACGGCTGAATCAAGGGGCTCGTTTTGTTTGTTACTTACAACCAGAAGATCGAAGTCAGCAGGCAGTGAAGTAAAAGAAGGCATAGTGGAAGCGTCCACTGCATCCGACAAGCGCCCGCGCATGATGCTACCTTGATATGACGCGCCATGCCTCAGCGACGACGCTTCAGCTCTTATTGAATTTACCAAACAATTATTCAAAGATATTCATGTTCAACATTCCTCAACAAAAAAAGCGGGTAACAACATTATGTTCACTTGTTTATAGTGAACGAATACCAGCTCTGATTGAGACGAGACGGCAACACACACAGCACACGTGCGCCTTTCTGCCTTTGTCAATTCGCGCTGTTATTCGCTCACTAAGCATCAGAACCAACCGGCCTCAACAAAGTTGATTTGTCGCTGTGTAACTATTGAGTGCAAGTATATATAACATGCTTGTGTCAGCGAGATTGGCTGAAAGAAGGGGATCGTACTTTCTTGTCAGTGCAACCACCCGAAGTCAGCAGGCAGTAACTCCAACGAAAGTATTGTGGACGCGCCCCCTCCGCCACAGCAGCCGGGATTTTCTCGGCAGGCGCAAGAGGAAACGAGCACGAGTTGTGTTTGCTGTTGCGGTCGGTCTTGTTCTAACAGCTCCCATTTTCAGCCTCTTTCTGGTATTGAAACTGCCTTTTCCGTGTGTGCTTTCATGTAATGAATAGGTACCAGCAGGGCAAGCGTGATTATCGAGATTTACCGTATTCCATTCAAAATACGAGAGCCAGCAAGCCATAGTGTACGTGCAGCTATTGCATTTTGGCAGGACATTATTAGGCGAAGACATAAGCATTATTTCGCTTTTTGATGAGCCAATATTGTAGAATAAGAGACGCAATACACGAAACAATATTGCAGAGCTGGGTATCTTATATCTACCCTACAAACTTCACATATTACAGGCGCATCAATAAATAACAAAGCTTCTTAGAATTTCTAAATAGCAAGGTCCTTTTATTTTGCTTTGCTTGTGACAACCCTACAAAAGCGAATTGTCAGTGGTAACAGTTATTTCGGACTACTTATGCAAAACATGGTCAGTAAGTAAGACTGGCTGATAGGCTGGAGACGATTCATTTCGCATACCCAAACGCAGAAGAGACGGATTCAAGGGAGGTGGACTCGTCCATGCTGGGGCTGTGGTCTGAAAAAAAAATGAGGTAATGAGTTATACCCTTATACGCAACACACTTGCTGCAACACATTTCAGTACTGTTACCGCTAAATAGTGGTTTCAATTCTTGTAGGTCAACTAATTATATTTTCTTGTTGGGATTTAAACTAAAAATATGGCACACACATTTAACAAGGCCTATTCTAATTTTAACTGCTGCTATATTGAAGCGACAGGTTTGCTAATGCTGCTTTCTCAGCCGCTATCCGAAAATACTGATCAGTTTATGACAGCTAAGTCATCTTTATCCATAAATTTTACAGCGAAGGCCTTAAGGGCTCTGTCTCCAATGGTAGTGTCCGTGTGTAGGAAAAAAACCCCCAATTCCCGTATGCTGTACGTGCGAGTGAAATCGCGCGCTTTCACTGCGAGCGAACGCACGGCGGAGAGCAAACGCGGCTTCTTCCGTCACGCGAAAGGCCGTGGGGGGATGGGAGGGAGGGAGGGGAGCAGCACCAGCAACGCGCAGAACTATTGTGGCGGCGTTTTGCACGCGTTCGCAGCGAACGCGCGCGGCATTGGTGACGTGTTTATGAAGAACATGCCAACCTTTGCCGTACACCTTATGGCGGTGTACAGTCGCGACCATAAGGGCATGGTCCCTGTGGCCACTAAATAAATGAAAACCACCGAATCATATATATTTTTCTTTCTTTAATAGTTCAAATAACGAATTACATCACATAATAATAGTCATAATTAGAAATACACAATTCCCACTATAGTACAGCTTCGCCGGTCTTCCAACTCCACCCCGTGGAGGGCTGGCTGACAGTTTTTTTTTATTCACTTTTAGATGAGGCATTGAAGGATTAGTTGGTCCAACCTTTTTTTTTAGTTCCTGTCTTCCTTGTTCTGTCGAATACATGGAGACTGGCTTCTAAATTTTGCAAGCCACTGGTTAACTATTTGAGCATTTCCTACTCGAGAAGAATTTGTGTTGCACAGGGGCAAGTACACTTCCCGGGAACACCTGAGCGGGTGGCTCGCTAAGCGCCGACGTAAGCACCTCGTACGCGAGCACTGCGTGGCAGGGTGACTTGCCACGAATGTTAATTCGCTCGTTCACAGCAAAATATGCTAGGCTGCTACGAACTGTGGACATCGCACATTGCACATGAATATGCGATAAAGAAGAACAGACAAGCTGGGTGTTTTTTATTTTTTGGAGACTGGTAAAAAAATTTCGCTTACCAACGTAAAATGCACCCGCGTCGTAGCAGACAACACGAGGAAAACCGCATTTGCAGTGCTTTTTGCACCTGCGCAGGGTTCTTTCAATTGCTGTCCGCATCTCGACACGCTTCAGGCGGCTTGCAATGTTCAACCAAGAGCAACATGCAAACGCAGTTTTTTCTAACCTAACGGCCTCGTCTGTGAAGCACCTATTCAAAAATCGTCCGCAGAGACAAACTATCTGTTCTTTATTCCCCGAGAGAGATAGAAAGAAGGGGAAGAAAGACAAGGAGGTTAGCCAGTGCAAATACCGGCTTGCTACCCTGTACTGGGGAAAGGGGTAAAGGGAATAAAAGGTGATAGAAGAAAAAAAATTGAAAGAAAATTCGCGCAACAACGCGACCCTACGCGCTACAACGTTCAAAGCCGGTCGCACAATTCACAAGCCCTCAAGAACTTCAGCAGAGCCCTTAAGGCCTTGAGTGCCGAAGCCCGTCTAGACCAGTGTCCTAAAACTTTTTCCTGTGTGAGGGGACGATTGTCCAGTTTTTCAAGCGCAGTCGCGAGCACTTTTCTTGCCACATTGTAGCGGGGAGGTGCTTGATTGTCTCCTCGCAGCCACAGTTGTCACAAGCAGGGCTGTCAGCCATTCCAATGCGGAAGGAATAGGCGTTCGTGAATGCCATGCCGAGCCACAGGCGGCACAGAAGTGTTGCTTCCGCTCGTGGTAACCCTAGTGGAAGACGGAGTTGCAGACGTGGATCCAATCTGTGGAGGCGTGCGTTGCTGAAATCACTGGTGTTCCACAGAGTCTGCGTAAGCTCGCGTGCGAAGGAACGAAGTTTTGTGGCGGCGTCTGTTCTCGACAGTGGTATGGATACAATAGGGGCACGCACCATCGTGGGCCGATCGGGCAGCGTCATCCGCACTGTGATTTCCCGAAATTCCGCAGTGACCCGGTATCCACTGGTAGATGATGTTGTGCCTAGAGCACTGCACGGGCCGATTTTTGCGGCCCGGGCCTGGCCCGGGCCCGTTTTTACATTGGGCGGCCCGCCCGAGCCCGATCAAAACTTTTACGGCGAGACCCGGGCCCGGCCCGGGCCCGGAAATAATCTACGTTTCCCGCCCGGCCCGGCCCGCCACCCCTTTACCTTAAGCCCGAGCCCGGCCCGAGCCCGACTCGAAACCGGCCCGAACCCGGCCCGAGACCGAATAATACATGTTTTTAAGAGTTGAGAAGCCCGAGAATAACTCGCAGAAAGCCCGAGCCCGGCCCGGGCCCGCGTCAAAAAACCCGAGCCCGGCCCGGGCCCGGGTTGGAAATCACACGCCATGCCCGAGCCCGGCCCGAGCCCGTGAAAAAACTCTTCTACCTGGCCCGGCCCGGCCCACGGGCCGGGCCGGGCCTGGGCTTTCGGGTAAGCCCGAGCCCGTGCAGTGCTCTAGTTGTGCCCCTTGTCGGTTGCGTGATGGTGAAGTAGTCAGATGTCTGCGACTAATTGTGCGTTAGGTCCGTGGTTGAAAGGGGACAGCAGGCACTGGAGAGCTGCCTTCGAGTCACAAAAGATGGACCATGACTGTGATGATTTGGGACCAATAAATTCCAGAGCAGCACGGATAGCTGCGAGTTCTGCAGCCGTCGATGATGTAATGTGAGATGTCTTGAATTGGATGGTGACAGATTTCACGGGAATTACCACTGCTCCAGCTGAACTTTTGGAGGAGACAGAACCGTCCGTGTAAACGTGGGTGCGCTCTCTGTGCTTTTCATGCATGAATGAAAGCACGGTTTGTTTGAGGGCGAATGACGACATCTCCGTTTTCTTTTTGATACCGGGAATTACAAGAAGGGCTTGGATTGGATGCAGGCACCACAGTGGTAGAGATGGTCGTGCTGCAGGCGTGAAGTTCAACGGTAAAGTTCCATGAGCAGTCGCCGAGATATAATGAAGCGCCATTTCTGGTTTAGGATAGGATAGGAATAAACTTTATTTGTCCAACGGTTATGGCTGTTGGTGCCCGGGGCTTGGCTGCCAGGGGTCCATCGCCGGAGAAAAATTTAGCTAGCACTCATTCGACTCTGGAGCAGTTGTCAATAGGTAGTTTCATTGTATTTACACATCACAGACAAACACATGGTGCCCCAGCTAACGTTAGCCAAGGTGTTCAACGAAAGGCATGATTAGAAAACCACGACGCAATATAAGGTTTCAAGACTTACGGTGTTCGGTTGTCAAAACGCTGATGACCGAATACTGGATGTCTTATAGTTGTCTCTTGAACCGTGTTTCATTAAATAATTTCTTTTTTTTGTTGAACAGCTTGGCTAACGTTAGCTGGGACATACGATATACCACGTACGGAAGACAACTCATTTCGTCTTATAGCCGTTTAAATAAGGTTAGCGGCTATATTCGCTATATAACGACTTAACCTTTCTTTTTATTGGAATCTAAAAAAAGATGAGATTGCTGTCCCTCCCTGTGTTGGCCCAACAGAAAGGCCTTGTGACCTTTCTTTTCTTTTGCCTACTTTGCTGAACCCACTAGCCAATACAGAAACAAAATTGTCAGCGCACAGCAGACAGCAAAGGCGTGCACGTGTGCAGAGAGCGCTGGGAGCAGACGGAGAAAATGACCGCGATAGCGCCGCCTGTTGCGACGAGTAAAGCGACCAAAAAGTAAATACCAGTAAACGCAGTTCTGTGTACACATCATTCCAAAATTTTACTTTACTTATTCGTAGGTTCCAGAGATAGAAAATGTATTTATTTTTCCGTTGGCCACCAGAAACATGGCCACGCTATTTGCCAGATACTGAAAGTAGCCCTGCTGTCCACCAAGTGGTACAAGCGCTACTTCGCTTTTTGACATCCACTGGCCTTTTTAGTGAACGCCTCTAATTAGAGTACGCTTTCTGATCGTTTTTCCCCTTGTTATTTTTCTTTCTCTTTTTTTGAAGCTGTATTTCCCCCGCCACAATGCAGGGTAGGAAACCTGAAATACGTATCTGTTTTACCTCCCTGCCTTTCCTCCTTCTCTTATCGGCGGGGTGGCATACGAGCCTACGGCATCGATATACAATTCTCTACCCGAAACTTCCGTGGCAACGAGATACATTGCTGCAAAGATGCGTGATGTCTAGAGGCCGGATCTTTAGGCATTAAAAAAGCGCGTTTTAGGCGCCAAAAATAGGCAGGCAAAACAACGTTTTAGGCCTCTAACGGCGTAAATACAGGCACAATAAATTTTTACATAAATGCAAATAATTTCAAACGAATACGTGCGCGGCCTATATCTACGATAGGAAAACAAGAAATGTCTGTGATGTCTATGATGTCTATGATAGAATGTCTCTGATGGAGCAAAGGCGCCAACAGTTGAACATAGCCGTTCAATTGTCCCATAAAACTGCTGGACTAATGACGATCAATTGGCTTCATTCAATAAGCACACTGCTCATATTCATGTTCAATGGCCACTGTACTCGAGCGTCGCATATAGTGAAACATGCATGAAAAAGAATACTTGAAAGCTGGGAATACTGGTTAAAAAAAACGATACTTTATGTCTGCCTAACGCAATCAAATTAATACGCAACAAAAACAGACAAATAACAAATGCAAGAGAGACTACGATTTATTAAGAAATTAGCATGTTCTTACATCAGGACTGCTAGGTACAACTCTTCGCAATTTCCTCATATACAATGACATTACCAGAATTGTACAGGCCTGACGTCCCAACACTGCCAAATCCACTGCCGCCCATTTCAAGTGCCCATGTTTGAAGAAATCTGTTTGGAGAGCACGCGGAACGTAGTCTAAGAATCACTGTGAAGATTGTGGAAACAATAGCAAACTACCTTCATCTCCAGATTTTGGATTCAAAATTGTGCCTCTTGTCACTGAGAATGATCTCGTACGCCGAGAAGGAACGCCCGACGGCGGCGAACACCTTAAAAAGTAAATTACAAACAAAACAAAAGCCGCGTGCGCATCACATTTTTCTTTCTTCTTTTGCTCTTCACTCTCCTTTCCCCTGACGGCACTCCGCGGTTTCGCGTTCGCCAACCGCTCGCGCAATGTCAGCGCGGCGGCGTATGCGGGCCGGCGCGTCCCATTTCAATGCTGCTAGCAGTTGTTTTCCGGGAGTTGGTTGAACTAAGGGACATAGAGTTCCGAACAGTCACTGTTGCCCGGTAACATGAATAATGGTCTCTAACTACACTAGAAAGCAAAACTTGAGGCTAAATATTGTTCAAATAGTCACCGATGTTGAAAATAGGTATTTATAGGCATTTAGGCACAAACGCCAAAATAGGCATTTATAGGCACTATATGAACACTATAAAAGCCCCTCTTAACTTCTAATTCATGCTCATATATCAAAGTGGGGCGATAGGAGCGCAAGGAACAAAAAAGGCATTTGCCTAAAATCCGTTCTCTAGTGATGTCACTGCGGTTATCTACCTGTTGTTTATTTTATGCGTACTCTCTCTCTCTCTCTTGTGGTTACACACGTACACGGTGTAAGAATAAGGAGAGGTGCTGACACTCTCCCCCCAACGCGCGCGAAAGCGCCGCTCGCTCGCGTCCAGATTATGTTCGGCTTGGTTGCAGCTGGTTCGGCGCCGTCGCAGAGGGCGCTGCGGTATGCGGTCCCAGCCTCGGCGGCAAGGCGCGTGCTGCCGCTGTTTCGTCTTCCTGCTTGCATGTGCGGTTGCGCTGTTTTGAAGGCACACTTTTATTGCGATAGCAATTATATGGACACTCAAAAGCAGATTTCTGCCGTCGGCGTCGCCGTCGCCGTCGGCGTCGCCGTCGCCGTCGCCGTCGCCGTCGCCGTGAGGTTCCGTATGACGTCATTTGGAGATGAAATCGTCGCCGCGCGCCGAACGCTGTATGTGCGAGTGAAAGGGCGCGAGGGGCGCGTCTTTCACGGGGAGTGAACGCACGGCGGAGAACAAACGCGCGTTCTGCGCCGTGCTCGCTTAAGGGCTGCAGAAGTAGGCGTCTCTTTTCTCCTTTACAATCACCATATATGTAGAGCAAACGCGCCTTCTTCGGACGCGCGAGAGGCCGTGGGGGAGGGGGAGGGAAGGGAGGCGACGTTTAGCTGCGGCACCAAGTGCCTATTTATATCAGAGGCTCCAGCAACAGTCACCAACGCCGCACGCATTTTGAGCTAACGCGGGCAAAACGCCGATGGCGTCGACAACAGTTCTGCGTGTTGTTGCTACCAAAGCCGCTCACCTTACTTCGTATGACATTGCTGTGTTGCTATCGCATTCATTGCTTCGCCCTTAGGGCGAAACTGTGACATTTTTTTTTGTTCACGCGCCTTTCATCATCTTGTGCTTGTCTATTGTCGCCACGGGCCCTCGACCAAGGTGGAAGCGGCCTTCTGAGAGTTTGAAATGGGTAGAAAGTGCTTCGTCACGAACTGCAATTCTGGATACCGAACTTGTGCGGAGCGTGTGCCTCCATTCAAAGTGCCGTCCGACAGCGGTCGTCTAGAGCAGTGGCGCCGTGTAAATCTGAGGGCAGACCGAACTCTAATGCCTACCGACCATGTTTGGGCCAAGCATTTTTCAGAGGATATGATATCGACGGCATATTATGCGGAGCTCGATAAAATGGTGCTACTTGACGCGCCAAAGAGCCCTGTTCTGTCTGCAAATACAGTTCCCACCTTATTTCCGAACTGTCCAAAGAACCTCACACGGTCAAATAAACCTCGAAAGCCGCTGCGGAAGAGAGAACCTCCTGTGTGCCACAAAAACTGCTGTGTGCCACAGCAGTATGTGCAAATTTTGCTGCATGTATAAGATATATACTGGGTGTCTTAACTATCATGCACCAAGATTTAAAATATGAAAACGTCACATAGCTGGACAGAACCAAGTCAATGTGTCTGTCGTCTCTTGGAGATACTCAGATTATTTTTTGCATTCTGCCTTATTACATAACTATTTTCGTAACTAATTAATCAACTTTCCTAATGCTATAATTAGATAAAAAAAGTTGTCGCAGTTTCACCTGAAAGGTGAAGCATCAATTGCGATAGCAAATTTGTAGAGAGATATACGGAGTAATGATATTAGCTTTATCAGCTGTATAAACTTGGACATGCAGCAGCAACGGCAACGCGCCGAACTGTTGTCGACGCCGTCGGCATTTGCCCGCGTTCGCTCAAAATGCGTGCGGCGTTGGTGACTGTTGCCGGAGCCTCTGATATAAATAGGCACTCGGTGCCGCAGCTAAACGTCGCCTCAATGTGAACGAGAGAATTGCACAGCAAACATGAAAGATTCCCGATACAGCTTTTGTTGCTCAATACGTGATCATAAAAGTGTTTTTCGAGCGTGAAGAAACCCGCGAATAGACTCAAAATTGCCTCGAGGCACTTTGCGTGTATTCGTGGGCTTCTTTCACGCTCGGAAAAGTACTTCTACGTAGCGTGTATTGAGTAATAGAAAGCTGTATCGGAAGTCTTTCATGTTGCTCTCCAATTTTCTCATTGAAACTTTTAATATAGTTATAATATTTAAGAAGTTCATTAATTATTAAGACTAATCATGTAATTAGGCCAAATGTAAAAAATAATCTCAGTATCTCCAAGGGACGGAAACAACATTACCTTGGTTCTTTTCAGCTACGTGACATTTACATGTTTTAAATCTTTGTGCACCCTGTATAATACTGCTGTTTTATGTGCAGATGTGTGCCTGATTTTCAAATTTGTGCCATCCTGGATATATACGGAATGTTTTTTACAATGCGCGTGCGGTGCATATTACACGCTTGCATCTTTTTATTCAACATTTTTGCATTGTGGGAGTGTATGAGAGCGTAAGCTTCTGGGAAGGCTATCCTCTATTAAAATTATCGAGCTGCTTCATGCACAATTTTTTAATTATTGTGTCTTTGCAAAACAAAAAATAAAGAGTCTATGAGATTATTGTGTGCTGCGAATAAGTGTATTTGTGGACAGGCTGTAGCATGCATTGTCAAATACGCTTACATTGGCACATTCTCATATCCAACTTAAGAAACAAGAAGTCACCTCTTAGATCCTGCAAGAGTCACTCGCTCCTCAAACGACGATAGCCAAATGAATAATATACCAGTCTATGTTAAGTGGAATTGAAATAAAAAATATTTTCACAAGTAAACGATATTAGTGATATTGTATTCCAAGATAAAACGCCTGCCTTCGTCCCGCCTGATAAATTATCTTTTGAAAGATTTCTTTACATAGCTATGTGCTTTCTCATCATAGGTTCTAGCCATGAACACCCACTTTGCTCTAGTGCGTTGCATATCGCAAGCCTGCGCCGTTTCATTTCTTAAACCATATCGCGCCCACACTGAATTCGCCTGACGATGCTTGAACGGTTTTCTGAGTTTGATTTTCCGATGCAGTCACTATTTTCTTCTGATCGAGGGGTAGCACGCGGGCTTACGCTTTCATTTTTTTATGCTTGTATGCATGGACTAGATCGGCCGCAACAAAATGTGCGCGCGAGCGGAATGTGAGTGGGCGTTGAGTGCTACCCGATCGAGCCGTGTTCACGTCATTCACGCCCTGCACAATATACGTTCATGTTAGCAAAGCATTCAGCCTGGTACACTTATCACCTTAATCTGAAATAACGAATTTCCTTCCCGCTTTGAGTTTTACTGGCGCCACTATGAACGAAAATTTAGCGGAGGCAGAGGAATGCCAAGCCGCCGGAGCCGCTAAGCTGGGACCGCTGGCCGCGTCGCTATCTATCTGCTCGCAGCAGAGCTACTCGGTGCGCCCGCGCGCGGCCGAACATAATCTGGACGGTCGCTCGCGCGCAGTGTGAACACCTAAATATTCTTCCACCGTGCACACGTATGCTGTGCGGACAACCTTCTCCATGCGTTAAAGAACCTCAGCGCACTTTCCTGTTGCTCAATCATTTGTTGCGAGACCAAAATAACACCGAAAAGTATAAATTTATGTGCTTTTAATCTTGATGCGCTCACGAAAGCATCAAAGCGTGGTCAACCAGTAAGTTGTGTATAATTACTGGCGAAATTAGTAGAAACGTCTTCCAAGCTTCAGCCACTATCAATCGGCGTGGCTGCTCCTATTCATCGGTGTTATACTGAAGCGGTTTCATGGTGTCCCACTAGCAAACTGTTTCTCATTGGCGCTGACTTTGTGTTTTACAGCTTGTTGTGTCGTCTCTGTATCGTATAGGAGGACCGATCAGACAAGCAAAGAACACAACACGTTAACTCACATATCAGAATCTGCCCCACAGCCAGCTACACAGCAACCGCTAGAGGCACGCTGGCTTCCTGCTATATGCGCACACGCTAACGACAGGCATGCGCCTACATAGATGAGGACGGCGAGCCGAGTGCGCGAAGGGCCTTGCACAAGGTGGCGCCGTAGGCCTTCCGGTTTTCTAAAAAAAAAATGTCACAGTTTCGCCCTAAGGGCGAAGCAATGAATGCGATAGCAAACAGCAATGTCATACGAAGTAAGGCGAGCGGCTTTGGTAGCAATATGAATTGTATTAAACATGAGCTGATTAAGTAAGCAGGTGTGCTGCGGCGTAAGTAGACCGACATGAAGAGAGACTCGATGACCACGAGAAGGCGCGTGTGAAACGGTGGTGTTGATGAGAAGCGCTTCCCGTGGGCAGCGTGTGCGAAGAGACACACCTGTAGCGCTGCACTGCCGATCCGGGCAGCATTGCATGTGTAGCGTGCGTTGGAAAATGTGGCCCGACTATTACTGACTGAATGAACAAGCGTGGTGTGAGCGCGCACAAACAAACATGAATAGATCACACTGAATGACTGCAGACAAGGACTGTCTAAACGCTGGCAGCAAGTAGAAGTGCGCCCCCCCCCCTCCCCGCTCCCTCCGGCGCTGGCTTCCCGCTTCCTTGCTTGCGCGTGGGAGATTGAGTACGTTCGCTCTCCGTGATAGCGCGCGTCCCCGCACGCTTCCGCTCGGGCATACGGCCCGCGGCGCAGATTTTATCTATAGGGAACCTCACGGCGACGGCGACGGTGACGACGACGGCGACGCCGACGGCAGAAATCCGGTTGCAGTGTCCATATATGCTATCGCAATAAAAGAAAATAAAGGAAAAAATACCAACATCTGGTAATAAAGCCGTCTGCTGCCCCTTCACCTAGGCCGGAGGTGTACGGCACTGGGCCGTCGACGTCGGGAGCGAGCTCACGCTGTGGGCATTCGAAACAGTATCTGCAAAAAGCCAGTGTCCTCAAGCGTAATATGCCACCCTTTCTGAGGGCGAAGGGTGGGGTTGCGACCGTGCGTATGGGGAACAGGCTACCGCAGCGACTTGGCTGGTCTCGTCACGAGACGAGGGCAAGACAACGGTTGCTCGCTAAGCCAACGTGTGTATAGAGCGCAATATTGCGGCGGCAGGGCGTCTTGAATCCCGCGGGCTAGCCATGTAATTTGCTCTCGGGTCTAGAATGTGCGCCCATAGAAAATTGTTTGAACCTGGGAAATCCTGTCGAACAACCAGAGCAACTGTGCCAACCTCTGCAAAACTTACTGCCGCTCTGCGATAAAGCTCCTCCATTCTTCGGACGCACTCGAGCAAGCGTTCGTCTGGGTGCTGCGTTTCAAAATCAAGCTCACGTTGGACTCGCGGTTCATATGCAGGCATCAGGAACTCTGTCTCTTCCCGTGTTGGAAAAAGATATTCGAGCCTGCACCAAAGTAAAGCCAAGATTTACTTTTCCGAGGCGCCTGTGGTTTAGGCGTACGACTGCAGCTCGTCAAGGAAACTGGCCACTGACTGCAGGCCGTCATAGCCCATGCGTTGCGATGGCTGAACGAGTGGTTGCAGTTGCGGTTCGGTAAAATAACCACGTGGACGTTCAGTGACGTGATGCTCATATTGGCGACTACCGCTAAGGTCCCTCTCGAA